>NC_047108.1:127366629-127724129 GCF_902500255.1 Thalassophryne amazonica
TTCTTAAATCCTCCAAACCGTGACTATCCAGGATGGGAACCAGGAAGCAGAGTTGTAGTCTTACACACCTCTCTGCAGCTTCTCTCCCCCTGCCATCCCCTCATTACCCCATCCCCGTAGAGACGGTGCCTGCTCCCAGACCACCAACAACCAGCAAAAATCTATTTAAGCATAAAAATTCAAAAAGAAAAAATAATATAGCACCTTCAACTGCACCACAGACTAAAACAGTTAAATGTGGTCTATTAAACATTAGGTCTCTCTCTTCTAAGTCCCTGTTGGTAAATGATATAATAATTGATCAACATATTGATTTATTCTGCCTAACAGAAACCTGGTTACAGCAGGATGAATATGTTAGTTTAAATGAGTCAACACCCCGAGTCACACTAACTGTCAGAATGCTCGTAGCACGGGCCGAGGAGGAGGATTAGCAGCAATCTTCCATTCCAGCTTATTAATTAATCAAAAACCCAGACAGAGCTTTAATTCATTTGAAAGCTTGTCTCTTAGTCTTGTCCATCCAAATTGGAAGTCCCAAAAACCAGTTTTATTTGTTATTATCTATCGTCCACCTGGTCGTTACTGTGAGTTTCTCTGTGAATTTTCAGACCTTTTGTCTGACTTAGTGCTTAGCTCAGATAAGATAATTATAGTGGGCGATTTTAACATCCACACAGATGCTGAGAATGACAGCCTCAACACTGCATTTAATCTATTATTAGACTCTATTGGCTTTGCTCAAAAAGTAAATGAGTCCACCCACCACTTTAATCATATCTTAGATCTTGTTCTGACTTATGGTATGGAAATAGAAGACTTAACAGTATTCCCTGAAAACTCCCTTCTGTCTGATCATTTCTTAATAACATTTACATTTACTCTGATGGACTACCCAGCAGTGGGGAATAAGTTTCATTACACTAGAAGTCTTTCAGAAAGCGCTGTAACTAGGTTTAAGGATATGATTCCTTCTTTATGTTCTCTAATGTCATATACCAACACAGTGCAGAGTAGCTACCTAAACTCTGTAAGGGAGATAGAGTATCTCGTCAATAGTTTTACATCCTCATTGAAGACAACTTTGGATGCTGTAGCTCCTCTGAAAAAGAGAGCTTTAAATCAGAAGTGCCTGACTCCGTGGTATAACTCACAAACTCGCAGCTTAAAGCAGATAACTCGTAAGTTGGAGAGGAAATGGCGTCTCACTAATTTAGAAGATCTTCACTTAGCCTGGAAAAAGAGTCTGTTGCTCTATAAAAAAGCCCTCCGTAAAGCTAGGACATCTTTCTACTCATCACTAATTGAAGAAAATAAGAACAACCCCAGGTTTCTTTTCAGCACTGTAGCCAAGCTGACAAAGAGTCAGAGCTCTATTGAGCTGAGTATTCCATTAACTTTAACTAGTAATGACTTCATGACTTTCTTTGCTAACAAAATTTTAACTATTACAGAAAAAATTACTCATAACCATCCCAAAGACGTATCGTTATCTTTGGCTGCTTTCAGTGATGCCGGTATTTGGTTAGACTCTTTCTCTCCGATTGTTCTGTCTGAGTTATTTTCATTAGTTACTTCATCCAAACCATCAACATGTTTATTAGACCCCATTCCTACCAGGCTGCTCAAGGAAGCCCTACCATTATTTAATGCTTCGATCTTAAATATGATCAATCTATCTTTGTTAGTTGGCTATGTACCACAGGCTTTTAAGGTGGCAGTAATTAAACCATTACTTAAAAAGCCATCACTTGACCCAGCTATCTTAGCTAATTATAGGCCAATCTCCAACCTTCCTTTTCTCTCAAAAATTCTTGAAAGGGTAGTTGTAAAACAGCTAACTGATCATCTGCAGAGGAATGGTCTATTTGAAGAGTTTCAGTCAGGTTTTAGAATTCATCATAGTACAGAAACAGCATTAGTGAAGGTTACAAATGATCTTTTTATGGCCTCGGACAGTGGACTCGTCTCTGTGCTTGTTCTGTTGGACCTCAGTGCTGCTTTTGATACTGTTGACCATAAAATTTTATTACAGAGATTAGAGCATGCCATAGGTATTAAAGGCACTGCGCTGCGGTGGTTTGAATCATATTTGTCTAATAGATTACAATTTGTTCATGTAAATGGGGAATCTTCTTCACAGACTAAAGTTAATTATGGAGTTCCACAAGGTTCTGTGCTAGGACCAATTTTATTCACTTTATACATGCTTCCCTTAGGCAGTATTATTAGACGGTATTGCTTAAATTTTCATTGTTACGCAGATGATACCCAGCTTTATCTATCCATGAAGCCAGAGGACACACACCAATTAGCTAAACTGCAGGATTGTCTTACAGACATAAAGACATGGATGACCTCTAATTTCCTGCTTTTAAACTCAGATAAAACTGAAGTTATTGTACTTGGCCCCACAAATCTTAGAAACATGGTGTCTAACCAGATCCTTACTCTGGATGGCATTACCCTGACCTCTAGTAATACTGTGAGAAATCCTGGAGTCATTTTTGATCAGGATATGTCATTCAAAGCGCATATTAAACAAATATGTAGGACTGCTTTTTTGCATTTACGCAATATCTCTAAAATCAGAAAGGTCTTGTCTCAGAGTGATGCTGAAAAACTAATTCATGCATTTATTTCCTCTAGGCTGGACTATTGTAATTCATTATTATCAGGTTGTCCTAAAAGTTCCCTAAAAAGCCTTCAGTTAATTCAAAATGCTGCAGCTAGAGTACTGACGGGGACTAGAAGGAGAGAGCATATCTCACCCATATTGGCCTCTCTTCATTGGCTTCCTGTTAATTCTAGAATAGAATTTAAAATTCTTCTTCTTACTTATAAGGTTTTGAATAATCAGGTCCCATCTTATCTTAGGGACCTCGTAGTACCATATCACCCCAATAGAGCGCTTCGCTCTCAGACTGCAGGCTTACTTGTAGTTCCTAGGGTTTGTAAGAGTAGAATGGGAGGCAGAGCCTTCAGCTTTCAGGCTCCTCTCCTGTGGAACCAGCTCCCAATACAGATCAGGGAGACAGACACCCTCTCTACGTTTAAGATTAGGCGTAAAACTTTCCTTTTTGCTAAAGCTTATAGTTAGGGCTGGATCAGGTGACCCTGAACCATCCCTTAGTTATGCTGCTATAGACGTAGACTGCTGGGGGGTTCCCATGATGCACTGTTTCTTTCTCTTTTTGCTCTGTATGCACCACTCTGCATTTAATCATTGGTGATCGATCTCTGCTCCCCTCCACAGCATGTCTTTTTCCTGGTTCTCTCCCTCAGCCCCAACCAGTCCCAGCAGAAGACTGCCCCTCCCTGAGCCTGGTTCTGCTGGAGGTTTCTTCCTGTTAAAAGGGAGTTGTTCCTTCCCACTGTAGCCAAGTGCTTGCTCACAGGGGGTCGTTTTGACCGTTGGGGTTTTACATAATTATTGTATGGCCTTGCCTTACAATATAAAGCGCCTTGGGGCAACTGTTTGTTGTGATTTGGCGCTATATAAAAAAAATTGATTGATTGATTGACTTGTAAGAGTAGAATGGGAGGCAGAGCCTTCAGCTTTCAGGCTCCTCTCCTGTGGAACCAGCTCCCAATTCAGATCAGGGAGACAGACACCCTCTCTACTTTTAAGATTAGGCTTAAAACTTTCCTTTTTGCTAAAGCTTATAGTTAGGGCTGGATCAGGTGACCCTGAACCATCCCTTAGTTATGCTGCTATAGACGTAGACTGCTGGGGGGTTCCCATGATGCACTGTTTCTTTCTCTTTTTGCTCTGTATGCACCACTCTGCATTTAATCATTAGTGATCAATCTCTGCTCCCCTCCACAGCATGTCTTTTTCCTGGTTCTCTCCCTCAGCCCCAACCAGTCCCAGCAGAAGACTGCCCCTCCCTGAGCCTGGTTCTGCTGGAGGTTTCTTCCTGTTAAAAGGGAGTTTTTCCTTCCCACTGTAGCCAAGTGCTTGCTCACAGGGGGTCGTTTTGACCGTTGGGGTTTTACGTAATTATTGTATGGCCTTGCCTTACAATATAAAGCGCCTTGGGGCAACTGTTTGTTGTGATTTGGCGCTATATAAAAAAATTGATTGATTGATTGACTCCTGTATCTCCTGCCTGATGGGAGAAGTGAGAACAGTACATGCTGGGGGTGTGTAGTCTCTGATAATGGAGGCAGCTCTCCTGTGGACTCTGTGGTGGTAAATGCTCTGCACAGAGGGTTGTGGTATCCTCATGATCTTCGATGCAGTTTTTACCACCTTCGCTATATTTCGCAGGTGAAAGAAAGCAGTCCTCGTATTTCTAATGCGGAGGCCAAAGGACAACGTAGAATCAAAAATTACCCCAAGGTTCCTCACTTTGTCAGTGTGATGTATGATACGCGAGCCTAGACTAAGCGTTAACTGGTCAAATTGATGTCGATGTCTCACTGGACCAAGAACCATCATTTCAGTCTTATCAGAATTTAAAAGTAGGAAGTTTCTAGATGTCCAACTTCTCACTGATGCAAGACAATCTTCTAAGGATTTTATGTGGATGAGATTACCAGCCGTTATCGGCATGTATAACTGAGTGTTTTCAGTATAGCAGTGAAAGGTAATCCCAAAACGCTATATAAAGGGAGAAAAGCAGGGGGCCTAAGACAGACCCCCGTGGAACCCCAAATTTCATGTCACTAAGGTTAGAGGTAGTGTTACAGTAAAAAACACAGTGAGAACGACTGGTCAAGTATGATGTCAGCCATGCAAGGGCACTCCCAGTAACCCCAAAATGATTTTCCAGCCTATCAAGTAGAATATGATGATCCACTGTATCAAATGCAGCACTGAGATCTAACAGCACCAGAACCGTAGTGGTGTCCGAATCCATTGTAAGCAGAAGATTATTCACCACTTTAGTGAGAGCGTCTCTGTGGAATGATATTTTCTAAAAGCAGACTGCAGTGGCTCAAAGAGATTATTCTCAGTAAGATAGTCTACGAGCTGCTAATTCTTCTAACATACACACAAAAAAGAAACAAATCCACTACGCCATAAGCAGTCTGGAGGAATAAAGAGCTGTTAGGATGAAGTTACGATGAAAAGCTGGACAAATTTCTGATGTGATTTTTCACTGGACTGAGAAAATACACAAAGACTTTTTTTTTTTTGGAATAACACGAAGTCAGTGCACAGCATCACGGACTACATCATCACAATTATTAAATGCTTTTCCAAGTTTGACTGAGAACAACTTTGGACTCCTATTTAAAGTTTGCGTTGGACTGTTAATGTCAAAGCACCAGTGACAAATACCAAAATAAGATGTAATTATATAAATTAATAAAATATCAAATGACAAGGATTTATTTTAGCCGTTATATAAAACAAATAATGAATGGTTTTACATTTTTTCAATGGAATGACTATGTAATTCAGTGAAAGATGGAATGTTCCATCTTTCATCTCATGAAATATTCATGCCATTGAACTCAAACATTCATTATTTGTATACTGTTACATCACTTAAAATTACAATTTTCAATTGGTAATTTCTTAGAAATCATTCTGTTAGTAAATCAGTTGTAATGTTTGTAATTATGATGTGATTGCATTACATCTGTAACAAAATAATTTAAATAACACATTCTAAAACAAGTGTTCAATCAGTCAATCAATTTGCATTTATATTGCGCCAATTTGCCCTCCTCCCGAAATAACCAAAATGCTCCAAACAATACCACCAACCTAAAATTTCTGTCTTATTATCTACGTTTTTGCCACATTACACAGCCTGTAAAACCACTGTACATTTATCAAAGGTTTTCATCAGTTTCAGACATGCTAAATGGCCTAAAACTGGTTTTAGTCAGGTGTTTGTTGGCATCCTTCCCACTGTAGCCAAGTGCTTGCTCACAGGGGGTCGTTTTGACCGTTGGGGTTTTACATAATTATTGTATGGCCTTGCCTTACAATATAAAGCGCCTTGGGGCAACTGTTTGTTGTGATTTGGCGCTATATAAAAAAAAAAATTGATTGATTGATTGAATTGATCCTTGTTGTGAAAGTGTTGTGACACGGACCCACAACAGGGGGCGTTAATGAACGGACAATGGATAAGCCAAAAGTAACAATTTAATGTTGTGAATCGCACAACGACGTACAGACAATAACAATATGGTGGACTGTCAATCATACACCAGGTGACGTGTGGGCAGGCTCGAAGATAGAAGACGCCTGGTGAGAGAAGAGCTGGATCCCCACACAGCTTCCACCACCAACGGAGCTGAAGAACACCGGAGCCGCCAAGCCCTGCACCCCAGGTGGCCGCTGTCTTCAGCAGTCAGACCCGGTACTGCTGGCAGAGAACAGAGACAGTCCTGATGAGTGTGAGTTTGCACACTCAGTAATCCCACGGTCAGTGTTTAGTTAGGAGGGAGCACCTCCACCTCCAATCACACACTCGTGCAGCTCCTGTTTCACCACTTATCTGGTTTGGGGTGTGAGGCGAAGCCGTCGCTGATCACACCAAACGGCAATCCCACAGATAAGGACACACCAGGAAAACGGCTGCAAAGAAGTTCAGATTAATACTCAATGTTTTGAGTCAGCAGAGAAAATTACCTGAATGGTAGCTGATTTCTCGGCGGGGAGGTGGAGTTGCAGTCCGGCCTTTATGGTAGTGGTGATGAGTAGTGGATGAGTGACAGCTGGTATGGATGATGTGTGACAGCTGTCACTCCTGGTCGCTCCGACGCCCTCTCGTGCTTGAAGCCCGCACTTCAAGCAGGGCGCCATCTTGTGGTGGTGGGCCAGCAGTACCTCCTCTTCGGCGGCCCACACAACAATCCTGGCAAAAACAGGTTACGGGCAGTCTAAAACCCCACCCTGGCATTAGTTATTTAGGAATTACAATCATTTTTATACACAGCACCTCAATTTCCAGAGGTAATAAGTGAGGCTGTGGTTACGAATTGTAATGAATGACGAGCTGGTAGCGGAATAGTTGGCCATCTTCTATTTGACTGGTCAGCTAATTTTTAGCGGTAGCTGATCTCCAAAATTTCAAATAACTTTTTAAGTATTTTTATGGCTTCAATGTTCAATTTGCAGAGATAATTTAATGGATCTATTTCCACCATGGCTAATTTATCATGCCCCCTGACTTGAACAATTATTATAGTACCTTTATTTCAATGAATCAGGAAATCTCCAAGACTAGTTTTGTTTCAAAGTCTGTTGTAAAGAAGGATGAATGTACGTTTCCAGGGAAGAGGCTGAGAATCTGTAGCTCTGCAATGAGGAACCAAAAGGCACTTTCTAGAAATAAGCCTGTCACTGAAGAATGAGGAATCAGTCACTGGGAAGTCCATCAGGTTTACTATAAATGCCACGTTTTCAAATTGTAGTTTTAAATTCAGGTCATTGTGGAATTTCACTGCTTGGATTTGGATCTTATTAATTTATTGTTCAAGGTTAGTGTTTGACTTATTGACAACTAATGATACGTAACTAGTTGATAAATCATTTTCACTAATCGTACCAGCCCTAGTAAGTGGACAAACTAAATATAAGGAATATAGTTCATATAAATCATCACTTTTATAGTCAGTTGTCTTTAAACAAGTCAGAGGATAGATATATGAACATTTCCAAGTTATTGAATATGTTTTGGATTTCATTTCCATCAGTTATTAAGAAATACATGGAAATACGTAGTGTATGGTAAACAGGCGCTGCCAGGGATTTTGGGCGCCATGAAAAGAAATCTTACTGGGCCACCCCCATATTATTTTGTCAGTATTATAATTGTACTAGGGGCCTCTGTGGGCCCTGTCAATCATGGGCCCATAGAATCCTTCTTCTTATTCTCCCCTTTTCAGCACCCATGATGGTAAATCTGTCTGGAGTATCAGCTTTCAAAAACTGAGTGACTTTCCAAGAAGAACAGCGAGGGAAGCTATCAAGAAACCCATCAAAAAGTTACAAGTTTCTGTGGCTGTCTGGGGAGAAACTGTACAACTGTGCAATTTGCACCTGTTACATCACCAGTTGTATGGAGTTTATCAGAGAAGGATTTTCATGCAGGAAAACAATCAAATGTATTGTAAATGTATTATAATGAATGTAACAATCATCTTTCATTTGTCCAATTACTTATAGCCTCTGAAAATGTAGGAACTGTGTATAAAAATGGCTAATATTTGTAAATGATAAATGCGAGGGTTTTTTTTTAACCCTTTGATTAAGAAGCAAAATAAAATAACTATCACTGTGCAGATATTTGTGGACTTGACTATATTATTTTATCTGAATCTCTGTAAAAAGTCAATGGTTTCTATTGCAGGTCAAACTTTTGAATTGCTTCATTGATTTTTCCTGTAATGCCACAGTAACACTATGGCTTGGCTACACAAATGTTACGTTTGCAGTTTAGCAAAATGCAAGCTTCTGAGGCTTCTGTCAAACATGTTAAAATGATTAGTACACTCAATTATATGAACAAAAAGCATTATTTACTCACAAACATTTTAAAGTTAGCCACATGCTAATTCACCAAGTTAGCTAGCTTGACAAACCTTTATCACTGATCTGTATACAACCCCAATTCCAATGAAGTTGGGACGTTGTGTAAAATGTAAATAAAAACAGAATCCAATGATCCCCTTGACCTTCTATCCCTCAGGCAGCACTGCATTAAAAACCGACATCATTGTGTAAAGGATCTTAGCGCATGTGCTCCTGAACACTTCAGAAAACCATTGTCAGTTAACACAGTTTGTCGCTACATCTACAAGTGCAAGTTAAAACTCTACCATGCAAAGCGGAAGCCAAACATAAACAACATCCAGAAACACCGCCACCTTCTCTGGGCCCAAGCTCATTTGAAATGGACAGACGCAAAGTGGAAAAGTGTGCTGTGGTCTGATGAGTCCACATTTCAAATTGTTTTTGGAAATCATGGACGTCGTGTTCTCTGGACAAAAGAGGAAAAAGACCATCCAGATTGTTACCAGCGCAAAGTTCAAAAGCCAGCATCTGAGATGGTATGGGGGTGTGTTAGTGCCCATGACATGGACAACTTACACATCTGTGATGGCACCATCAATGCTGAAAGGTACATCCAGGTTTTGGAGCAACACATGCTGCCATCCAAGCAACGTCTTTTTCAGGGACGTCCCTGCTTATTTCAGCAAGACAATGCCAAGCCACATTCTGCACGTGTTACAACAGCGTGGCTTCGTAGTAAAAGAGTGCAGGTACTAGACTGGCCTGTCTGCAGTCCAGACCTGTTGCCCATTGAAAATGTGTGGTGCATTATGAAGTGCAAAATATGACAACGGAGACCCCGGACTGTTGAACAACTGAAGTCGTACATCAAGCAAGAATGGGAAAAAATTCCACCTACAAAGCTTCAACAATTAGTGTCCTCAGTTCCTAAACGCTTATTGAGTGTTTTTAGAAGGAAAGGTGATGTAACACAGTGGTAAACATACCACTGTCCCAGCTTTTAGAAACCTGTTGCAGGCATCGATTTCAAAATGAGCAAATATTTACACAAAAACAATAAAGTTTATCAGTTTGAACATTAAATATCTTGTCTTTGTGGTGTATTAAATTGAATATAGGTTGAAGAGGATTTGAAAATCATTGTATTCTGTTTTTATTTACATTTTACACAACGTCCCAACTTCAATGGAATTGGGGTTGTATACAGGGCTTAATTTGAGGGGGAGCAAGACAGAGCGCGCTCCAGAACCTCGGACGCGCGCTCCGGAAACTCGGACGCGCGCTCCGGAACCTCGGACGCGCGCTCCAGAACCTCTGATGTTGGCTCCACCAGCTATTTATACTGGATCCGTGATCCGCCACCTCTCTTGACTAACAAAATATAAAAAAAAAAATCACCGCGATTGATCTCACTGCCACTCATACCGCCGCCCTCCTGTCTACTGTGCGGAGTTGCGCTAAATCTGGAAACAGGTCCAGAGGCTACGCTCGCTGTTTTGATCCGGATGTTGACCATAGCCGCAGAGCTCCGTGGCCACCGAGAGAGGACTTGGATTCTTTGCGGGTCCCGCATCCTTACCCCCGGAGGCAGTGAGTGAAGGGAGAGCCGCACATTGTGTTCTGCGTGTGTCTGTTTATAATCTTCTCGCACAGAAGAAAAAAGAGAGTGTTTACACAAGAGAGAAAAGTCAGAAAATGCTAATGCCTGTTTGAGAAAAGTGTGTAGTGAGGGGTTTTACAGCCTTAAAACATCTATAATAAGTGTAAAAAATAGCGCTACTTCGCGGATTTCCGCCGCTTTCACACCGGGCGCGATCAGGCGCTACAAATTCGCGGGGGTCGCGTGGCGACAGACGCGCCTCCTTCGCCCGGTGTGTCACTCTGCTTGGGTGGACTCTCGCTGCGAAAATTTGCCTCGGTGCGTCATCAAATAGGAGGAGCTTCCCTTCCGCTCAGCGTCAAGTCATCATGACGGACCTTGATCACACGGAGCGAGTTGCTGTGGAAATCTCCCAATACAGAGTATCATTATTTGCTGCAGGAGCTGTGTCTGGGTGTCGGCCGCTTTCAGTGGTCCTTCCGCCTCTGCGGGACCCAGTTTGAGGACCAACTGTCCCGTTCACGCGTGCACATGTGGCTGCTCCTCGCTCTTTCCCCAAAAAAAACTGTCATAATTGTCTTTAGAAACCAGTCACCATTTGCTTTATTATACATCTGTGTAGTTAATAAGAAAAATAATCTCCAGGGATGATTCCCTCGCGCGCACGTAAAAAAAATAAATAAAAAGAAACTCCTCTTTCGCTGCTGTGGTGCTGCTGCTCGCTCCAAAAACTCTGTCATAATTGTGAAATAAAGGACAAAAGAGACATAAGTCCTGCTCACAGGCTGCTACCAGATACAGGACATGTTCACATCTTCAGTCAAACTCCAGACATCTCTACGTCACTACATATTCAGTCCCTGATTGGTCATCGCAGCGCGAAGAGATGAAAAAGTTCAGATTTTTCAACTTGGGGAGGAGGGCAACACGACATGACACGACGCAATATGCGCAAAACAAATGCGCAAAACACTCAAAATCGCTGCACTCGTGTCGCGCTGCACGGTTTGGCGCCAAAACGCGTCCTTACATAGGGATTACATGGCAACCTGTGGCTGCAGTCGCTCGCGTCGCGCCCGGTGTGAACGCGGAGAACGTAACTCCCGCGATAAACGAGGGATCACTGTACATCATTAAACAGGAATTTGTACTCTATCCGGATTTGGTGTGACTAGTGTTATCAGGCCTACAATACATGCCCAGTTTATTTTCGGTGTGGCGCACAGTGTTGTTCGCAGGCACCCCCCTCCGCCCTTCTTTTTTTTTCTGCACTGGAGCCACCCATCCTCTGGGCTCCGGGACCTCCCACTTTACAGAATAAGCACTGGTTGTATATATACACATATACTGGTACCATATCATGAACAAAAGTGGATGAATAATATAAATCATGATGGATAATATAGCAAGAGTGGATTTTTTTTTATAGTTGCACTGAAAGAATAAAACACCACTTAACTAGCTACAGGAGAGTTGGCTTTCCCTTGCAGTGTGAATATTTATTGCACATAGCTCTGCAAGCTTCAGCCTAATATTAGTAATAAAGCGCATCGCAACAACACCTAAAGCTCCAAAACTTTCCACAAGTAGACCTAATACATGTGTTAAAATAGTTTGTACAACACAAAACTCAACATTTGGCTACACACGAGCCACGCCACCTATTATTATTATTATTATTATTATTATTATGGGACGTGCCCAGAACACCTCTCCAGTGAGGCGTCCAGGAGGCATCTGGAAAAGATGCCCGAGCCACTTCAGCTGGCTCCTTTCGACGTGGAGGAGCAGCAGCTCGACTCCGAGCTCCTCCTGAGTGACCGAGCTCCTCACCCTCTCTGCGGAGGAAACTCATCTCAGCCACTTGTACTCGCGATCTTGTTCTTTCGGTCATGAGCCAAATCTCAAGACATACATGAGGGTCAGAACGTAGATCGATCGGTAAATCGCCCCCCTGCTCAGCTCTCTCTTCACCACGACGGTCCGATACAGCGACCGCATCACTGCAGATGCTGCACCAATCCGTCTGTCGATCTCACGCTCCATCCGTCCCCGTCGTAAACAAGACCCCGAGATACTTAAACTCCTCCACTTGAGGCAAGGACACTCCACCGACCTGAAGAGGGCAAGGCACCTTTTTCCAGTCGAGAACCATGGCCTCGGATTTGGAGGTGCTGATCTTCATCCTGGATGCTTCACACTTGGCTACAAACCGCCCCAGTGCATGCTGAAGGTCCTGATTTGACGAAGCCAACAGAACCACATCGTCCACAAACAGCAGAGATGAGATTCTGTGGTTCCCAAACCAGACCCTCTCTATACCCTGGCTGTGCCTAGAAATTCTGTCCATAAAGATAATGAACAGAACCGGTGAGAAAGGGCAGCCCTGGCGGAGGCCAATGTGCACTGGAAACAGGTTTGACTTATTACCGGCAATGCGAACCAAGCTCCTGCTGCAGTCGTACAGGGACCGGATAGCCCTTAACAAAGGACCCCTGACCCCGTACTCCCGGAGCACCCCCCACAGGGTGCCCCAAGGGACATGGTCGAACACCTTCTCCAGATCCACAAAGCACATGTGGACTGGTTGGGCGAACTCCCATGAACCCTCAAGCACCCAATGGAGTGTATAGAGCTGGTCCAGTGTGCCGCGACTAGGACGAAAACCACACTGCTCCTCCTGAATCCGAGGTTTGACTATCGGTCGAATTCTCCTCTCCAGTACTCTGGAATAGACCTTACCAGGGAGGCTGAGGAGTGTGATCCCCTGTAGTTGGAACACACTCTCCGGTCCCCCTTCTTAAACAGAGGGACCACCACCCCGGTCTGCCAATCCAGAGGCACTGTCTCCAACCACCACGTGAAGTTGCAGAGGCGTGTCAACCAAAACAGTCCCACAACATCCAGAGACTTAAGGTACTCAGGACAGATTTAATCCACCCCAGGAACCTTGCCACAGAGGAGCTTTCTAACCACCTCGGTGACTTTGGCCTGGGTGATGGATGAGTCTGCCTCTGAGTCCCCAGTCTCTGCATCCTCTTCGGAAGACATGACGATGGGATTGAGGAGATCCTCAAAGTATTCCTTCCACCACCCGACAACATCCCAGTCAGGGTCAACAGCTCCCTACCCACAGTGTAGACAGTGCCGGTGGAGAGCTGCTTCTGCCTCCTGAGGCGTCGGACGGTTTGCCAGAATTTCTTTGAGGCTGACCGATAGTCCTCCTCCATGGCCTCCCCGAACTCCTCCCAGACCCGAGTTTTTGCCTCTGCGACCACACTTGCTGCAGCACGCTTGGCCTGCCGGTACCTGTCAACCGCCTCTGGGGTCCCACTTACCAATAGGACTCCTTCTTCAGCTTGACAGCATCCCTTACTTTCCGGCATCCACCATCGGGTTCGGGGATTGCCGCTGCGACACACACCAGAGACCTTGTGACCACAGCTACGAGTGGCCGCATCGACAATGGAGGTGGAGAACATGGTCCACTTGGACTCCATGTCTCCAACCTCCCCCGGGATCTGGGAGAAGCTCTCCCGGAGGTGGGAGTTAAAGACCTCGCTGACAGAGGGTTCCGCCAGTCGTTCCCAGCAGACCCTCACGATACATTTGGGCCTGCCAGGTCTGACCGGCTTCCTCCCCTCCCAGCGGATCCAACTCACCACCAGGTGGTGATCGGTCGACAGCTCAGCCCCTCTCTTCACCCGAGTTTCCGGGACACTTGGCCAAAGGTCAGATGATACGACTACAAAGTCAATCACCGACCTCCTCCGGCTCAGGGTGTCCTGGTGCCACGTGCACTTATGGACACCCTTGTGCTCGAACATGGTGTTTGTGATAGACAAACTGTGACTAGCACAGAAGTCCAACAACTGAACACCACTTGGGTTCAGATCAGGGAGGCCGTGCTTCCCGATCACCCCCTTCCAGGTCTCACTGTCGCTGCCCACGTGGGCGTTGAAATCCCCCAGGAGAACAATGGAGTCCCCAGCTGGAGTACTATCTAGTACCCCTCCCAGAGACTCCAAGAAGGTCAGTTACTTTGCACTACCACTCGGCCCGTAGGCCAAGACAACAGTAAGAGACCTGTCCCCGATCCGAATGCGTAGGGACACGACCCTCTCGTTCACCGGAGTGAACTCCAACACATGGCGACTGAGCTGGGGAGCAATAAGCAATGCTACCCCAGCTCTCCGCCTCCGAAAAGTGGAGCGTCCAGCCCCTCTCCAGGAGTTGGGTACCACAGCCCAAGCTGTGTGTGGAGGTGAGCCCGACTATCTCTCGTCGGTATCTCTCAAACTCCCGCACAAGCTCAGGCTCCTTCCCCCCCAGCAAGGTGACATTCCACGTCCCAACAGCCAGGGGCTGTGAGAGCGGACCAGGCCGCCTGGCCGCCAGGCCTCCCGCCCTCGACTGCCACCCAATCCTCTCTGCACCTGACCCCCATGGCCCCCTCTGCAGGTGGTGAACCCACAGGAGTATTATTATTAGTAGTAGTAGTAGTATTAGTATTATTATTATTATTATTATTATTATTATTATCTATGCCTATATGCTGGAATAAGGGATAGAACTCTTCAAATTATTGTTCATTACTTTACATTTCAATCATGCGCACAGGTGAAATGTTCATCCACAGGCTTTGAACTGTGATTTGCGCATTTTATAGCTGCACATGAAGGCACTTTTGTTACAAAATCACAAAGAATAATCACAAAGTGCGCCTCATTAAAAATCAATAGAAAAGAGCGTTCAGAAGTAGAACATGGGAGTGGTAATATGGCGGCCGGTTTGCTTCAAAATATTGGCCAATAACCTATCTTGGCTAGGCTAACTCACTAGCTTATTGGCCACCTTATTTTAAAACCTTTCTTTTTAACTCTTGGCCCATCATGTCAGTTATAAGCTTAGTGCTTTTCTGCATATTATTTTCACACCGAGAAGAAAACTCACCTTGTGTTTGTCCTCCAGTGACGTTGCCTCCAGTTCATAGTCGTGATGGTCTTTAAAGGATATGGAGAATCTGGAACCGACTCCATCGTCACAACTCTTAACCTGCCAGAACTCAAGCTGTTTCTTCACAATTCCTTTCTCGATGCTGCACAACAGTTTGGTCTTAAAATCAATCTGGAAGTACAAAGTTGCACTGTTTAAATGAGTTCAGTTAACTTGCGTGCAATATTGTGTATTTTGTTGTTATATTTTCATTTTTAGACCACATATTGCACTTAAAGGGGACACCCCAACATTTTTCAACCTGGGCGGTATTTTTTTCATTTTTCATATTTTTGGGAGG
Organism: Thalassophryne amazonica; assembly: GCF_902500255.1. Lineage (NCBI taxonomy): Eukaryota > Metazoa > Chordata > Actinopteri > Batrachoidiformes > Batrachoididae > Thalassophryne > Thalassophryne amazonica. The sequence goes on from NC_047108.1 coordinate 127,382,011, forward strand.
TTCATCTTCACTCAATCAATCAATCAATCAATTTTTTTATATAGCGCCAAATCACAACAAACAGTTGCCCCAAGGCGCTTTATATTGTAAGGCAAGGCCATACAATAATTATGAAAAACCCCAACGGTCAAAACGACCCCCTGTGAGCAAGCACTTGGCTACAGTGGGAAGGAAAAACTCCCTTTTAACAGGAAGAAACCTCCAGCAGAACCAGGCTCAGGGAGGGGCAGTCTTCTGCTGGGACTGGTTGGGGCTGAGGGAGAGAACCAGGAAAAAGACATGCTGTGGAGGGGAGCAGAGATCAATCACTAATGATTAAATGCAGAGTGGTGCATACAGAGCAAAAAGAGAAAGAAACACTCAGTGCATCATGGGAACCCCCCAGCAGTCTACGTCTATAGCAGCATAACTAAGGGATGGTTCAGGGTCACCTGATCCAGCCCTAACTATAAGCTTTAGCAAAAAGGAAAGTTTTAAGCCTAATCTTAAAAGTAGAGAGGGTGTCTGTCTCCCTGATCTGAATTGGGAGCTGGTTCCACAGGAGAGGAGCCTGAAAGCTGAAGGCTCTGCCTCCCATTCTACTCTTACAAACCCTAGGAACTACAAGTAAGCCTGCAGTCTGAGAGCGAAGCGCTCTATTGGGGTGATATGGTACTACGAGGTCCCTAAGATAAGATGGGACCTGATTATTCAAAACCTTATAAGTAAGAAGAAGAATTTTAAATTCTATTCTAGAATTAACAGGAAGCCAATGAAGAGAGGCCAATATGGGTGAGCAAAAATATGGGCAAAAATAAATTTAGTTGATGCAGTGTTGATTTAAAGTGTAAACACAGTCACAGGCTAACCGGCTGCATAATGTTACTGTGCAGGGCGAGCTACATGCACTGACAATGTCAGTCAATGTGTCTCTGGTAGCATGGAGAAGATCACTACCGATGTGCATGTTTACCTTACCAAACCTGAATAAACTACAAAATGACTGATGACGCACTTATCGTCTTACCTTAGCCTTCTTCTATTTTTGCACTAAGTCATGACAAATTACAAATGGATTGTCAATGACAGGTTCATTCCTTTGTAGGCAGAAGAAAGAGTCCGTCATTAACAATCAACTTGTAATGACTTAGTAGACAAAGTACAGTCAAGTCCATAACTTTTTGGACAGTGACGCAATTTCTGTAATTTTTTTTTTCTTGTTTTTGAGGTTCTCATGCAGAATGAGGCCTTCATCTGCAGTTGACTTGTGAGGCCTGACTGGGGAGCAGCGTTGTTGAATGGACAGGAGGCTAAGGTAGGCAGCTAACTGTATAATTAGTCATATTAGAAAGCTGATTTAATTTAGTGAGAAATATGCAAACTGTATTTCACTGAGTCATTACAAGTCAATTGAGGGGCTCATTCTGTAAGACCGAGCTCTTCATCAGCTATCGACTTGTAATCCCTCAGTGGAGAGAAGGTGTGGCTGAATGCACTGGGCAAAGGTCAGCGGCTAACTGTGCAGTTGGTTGTCGTAAAAAGTGTATTTACATTTGGTAAGGTAAACATGCCCACTACACCGCCAAAAATGTTATCTAAGAAAGTAAAAAACAAAAAAAAAAAAAACTTGTTTAAAGAAAATTTGACTTAATTCTTGTCAAATAGAAAAATAATCTTGTCAAGCATTTTTTTACATTTGAAAAAAAATGTCTTATTTTTCCAGCTAATCAAGCTGTATTTAACCAGTAACAAGGAAAGGCAATGGATTTCAAATCATCCAAGTAAAGGAGCAAAAGTGTTTTCCTTATTTAAGACAGAGGCTAATCTTAAAATAAGAATTCCGTCTAGTTTTCAGGCATATTTTGATTATTCCGTGCCTAAACATTTTGCTAGTTTTGAGAATTCTAACCAAGCAAATTTTTCTTACCCTACTGGCAGATTTTGGTTTGTTGTTTGTTTGTTTGTTTGTTTGTTTTGCTTAATACAAGAAAATTTGGCTAGATTTCAGATTATTTGTGGGTTTATTTGGGGTAAGTGATGGTCTAGTGGTTAAGCATTGGGCTTGAGACCAGAAGATCTTCACTTCTGCAGTATTGTATCACTTCCTGTTCTGGAGCACAGCGGTGTTTCGCTGTATCTGTTAGCTCAGAACCATTACCATTACTTAAAAAGTCATCACCTGACCCAGCTATCTTAGCTAATTATAGGCCAATCTCCAACCTTCCTTTTCTCTCAAAAATTCTTGAAAGTGTAGTTGTAAAACAGCTAACTGATCATCTGCAGAGGAATATCACCCCAATAGAGCACTTCGCTCTCAGACTGCAGGCTTATTTGTAGTTCCTAGGGTTTGTAAGAGTAGAATGGGAGGCAGAGCCTTCAGCTTTCAGGCTCCTCTCCTGTGGAACCAGCTCCCAATTCAGATCAGGGAGACAGATACCCTCTCTACTTTTAAGATTAGGCTTAAAACTTTCCTTTTCGCTAAGGCTTATAGTTAGGGCTGGATCGGGTGACCCTGAACCATCCCTTAGTTATGCTGCTATAGACGTAGACTGCTGGGGGGTTCCCATGATGCACTGAGTGTTTCTTTCTCTTTTTGCTCTGTATGCACCACTCTGCATTTAATCATTAGTGATTGATCTCTGCTCCCCTCCACAGCATGTCTTTTTCCTGGTTCTCTCCCTCAGCCCCAACCAGTCCCAGCAGAAGACTGCCCCTCCCTGAGCCTGGTTCTGCTGGAGGTTTCTTCCTGTTAAAGGGAGTTTTTCCTTCCCACTGTAGCCAAGTGCTTGCTCACAGGGGGTCGTTTTGACCGTTGGGGTTTTTCTGTAATTATTGTATGGCCTTGCCTTACAATATAAAGCGCCTTGTGATTTGGCGCTATATAAATAAAATTGATTGATTGATTGAGTTCAAATCCCAGCCTGACTGGAAAATCACTAAGGGCCCTTGAGCAAGGTCTTTAATCCCCTGTTGCTCCCGGTGTGCCGTGAGCGACTTGTTTGGCAGCACCCTGACATCAGGGTGAATGTGAGGCATCATTGTAAAGCACTTTGAGCGTCTGATGCAGATGGAAAAGCGCTTTATAAATGCAGTCCATTTATTAATTGACTTATTTTGAGCGGGAGAGTTTTTGCAGTGTACTAGACACTTCTAATGCCATTTTTGCCTGATCAGTGGCGACAAAAAGCTGTGTTTTTAGTTTGTCCCACCAAATAACATTCTGTAGCCCATTAGGACGTGACAGTGTTTGCATTGTACATCAATACTGCACTGATTAAGTCTGTTTTTGTCTCAAGTGAAAAGATGAACCCTAAAACATCTAAAAACAGGCCCTTATTGAAACAGCCCAGAGTTACCCTTTAAGCGGTGAAGCATTTTCAACAGAACATAGTTTGAATTCTTTAAACGTGCACCTGAAAAACTCGCTTCTGCCACCTGTAGCGTGAGTGTTTATGAACACTGAAGTTGTACTGTGAGGGCTTCTGCTCCTGCAACCACAGTAACGAACAAAAAGCTTCACTCAGACATGAAAAACAACACATTACTGAAAACTTCTATCATGAAGCACAGAAAGGTCACATGCAAATTCATAACCCTTTTGTCAGGCTTTGATGTTCCAGTACGAAAGCTGTCACCGACATTCCAAAAATAAGTGGGACAATTGCATGCTCCAGACACAGAAGGAGTTTCAGACTCATCGAGCAGGACGGACCGCTTCACATTTTAAGGAGGAGCAAAGCAGAGAATAAGTCAGCCGCTGTTAAAGAGCCACACGTGAGAGAGGTTCCTACAGGCAGCAATTCAAACGTACACCAAACGTGTTACAATCACATCTGTGTCAGCTATCATGTCAAAAAAACATGTGCTCATGCACCTGAAAGTTTACATAATATAAAAAAAAACTGCCTTTTTAATATGAATCAGGTAGAAGATGTTTGAATAAGTATTGACTGAATTTGACAGTATTCCTTTTTTATCAGATACAAAAAAAAAAAAAAAACAGGGACAGATCCAGGATTTTGTTAAGGGGGCATTTGTAAATTAGTCCCTAGGGGTCCAGATAAATTTAGAATTTTTAGGTTCCACTTCCTGCATTTTGGTGGATATTTCACTACAAAATACAACCACAGAGAAAAGATACATTATGACCTGTTTTTATTCATTTGAACTTGTATTGTACAATCTTGAATGTGATGCTATGATGTTATGATGACAAGTAACAGAGAACACTCGAAATATCTGAGGCTAAAAAAAGTGAACACCTTTGCTACGCCTTGCTGAATCGTGGTCTCGAACAAAATGCTGAATAAATTGTTGCTGAATAGAGGGTTTGGAAACAGCATTTAGTGGGGATGTTTTGTGATGGATCTGTAATGGCATCAATAGTCAAGTCAATATCTTTGTTGTTGTCCATGAAAGGGGGGTGGGGGGTGCCCACACCCATGCCTCTGGATCTGCCCCTGAAAACCATCTGATGAATCCGGTATTATAAATCTGCAGTACCTCTTCAGCCAAGTGTTGCTGTCTGAGCATCTGCTGCTGGTCCTTCCTGGCCTGATTCACAGCATCCTCAATGGACAGTTCTCCATTCTTCACTTTGTTCATGATACTCAGCTGCATCTCATTGCTCAGCTGCAAACAACAACAAAAGAGCCATGAAAGGGTGGGTGGGGGGGGGGATATTGACTAAAAATATAAAAGCAACACTTTTGTTTCTTCTGTGTGCACAAAATGATTTTCCTTGAATTTTGTTTCTAAATTTGTTAAAATCTGGAGTAATGAGCACCTCACCTGCCAAGAGGATCCATCTACCTGGCTGGGTGATATACCAATATACTGATTAAAAGCAGCATGATTATTGTACAGATATATCTTGGACTGGTCACAACATAAAGCTGCTCTACCCACTGAAACAGAGTATGACCTGGGTGACGTTTGTCCCTGATGATGCCCTGTGTTTGCCTCCAGCAGCGCCTCCTGATGGGTGAAACCACAATATCAATCAATCAATCAATTTTTTTTTTTATATAGCGCCAAATCACAACAAACAAACAGTGAGTCCACTGTCCGAGGCCATAAGAAGATCATTTGTAACCTTCACTAATGCTGTTTCTGTACTATGATGAATTCTAAAACCTGACTGAAACTCTTCAAATAGACCATTCCTCTGCAGATGATCAGTTAGCTGTTTTACAACTACCCTTTCAAGAATTTTTGAGAGAAAAGGAAGGTTGGAGATTGGCCTATAATTAGCTAAGATAGCTGGGTCAAGTGATGGCTTTTTAAGTAATGGTTTAATTACTGCCACCTTAAAAGCCTGTGGTACATAGCCAACTAACAAAGACAGATTGATCATATTTAAGATCGAAGCATTAAATAATGGTAGGGCTTCCTTGAGCAGCCTGGTAAGAATGGGGTCTAATAAACATGTTTTGCAGAGGAATGGTCTATTTGAAGAGTTTCAGTCAGGTTTTAGAATTCATCATAGTACAGAAACAGCATTAGTGAAGGTTACAAATGATCTTCTTATGGCCTCGGACAGTGGACTCATCTCTGTGCTTGTTCTGTTAGACCTCAGTGCTGCTTTTGATACCGTTGACCATAAAATTTTATTACAGAGATTAGAGCATGTCATAGGTATTAAAGGCATTGCGCTGTGGTGGTTTGAATCATATTTGTCTAATAGATTACAGTTCCACAAGGTTCTGTGCTAGGACCAATTTTATTCATGCTTCCCTTAGGCAGTATTATTAGACGGTATTGCTTAAAGTTTCATTGTTACGCAGATGATACCCAGCTTTATCTATCCATGAAGCCAGAGGACACACACCAATTAGCTAAACTGCAGGATTGTCTTACAGACATAAAGACATGGATGACCTCTAATTTCCTGCTTTTAAACTCAGATAAAACTGAAGTTATTGTACTTGGCCCCACAAATCTTAGAAACATGGTGTCTAACCAGATCCTTACTCTGGATGGCATTACCCTGACCTCTAGTAATACTGTGAGAAATCTTGGAGTCATTTTTGATCAGGATATGTCATTCAAAGCGCATATTAAACAAACATGTAGGACTGCTTTTTTGCATTTACGCAATATCTCTAAAATTAGAAAGGTCTTGTCTCAGAGTGATGCTGAAAAACTAATTCATGCATTTATTTCCTCTAGGCTGGACTATTGTAATTCATTATTATCAGGTTGTCCTAAAAGTTCCCTAAAAAGCCTTCAGTTAATTCAAAATGCTGCAGCTAGAGTACTAACGGGGACTAGAAGGAGAGAGCATATCTCACCCATATTGGCCTCTCTTCATTGGCTTCCTGTTAATTCTAGAATAGAATTTAAAATTCTTCTTCTTACTTATAAGGTTTTGAATAATCAGGTCCCATCTTATCTTAGGGACCTCGTAGTACCATATCACCCCAATAGAGCGCTTCGCTCTCAGACTGCAGGCTTACTTGTAGTTCCTAGGGTTTGTAAGAGTAGAATGGGAGGCAGAGCCTTCAGCTTTCAGGCTCCTCTCCTGCGGAACCAGCTCCCAATTCAGATCAGGGAGACAGACACCCTCTCTACTTTTAAGATTAGGCTTAAAACTTTCCTTTTTGCTAAAGCTTATAGTTAGGGCTGGATCAGGTGACCCTGAACCATCCCTTAGTTATGCTGCTATAGACGTAGACTGCTGGGGGGTTCCCATGATGCACTGTTTCTTTCTCTTTTTGCTCTGTATGCACCACTCTGCATTTAATCATTAGTGATCGATCTCTGCTCCCCTCCACAGCATGTCTTTTTCCTGGTTCTCTCCCTCAGCCCCAACCAGTCCTAGCAGAAGACTGCCCCTCCCTGAGCCTGGTTCTGCTGGAGGTTTCTTCCTGTTAAAAGGGAGATTTTCCTTCCCACTGTAGCCAAGTGCTTGCTCACAGGGGGTCGTTTTGACCGTTGGGGTTTTACATAATTATTGTATGGCCTTGCCTTACAATATAAAGCACATTGGGGCAACTGTTTGTTGTGATTTGGCGCTATATAAAAAATTGATTGATTGATTGATTGATTTATGTGCACTAAACTTGAAACAGTCTGTTTTCCAAATTGAGGAGATGTGAGTGTGTTGGTAGCCGCAGCAAATGGAGTCGCGTCGCCTGCCAGCTTGGGAAGAACGGGGGCCTGCCGCAGGGGGGGCAGGAAGGGAGGGAAAGTGAAAAGCTGGAGCATGCTTCAGTCCATGTGTAAGTCAGTCAGTTTATTGTTTTTGTGGGTTGATATAAGAATGAAGCCTAATAATCTCACCAAGGCCTGAATAAATTCCTCTGGAGGTAAACAGTTGGCAATTTGTCCTTGAGGCTAGAGCCTGGAGTGTTGTAGCTGAGCAGTGAAAAACACTTTTAACAGTTCCACTTGAACAGCCAAATCCCAATTATGAATTTAGAATATTCCCAATTATGAATTAAGAATATTCACTTGCCTCCGAAACCTTCAACTTCAACTGCAATGCACGCATCAGCTCCAAGGTGTCATCCAATTTGCGTCTGAGTTCAAGAGTCAAAGCAGTCTGAGAATGCACTGCCTTGCCAACCTCGTTAATCATGACGGACAAGTGAGGGCCTGTGGTTCTTTATGCCGCTGTCTTGCAAATTAGATCAGGTAGATCAGGGCAGCACATAAGCCAAAAAGTACCAGCCCTGCTGCCATGAGACCAAAAATGAATAAATCCTCGACATCCTCAACAGAGAAAGGCGCCAAGCATGCCACACGCCAGGAACTCCAGGAGTCGAGGACATAGCCCGCAGGATACGTTCCATCTGGGCAGGTAGGATCCCCGGTCCTGACCTTTCTTGTAGAAAAAATGGTGTCAATAGCATTCAGAGACCAGCTGATCAATTCCATGGTTAATCCAATAGTAGTGCACAAAATAATAAGACACGCACATCACAATCCGTATTGGCGTGCAGGATCAAAAAATAACACAAAAAACAAAAGAGAAAGCCGCACAGCCAGTTCATTAAAGGTTTGTTTGGGAGCTAACTGGCTGTGTTCTTTTGTTTTTAATCCAATAGTAGTCCAATAGATCCAGAATCCAATATAGTTTTGAGGAATTCACAGTCTGGTGAAGTAGGGACTTGAAGGTTAAAGCAGAGAACAGAGATAAGGGAGAGTGGAGGAGATGTGACCGCCCTCGTCAGAGTCCCAAGCTGAATATTGTACATATATCTATATCTACAATATATACTGAGTTGAATCTTTGCAACTCGGAGAAACACGCAAGAATTCCAGTGTGCTTGTACTTAAATGCACTTACGTAAATGGCAAATAAACTTTGTTCTATTCTATTCATGCAGTTTAATCACAACACAATGAAACAAATGCTCCAAGTTTGAAGGAGTGTGGAAATGCAGCACACTGCAAGTTCTACCAGGGGACTCACAATTCATAGTCTCTCACAATCAACTAACTGCCCCCAGCATGAGCACAATCCTAAACAGGTATTATTGTTAATCATCATGACAAACCAATAGCACGCAGGCAAGTCCTTTAAATGCTAGAAATTTCTCTCACACCTCACTCTGTTTTTCAGTTCCCTGCCTGGCACTCCCCCCACCACCCCATTTCCACCAGTTGGTCCCTGTCTGCTGTGTGGGATTGGCTCCACCCTCTGCCTCCTCCATCAGCAGGATTTGAGAGTCTCTGCTTACCCTACTGTCGTGACAGGAACTGAGGCCAAACCAAACTTGTGACGCTGTACTCTCACATGTAATAAATTATTTTCTTTAACCTGATGAGTCCAGTGGCATGCTGGACGCAGGGATGTCCACTCGAGCTGTCACCTGTGCAATAAACATTCATTTCATAACCATAAACCGCCTCCAGTATCATTTCCAACCAATCTGACAACTGCAGACTACATGCAAACAGGCCAGTCCAAAGTCCCCAACATCCAGCTTCTTCATCAAATAAATGTATTTTTTAAAGGTCAGCTGCACATTTTACCATTGACTTTTATTGTGTTCAGTCCAAGACACGTCTCTGCAGTAATCAAGTTCTTTAATCAGCATCTTGACATGCCACACCTACCAGCTGGATGGATTATCCAGGCAAAAATGAAGTACTAACTAACTGACATGCATTTAAATTCATTTTGTGCACCTTTGTGTGCACACAAGAAGTCTACTTCAACTCATGAAGAATGAGAGTAAAAGCTAAAGTGTTGCATTTATATTTTGTTGAGTATATTTGAGTACCGGTAATATTTTTTTTGTGTGTTTTTCTGTCTGAGATGATCCTATCAGATCTCAGATGGCAACACATTTGCACGACGCATTCTGTATGCTAACTACTATACTAATAAACATTAAACATAAGATTTCGTGCATGATACTCCTACAAATTTCCACACGTATATGCAACGATGTTTAGGATTCAAGTTTCGCACTTAACATTGAGAAATGTGTGTTACAGTAAGGTCTAACTTTAGGGTTAGAATAACAATAAGTATAAAATGAATGATGATCCTAGGAGTTATGTTGTTGGGGGCTTTGTGCCCCTTGTAGGGTCTCCCAAGGCAAACGGGTCCTAGGTGACTAGTCAGACTAAGGGCAGTTCAGAAGCTCCCATGACCAGTAAAAAAATCAAGGACAGAGACGTTGCCCGGTATGGCGGAGCCGGGGTCCCACCCTGGAGCCAGACCTGGGGTTGGGGCTCACGCGCGAACGCCTGGTGGTCGGGCCTTAGCCCATGGGGCCAGGCCGGGCTTAGCCCGAAAGAGCGACGTGGGCCTGCCCTCCTGTGGGTTCACCACCTGCAGAGGGGGCCATGGGGGTCAGGTGCAGAGAGGACTGGGTGGTTGTCGAGGGCGGGTGGCCCGGCGGCCCGGTCCGCTCTCACAGCACCTGGCTGTTGGGACGTGGAATGTCAACTCACTGGGGGGGAAGGAGCCTGAGCTTGTGCGGAAGGTTGAGAGATACCGACTGGAGATAGCCGGGCTCACCTCCACGCACAGCTTGGGCTCTGGTACCCAACTCCTGGAGAGGGGCTGAATGCTCCACTTTTCTGGCGTTGCCCACAGGGAGAGGCGGAGAGCTGGGGTCACATTGCTTATTGCTCCCCAGCTCAGTCGCATGTGTTGGAGTTCACTCCAGTGAATGAGAGGGTCGCATCCCTACGGCTTCGGGTTGGGGACAGGTCTCTCACTGTTGTCTCGGCCTACGGGCCGAGCGGCAGTGTAGAGTACCCGACCTTCTTGGAGTCCCTGGGAGGTGTACTAGATAGCGCTCTGACTGGGGACTCCATTGTTCTCCTGGGGGATTTCAATGCCCACGTGGGCGGCAACAGTGAGACCTGGAGGGGGGTGATCGGGAAGAATGGCCTCCCCGATCTGAACCCAAGTGGTGTTCAGTTGTTGGACTTCTGTGCTAGTCACAGTTTGTCCATCACGAACACCACGTTCGAGCACAAGGGTGTCCATAAGTGTACGTGGCAAAAGGACACCCTGAGCTGGAGGTCAATGATCGACTTTGTAGTCGTATCATCTGACCTTCGGCCACGTGTCTTGGACACTCGAGTAAAGAGAGGGGCTGAGCTGTCGACTGATCACCACCTGGTGGTGAGTTGGATCTGCTGGGAGGGAAGGAAGCCGGTCAGACCTGGCAGGCCCAAACGTATCGTGAGGGTCTGCTGGGAACGACTGGCGGAACCCTCTGTCAGCGAGGTCTTCAACTCCCACATCCGGGAGAGCTTCTCCCAGATCCCGGGGGAAGTTGGAGACATGGAGTCCGAGTGGACCATGTTCTCCACCTCCATTGTCAATGCGGCCGCTCGTAGCTGTGATCACAAGGTCTCTGGTGCCTGTAGCGCCGGCAATCCCCGAACCCGGTGGTGGACGCCAGAAGTAAGGGATGCTGTCAAGCTGAAGAAGGACTCCTACTTGTCTTCGTTGGTAGGTGGGACCCCGGAGGCAGCTGACAGGTACCGGCAGGCCAAGTGTGCCGCAGCCCGTGCGGTCGCAGAGGCAAAAATTCAGGTCTGGGAGGAGTTTGGGGAGGCCATGGAGGAGGACTATCGGTCTGCCTAGAACAAATTCTGACAAACCATCCAACGCCTCAGGAAGCAGAAGCAGCTCTCCACCAGCACTGTCTACGGTGCGGGTGGGGAGCTGTTGACCCGGACTGGGGATGTTGTCGGGTGGTGGAAGGAATACTTCGAGGATCTCCTCAATCCCATCGTCACGTCTTCCGAAGAGGAAGCAGAGACTGGGGACTCAGAGGCAGACTCATCAATTACCCAGACCGAAGTCACCAAGGTAGTTAGAAAGCTCTTCGGTGGCAAGGCTCCTGGGGTGGATGAAATCCGCCCTGAGTACCTTAAATCTCTGGATGTTGTGGGACTGTCCATATCACCCCAATAGAGCGCTTCGCTCTCAGACTGCAGGCTTACTTGTAGTTCCTAGGGTTTGTAAGAGTAGAATGGGAGGCAGAGCCTTCAGCTTTCAGGCTCCTCTCCTGTGGAACCAGCTCCCAATTCAGATCAGGGAGACAGACACCCTCTCTACTTTTAAGATTAGGCTTAAAACTTTCCTTTTTGCTAAAGCTTATAGTTAGGGCTGGATCAGGTGACCCTGAACCATCCCTTAGTTATGCTGCTATAGACGTAGACTGCTGGGGGGTTCCCATGATGCACTGTTTCTTTCTCTTTTTGCTCTGTATGCACCACTCTGCATTTAATCATTAGTGATTGATCTCTGCTCCCCTCCACAGCATGTCTTTTTCCTGGTTCTCTCCCTCAGCCCCAACCAGTCCCAGCAGAAGACTGCCCCTCCCTGAGCCTGGTTCTGCTGGAAGTTTCTTCCTGTTAAAAGGGAGTTTTTCCTTCCCACTGTAGCCAAGTGCTTGCTCACAGGGGGTCGTTTTGACTGTTGGGGTTTTACATAATTATTGTATGGCCTTGCCTTACAATATAAAGCGCCTTGGGGCAACTGTTTGTTGTGATTTGGCGCTATATAAAAAAAAATTGATTGATTGATTGATTGTCTTGGCTGACATGCCTCTGCAACATCACGTGGTAGTTGGGGACAGTGCCTCTGGATTGGCAGACCAGGGTGGTGGTCCCTCTGTTTAAGAAGGGGGACCGGAGGGTGTGTTCCAACTACAGGGGGATCACACTCCTCACCCTCCCCGGTAAGGTCTATTCCAGGGTACTGGAGAGGAGAATTCGACCGATAGTCGAACCTCGCATTCATTAGGAGCAGTGTGGTTTTTGTCCTGGTCGTGGCACACTGGACCAGCTCTACACGCTCCATCGGGTGCTCGAGGGTTCATGGGAGTTCGCCCAACCAGTCCACATGTGTTTTGTGGATCTGTAGAAGGCGTTTGACCATGTCCCTCAGAGCACCCTGTGGGGGGTGCTCCGGGAGTACAGGGTCCGGGGTCCTTTGCTAAGGGCTATCCGGTCCCTGTACGACCGCAGCAGGAGCTTGGTTTGCATTGCCACAATTTTCAAGGTCAAAGTCCTGTTAGAAGTAACTTTTCATGAGCTAAAATAAAATACAAAATATAGATCAAAAGGGCGCTTCAGTGTTAAAAAAAAACAATCAAATATCCGCTAAATCCGCAAGAAGGATCAGATACAGATCAAACTCAGTCTGTTCAGTGAGAGTACCTATTTGCACCTCATTGTCACAAATGAGTGTGATTGAGGCATTTTTGTTTGAGATATAATGCAAAATGTACATCAAATGGGCTTTTCAAAGTTACATTAAAATGTCCACAGAATCCACAATCCAAATCAGATCCAGATCAAACATTGTCAGGTGATAGTGAGTGCCAGTCTGCACCTCACTTTCAAATATGAGAGTGACTGGGGCATGTTCGATTAAGATATAATATAAAATATACAGTAAATAGTATTTTCAATGTTAAATTTAAATGGCTGCAAAATCTGTAATCTGGATCAGATCTGGATCAAACTTTATCAGTCAGTAAAGGATACCATCCTACATGGTCTCAAATATGAAAGAGAGTTGATTTTTTTTTTTTTTTTTTGACAGAGTTATGAATTTTTGAAAATTCATTCAATGATAGAGATAAGGATTTTTCCTGACTTGGCCCTTTGACCTATGACCTTGAAAATTGAATCACTTCTTGCCAGCTAAATTTGGCTGGAAAATACATAAGGATACTGTAAAAAATCGAATTTCCTATAAATGTTCCTGAGAATAGGCTGCATAGTATGAATAAGTACAAATCAGGGTGAAACAGCTTGTATGAGCGAACCACGAAACTTTCGAGCCAATGTCGGGAGGGACACGTGGTCGGGCAGGTGTGAACGATCCCGCTGCGACAGTTTTGTGCATGAGTGTGCACAAAACAGTCACAGCAGGAACACAGTGCAAGCAGCTGGAGCATGTGTAACCACATACATGCGCCTCACGGGATTCATATGTGCAATTTACAAAAGCTCTGATTGACAGCCAGAAACTTTACCACTGCACTACCATCGCTGTCCTATAAAGTGTGCAGGAAAATACCTGAAATCAACAAGGAGATAAATGTATTTGAAAAAATAAAATAAAACCACACACCATAAAAAAACACCAGTAGGGGTGGTGGCCAAGTGCTTAATGCACTTGGTTTTAGTGCGGAAGGTTCCTGGTTCGAATCCCCCCACCACAGTTCTCCATGTAATGTGGAGTTGCGTCAGGAAGGGCATCTGGTGTAAAATTTGTGCCAATTCAACATACAGATCCACCTTGGATTTGCTATGGCGACCCCGAGTACAAAACAAGGGAGCAGCCGAAGGGACTTACTTTACTTACTTTTACCATAAAAAACACCACATTTTATTGAACCATCTGTTCCTCTGTAGATGACCATGGTCACAGACGTACAGTCATGAAATGACATGAATGGAGTAGTGCTCTCTTATCATGTCCACATCTATTGGCCTGGCATGTCCAGCTGGCCCTGCATGCGTGTACGGCCCAACACGCGTCTCCTGTGAATGGTGCGCTGCAGGACAGATACTGCATCATGTGGAACAGAGCTCACGTGGGTGACATGACATTCAGATTGCCCACTGCTTGTTATGATCTGACAGTCTGTTTCAACTGGGGCAGCCTGTCAATATGCATGGCGTGCACTCGCTTGCTGCAGCCCATTGCAATAGCAATATGTTTTTATGTATGTCCACGTGAGGACAGCAAGCAGGCATATGCGCATCACAGTGGATAGTTGTAAGGTCATGTCCGTCCAAACATGGTACGTGTCCCCAGCCGTGATGTTCAGAACCACAGATCTCAATAGCTGCAGCTGTTGGTAGACACGCCCCCTGTCAGTTCAGCGCAGACACCAACGTGTCACTCTGTGTCTGTGTTACATGATCATTTCTTTTTAGTTATTTTTACTGCTTTTTAGTTATCCCCCCCATCCGCAACACATCTGCCACATGTGTTATGAATGGGGGGGGGACACATGCGATTCACACGCACAGCACGTGTTGTGCGGGGAGTCGACACTATGGCACGCCACATGTGCGTTGCTGTTTTGAGAAACCACACTCGTGGTGGCACTTAGACAAATTTCACAGCCAGCTCGAAAGTGATCATCTGCTCATTATTTTCGTGCTAACAGTGTGAATGGCCACACATTTTCTAAGTGCCAAGCGAGCAGTGTTGGATGTTTCTGTGTGTCACCTAGAATTTGGCCGACACCTGCCGCAAGAGGGATTGAATGAGCACTCACAGTGCACTGTCTTTCAGCCGCTGGTGTGCGCAAATAGTTGGAGCAACAGGTGTACAATGTGTTGGAGGCAGTTCCAATTTTACAAGTATTGCATATGAATCCTGAATTGCACACTTCATGCGCAATTCAGCCACATTCGCACTATGTGTGAAGGGGCCCTAAACAAAGTAGGTCATGATCACTACTTGGTTAAAACAACTGCTTCGGAGCACAAAGAACTGCAGATGTACACGCTGCAAAAATAGTGTTCCAAATCCCAATGCGAATCTAGACTAGATCCACTGTGGTGACCCCAAGCAACCAGGGTGGCTGAAAGAATACACACACACACACACACACACACACACACACACACACACACACACACACACACACATACACACACACACACACACACACACACACACACACACACACAGTTGTATGCAAACGTTTGGGCACCCCTGATAATTTTCATGATTTTCCTTAATAAATCATTGGTTGTGTGGATCAGAAATTTCAGTTAAATATATCATATAGCAGACAAACATACTGATATTTAAGAAGTGAAATAAAGTTGCTAGTATTTACAGAAAGTGTGCAATAATTATTTAAACAAAATCAAACAGGTTGTATAAATTTGGGCACCCTTGTCATTTTATTGATTTGAATACATTTAGCACTAATTATTGGATCATAAAATTGGTTTGGTAAGCTCATTGACCCTTGACCTCCTTACACAGTGAATCCAATCATGAGAAAGGGTATTTAAGGTGGCCATTTGCAAATGTTTGCCGCTTTGCATCTCTTCTCATGAGTGGCAACATGGGAGCCTCTAAACAACTCTCAAATGACCTGAAAACAAAGATTGTTCAACATCATGGTTTAGGGGAAGGATACAAAAAGCTATCTCAGAGATTTCAGCTGTCAGTTTCCACTGTGAGGAACATAGTGAGGAAATGGAAGACCACAGGCACAGTACTAGTTAAGGCCCAAAGTGGCAGGCCAAGAAAAATCTCAGATAAGCTGAAGCAAAGGATGGTGAGAACAGTCATAGTCAACCCACAGACCTGCTCCAAAGACCTACAACATGATTTTGCTGCAGATAGTGTCTCTGTGCATCGTTCAACTATACAGCGCACTTTGCACAAAGACCTGCTGTATGATGCTGTAATGCAGAGGAAATCTTTTCTGTGTAAACACCACAAACAGAGGCGCTTGAGGTATGCTAAAGCACATTTGGAAAAGCCAGCTTCATTTTGGAAAAAGGTGCTGTGGACTGATGAATCTAAAATTGAGTTATTTGGACATAACAAGGGGCCACATGCATGGCTGAAAAAGAACACAGCATTCCAAGAAAAACACTTGCTACCTACAGTAAAATTTGGAGGTGGTTCCATCATGCTGTGGGGCTGTGGGGCCAGTGTAGGTACTGGGAATCTTGTTAAAGTTGAGGGTCACATGGATTCCTGTCAATATCAGCAGATTCTTGAGAACAATGTTCATGACAAGTGAACAATGTTCAGTGACAAAGTTGAAGTTGCGCCGGGGCTGGATCTTTCAACAAGACAACGACCCTAAACACTGCTCAAAATCTACTAAGGCATTCATGCAGATGAACAAGTACAATGTTCTGGAATGGCCATCTCAGTCCCCAGACCTGAATATTATTGAAAATCTGTGGTGTGATTTTAAGTGGTCTGTCCATGTTAGGAAACCAACAAACCTGAGATGTTTTGTAAAGAAGAATGGTCCAAAATACCTTCAACCAGAATCCAGACTCTCACTGGAAGATATGGGAAGCATTTGGAGGCTGTTATTTCTGCAAAAGGAGGATCTACTAAATATTGATGTATTTTTTTCTGTTGGGGTGCCCAAATTTATGCACCTGCCTAATTTTGTTTAAAGAATTATTGCGCACTTTTTGTAAATCCTATAAACTTCATTTCACTTCTCAAATATCAGTGTGTTTGTCTGCTATATGATATATTTAACTGAAACTGCTGATCCAAACAACCAATGATTTATAAAGGAAAATCATGAAAATCATCAGGGGGCCCAAACTTTTACATACAACTGTATATAGTAAGTCCCTTCGGCTGCTCCCTTGTTTGCACTTGGGGTCACCACAGCAAATCCAAGGTGGCTCTGCATGTTGAATTGTACAAGTTTTACGCCGGATGATGGAGAAATGTGGCAGGGGTGGGATTTGAACCCCCGAACTTTCTGAACTGAAACCAAGTGCATTAACCACTTGGCCACAACCCCTACATACAACTTATATTATATATATAGGCTGAAAAGTTCTAAGGCTCCCCATGAAGGAGTAATGCATTAACTGCATTATAGTGAGCCTTAGAACTTTTCAGCCTACTCTCGTATATATATGTACATATATATACTGGTGGTTGGCTCTCACTGCGGTATTGTAGCACTTCCTGTTCCGGAGCACAGCGGTGTTTTTCTGTATCTGTTAGCTGTTTAATCTGCGCTGTTAGATTGATCTAGTTATCTAGATTACGATTTGTTTCCCAGTGTAATCTTTACGTGCCTTAACTAAAGCACTCCTTCTGCTGAATCACCTCTAAATTATTTACACATTATTCACTTTGCGTGTTTTTAGGAATCCGCTAGGTTAGCGTAGCTACTAGCTCTTAGCCGATTTAGCATGGCGGCTTCTCCTGTCTCTCCCGCACTTTTCTGCTCTGGGTGTGAAATGTTTAGTTATTCCTCGGCCTCCTTTAGCAGTAACGGTACTTGTAATAAGTGTAGCTTATTCGTAGCTTTGGAGGCCAGGCTGGGCGAATTGGAGACTCGGCTCCGCACCGTGGAAAATTCTACAGCTAGCCAGGCCCCTGTAGTCGGTGCGGACCAAGGTAGCTTAGCCGCCGTTAGTTCCCCACTGGCAGATCCCGAGCAGCCGGGAAAGCAGGCTGACTGGGTGACTGTGAGGAGGAAGCGTAGCCCTAAACAGAAGCCCCGTGTACACCGCCAACCCGTTCACATCTCTAACCGTTTTTCCCCACTCGACGACACACCCGCAGAGGATCAAACTCTGGTTATTGGCGACTCTGTTTTGAGAAATGTGAAGTTAGCGACACCAGCAACCATAGTCAATTGTCTTCCGGGGGCCAGAGCAGGCGACATTGAAGGAAATTTGAAACTGCTGGCTAACGCTAAGCGTAAATTTGGTAAGATTGTAATTCACGTCGGCAGTAATGACACCCGGTTACGCCAATCGGGGGTCACTAAAATTAACATTAAATCGGTGTGTAACTTTGCAAAAACAATGTCGGACTCTGTAGTTTTCTCTGGGCCCCTCCCCAATCAGACCGGGAGTGACATGTTTAGCCGCATGTTCTCCTTGAATTGCTGGCTGTCTGAGTGGTGTCCAAAAAATGAGGTGGGCTTCATAGATAATTGGCAAAGCTTCTGGGGAAAACCTGGTCTTGTTAGGAGAGACGGCATCCATCCCACTTTGGATGGAGCAGCTCTCATTTCTAGAAATCTGGCCAATTTTCTTAAATCTTCCAAACCGTGACTATCCAGGGTTGGGACCAGGAAGCAGAGTTGTAGTCTTACACACCTCTCTGCAGCTTCTCTCCCCCTGCCATCCCCTCATGACCCCATCCCCGTAGAGACGGTGCCTGCTCCCAGACCACCAATAACCAGCAAAAATCTATTTAAGCATAAAAATTCAAAAAGAAAAAATAATATAGCACCTTCAACTGCACCACAGACTAAAACAGTTAAATGTGGTCTATTAAACATTAGGTCTCTCTCTTCTAAGTCCCTGTTGGTAAATGATATAATAATTGATCAACATATTGATTTATTCTGCCTAACAGAAACCTGGTTACAGCAGGATGAATATGTTAGTTTAAATGAGTCAACACCCCCGAGTCACACTAACTGTCAGAATGCACGGGCCGGGGCGGAGGATTAGCAGCAATCTTCCATTCCAGCTTATTAATTAATCAAAAACCCAGACAGAGCTTTAATTCATTTGAAAGCTTGTCTCTTAGTCTTGTCCATCCAAATTGGAAGTCCCAAAAACCAGTTTTATTTGTTATTATCTATCGTCCACCTGGTCGTTACTGTGAGTTTCTCTGTGAATTTTCAGACCTTTTGTCTGACTTAGTGCTTAGCTCAGATAAGATAATTATAGTGGGCGATTTTAACATCCACACAGATGCTGAGAATGACAGCCTCAACACTGCATTTAATCTATTATTAGACTCTATTGGCTTTGCTCAAAAAGTAAATGAGTCCACCCACCACTTTAATCATATCTTAGAGCTTGTTCTGACTTATGGTATGGAAATAGAAGACTTAACAGTATTCCCTGAAAACTCCCTTCTGTCTGATCATTTCTTAATAACATTTACATTTACTCTGATGGACTACCCTGCAGTGGGGAATAAGTTTCATTACGCTAGAAGTCTTTCAGAAAGCGCTGTAACTAGGTTTAAGGATATGATTCCTTCTTTATGTTCTCTAATGCCATATACCAACACAGTGCAGAGTAGCTACCTAAACTCTGTAAAGGAGATAGAGTATCTCGTCAATAGTTTTACATCCTCATTGAAGACAACTTTGGATGCTGTAGCTCCTCTGAAAAAGAGAGCTTTAAATCAGAAGTGTCTGACTCCGTGGTATAACTCACAAACTCGTAGCTTAAAGCAGATAACCCGTAAGTTGGAGAGGAAATGGCGTCTCACTAATTTAGAAGATCTTCACTTAGCCTGGAAAAAGAGTCTGTTGCTCTATAAAAAAGCCCTCCGTAAAGCTAGGACATCTTTCTACTCATCACTAATTGAAGAAAATAAGAACAACCCCAGGTTTCTTTTCAGCACTGTAGCCAGGCTGACAAAGAGTCAGAGCTCTATTGAGCTGAGTATTCCATTAACTTTAACTAGTAATGACTTCATGACTTTCTTTGCTAACAAAATTTTAACTATTAGAGAAAAAATTACTCATAACCATCCCAAAGACGTATCGTTATCTTTGGCTGCTTTCAGTGATGCCGGTATTTGGTTAGACTCTTTCTCTCCGATTGTTCTGTCTGAGTTATTTTCATTAGTTACTTCATCCAAACCATCAACATGTTTATTAGACCCCATTCCTACCAGGCTGCTCAAGGAAGCCCTACCATTATTTAATGCTTCGATCTTAAATATGATCAATCTATCTTTGTTAGTTGGCTATGTACCACAGGCTTTTAAGGTGGCAGTAATTAAACCATTACTTAAAAAGCCATCACTTGACCCAGCTATCTTAGCTAATTATAGGCCAATCTCCAACCTTCCTTTTCTCTCAAAAATTCTTGAAAGGGTAGTTGTAAAACAGCTAACTGATCATCTGCAGAGGAATGGTCTATTTGAAGAGTTTCAGTCAGGTTTTAGAATTCATCATAGTACAGAAACAGCATTAGTGAAGGTTACAAATGATCTTCTTATGGCCTCGGACAGTGGACTCATCTCTGTGCTTGTTCTGTTAGACCTCAGTGCTGCTTTTGATACTGTTGACCATAAAATTTTATTACAGAGATTAGAGCATGCCATAGGTATTAAAGGCACTGCGCTGCGGTGGTTTGAATCATATTTGTCTAATAGATTACAATTTGTTCATGTAAATGGGGAATCTTCTTCACAGACTAAAGTTAATTATGGAGTTCCACAAGGTTCTGTGCTAGGACCAATTTTATTCACTTTATACATGCTTCCCTTAGGCAGTATTATTAGACGGTATTGCTTAAATTTTCATTGTTACGCAGATGATACCCAGCTTTATCTATCCATGAAGCCAGAGGACACACACCAATTAGCTAAACTGCAGGATTGTCTTACAGCCATAAAGACATGGATGACCTCTAATTTCCTGCTTTTAAACTCAGATAAAACTGAAGTTATTGTACTTGGCCCCACAAATCTTAGAAACATGGTGTCTAACCAGATCCTTACTCTGGATGGCATTACCCTGACCTCTAGTAATACTGTGAGAAATCTTGGAGTCATTTTTGATCAGGATATATCATTCAAAGCGCATATTAAACAAATATGTAGGACTGCTTTTTTGCATTTACGCAATATCTCTAAAATCAGAAAGGTCTTGTCTCAGAGTGATGCTAAAAAACTAATTCATGCATTTATTTCCTCTAGGCTGGACTATTGTAATTCATTATTATCAGGTTGTCCTAAAAGTTCCCTAAAAAGCCTTCAGTTAATTCAAAATGCTGCAGCTAGAGTACTGACGGGGACTAGAAGGAGAGAGCATATCTCACCCATATTGGCCTCTCTTCATTGGCTTCCTGTTAATTCTAGAATAGAATTTAAAATTCTTCTTCTTACTTATAAGGTTTTGAATAATCAGGTCCCATCTTATCTTAGGGACCTCGTAGTACCATATCACCCCAATAGAGCGCTTCGCTCTCAGACTGCAGGCTTACTTGTAGTTCCTAGGGTTTGTAAGAGTAGAATGGGAGGCAGATCCTTCAGCTTTCAGGCTCCTCTCCTGTGGAACCAGCTCCCAATTCAGATCAGGGAGACAGACACCCTCTCTACTTTTAAGATTAGGCTTAAAACTTTCCTTTTTGCTAAAGCTTATAGTTAGGGTTGGATCAGGTGACCCTGAACCATCCCTTAGTTATGCTGCTATAGACGTAGACTGCTGGGGGGTTCCCATGATGCACTGAGTGTTTCTTTCTCTTTTTGCTCTGTATGCACCACTCTGCATTTAATCATTAGTGATTGATCTCTGCTCCCCTCCACAGCATGTCTTTTTCCTGGTTCTCTCCCTCAGCCCCAACCAGTCCCAGCAGAAGACTGCCCCTCCCTGAGCCTGGTTCTGCTGGAGGTTTCTTCCTGTTAAAAGGGAGTTTTTCCTTCCCACTGTTGCCAAGTGCTTGCTCACAGGGGGTCGTTTTGACCGTTGGGGTTTTACATAATTATTGTATGGCCTTGCCTTACAATATAAAGCGCCTTGGGGCAACTGTTTGTTGTGATTTGGCGCTATATAAAAAAATTGATTGATTGATTGATTGATATACACACACACACATATATATATATATATATATATATATATACACACACACACACACACACATTGTTAGTTTAAACAAGCCCATTTTAACATTTGATATTGTTTGCCTGGTACTTTCAGTTGGTACTTTTCCAGTTTCTTTGTTTCACTGCAGCTGTGTTTTCAGCCTCGTACAGATTTCAGTGACGTACTGCTGACATTTTCTTAGAAATATGTTTGCTGGAAGCATTTTACATTCTGTTCTTCTTTCCTTGCTCACTTGAATTACAACAAAACAAGGACCAGCTCACATCTGCACATCACACACGTTAGAAAAAAAACCTTCAATAAATTGCTCATTGCCTGACAATTTCTGGGTACGATACAGTTTCAGGGTAAAAGGCCGATCCTTTGTGGGAAGTTTCTAATGTTGGGGAAGTAAGACTGAATTGAGGAAGTAAAAGAATGCTCGAGAGAATCCCAGCAAAGTGAACCAAAGCATTATCTGAGAACATGAGAGGACAGTCTTCACCAGAACTAAGATTACAGTAAAGCGATGATTTCTTCATGACTCATCTGTAAATCTAGTTATTTTTTTATCACTATGTCAATCATACATCATGTTGAAGAAAACACTCTTTGGTACTTGCTGATCAGTGCACGCAAACTGCTTTCCTCTCCATCGACAGTACATAACCTCAGTCTTACCTGTGGAAAGTCCTCAGTCACTCTGTCCGGTTTGGGTAGAGTTTCTTTTTTCTTTGGTCCTAAAGCTGGCATTTTGGCTGTTCAGATGTAACACACAAAAATCCAGGAAACTGTTCCTTTAAAGTTTTTAAAGGGACTTTTTTTGATGCAACCCTCAGACACCTCTGTGGACGTGTTGCTGGTTGCACCGCCGTCCTCTTACAGCTCAGATTTCACTTCTACCAGGTAAATGTTCTGCCACACCCACAGCGGCTCAAAACAGCAAATACTTCAAATCTGCTTTCTTGTCTGCACGTGACTGTGTGTGTGTGTGTGTGTTTGGCATGCTGTCCAGGAGAGAGCGCTGCAGAGCATATAATCCCTTTAACATGTCCTTAAAGGGGCCATATAAGTCTGTCGTCAGGTGTCATAATAAGAGATATTAAAAATCTCCCCAAAGTCTCTGAAGAACTGTTGACTTAATTCTGTGCCTAATTGTTTTGGAAATGAGCTGCTGCTGGCCCCACCCTCTCTGCCTCACTCTCATAGGGAAGTGGGCATGTCTCACAATGTGAGCATAGGGCATGTGGCTTGCCTCTACTGGTGGTTGGCTCTCACTGCGGTATTGTATCACTTCCTGTTCCGGAGCACAGCGGTGTTTTTCTGTATCTGTTAGCTGTTTAATCTGCGCAGTTAGATTGATCTAGTTATCTAGATTACGATTTGTTTCCCAGTGTAATCTTTACGTGCCTTAACTAAAGCACTCCTTCTGCTGAATCACCTCTAAATTATTTACACATTATTCACTTTGCGTGTTTTTAGGAATCCGCTAGCTTAGCGTAGCTACTAGCTCTTAGCCGATTTAGCATGGCGGCTTCTCCTGTCTCTCCCGCACTTTTCTGCTCTGGGTGTGAAATGTTTAGTTATTCCTCGGCCTCCTTTAGCAGTAACGGTACTTGTAATAAGTGTAGCTCATTCGTAGATTTGGAGGCCAGGCTGGGCGAATTGGAGACTCGGCTCCGCACCGTGGAAAATTCTACAGCTAGCCAGGCCCCTGTAGTCGGTGCGGACCAAGGTAGCTTAGCCGCCGTTAGTTTCCCTCTGGCAGATCCCGAGCAGCCGGGAAAGCAGGCTGACTGGGTGACTGTGAGGAGGAAGCGTAGCCCTAAACAGAAGCCCCGTGTACACCGCCAACCTGTTCACATCTCTAACCGTTTTTCCCCACTCGACGACACACCCGCCGAGGATCAAACTCTGGTTATTGGCGACTCTGTTTTGAGAAATGTGAAGTTAGCGACACCAGCAACCATAGTCAATTGTCTTCCGGGGGCCAGAGCAGGCGACATTGAAGGAAATTTGAAACTGCTGGCTAAGGCTAAGCGTAAATTTGGTAAGATTGTAATTCACGTCGGCAGTAATGACACCCGGTTACGTCAATCGGAGGTCACTAAAATTAACATTAAATCGGTGTGTAACTTTGCAAAAACAATGTCGGACTCTGTAGTTTTCTCTGGGCCCCTCCCCAATCACACCGGGAGTGACATGTTTAGCCGCATGTTCTCCTTGAATTGCTGGCTGTCTGAGTGGTGTCCAAAAAATGAGGTGGGCTTCATTGATAATTGGCAAAGCTTCTGGGGAAAACCTGGTCTTGTTAGGAGAGACGGCATCCATCCCACTTTGGATGGAGCAGCTCTCATTTCTAGAAATCTGGCCAATTTTCTTAAATCCTCCAAACCGTGACTATCCAGGGTTGGGACCAGGAAGCAGAGTTGTAGTCTTACACACCTCTCTGCAGCTTCTCTCCCCCTGCCATCCCCTCATTACCCCATCCCCGTAGAGACGGTGCCTGCTCCCAGACCACCAATAACCAGCAAAAATCTATTTAAGCATAAAAATTCAAAAAGAAAAAATAATATAGCACCTTCAACTGCACCACAGACTAAAACAGTTAAATGTGGTCTATTAAACATTAGGTCTCTCTCTTCTAAGTCCCTGTTGGTAAATGATATAATAATTGATCAACATATTGATTTATTCTGCCTAACAGAAACCTGGTTACAGCAGGATGAATATGTTAGTTTAAATGAGTCAACACCCCCGAGTCACACTAACTGTCAGAATGCTCGTAGCACGGGCCGGGGCGGAGGATTAGCAGCAATCTTCCATTCCAGCTTATTAATTAATCAAAAACCCAGACAGAGCTTTAATTCATTTGAAAGCTTGACTCTTAGTCTTGTCCATCCAAATTGGAAGTCCCAAAAACCAGTTTTATTTGTTATTATCTATCGTCCACCTGGTCGTTACTGTGAGTTTCTCTGTGAATTTTCAGACCTTTTGTCTGACTTAGTGCTTAGCTCAGATAAGATAATTATAGTGGGCGATTTTAACATCCACACAGATGCTGAGAATGACAGCCTTAACACTGCATTTAATCTATTATTAGACTCTATTGGCTTTGCTCAAAAAGTAAATGAGTCCACCCACCACTTTAATCATATCTTAGAGCTTGTTCTGACTTATGGTATGGAAATAGAAGACTTAACAGTATTCCCTGAAAACTCCCTTCTGTCTGATCATTTCTTAATAACATTTACATTTACTCTGATGGACTACCCAGCAGTGGGGAATAAGTTTCATTACACTAGAAGTCTTTCAGAAAGCGCTGTAACTAGGTTTAAGGATATGATTCCTTCTTTATGTTCTCTAATGCCATATACCAACACAGTGCAGAGTAGCTACCTAAACTCTGTAAGTGAGATAGAGTACCTCGTCAATAGTTTTACATCCTCATTGAAGACAACTTTGGATGCTGTAGCTCCTCTGAAAAAGAGAGCTTTAAATCAGAAGTGCCTGACTCCGTGGTATAACTCACAAACTCGTAGCTTAAAGCAGATAACCCGTAAGTTGGAGAGGAAATGGCGTCTCACTAATTTAGAAGATCTTCACTTAGCCTGGAAAAAGAGTCTGTTGCTCTATAAAAAAGCCCTCCGTAAAGCTAGGACATCTTTCTACTCATCACTAATTGAAGAAAATAAGAACAACCCCGGGTTTCTTTTCAGCACTGTAGCCAGGCTGACAAAGAGTCAGAGCTCTATTGAGCTGAGTATTCCATTAACTTTAACTAGTAATGACTTCATGACTTTCTTTGCTAACAAAATTTTAACTATTAGAGAAAAAATTACTCATAACCATCCCAAAGACGTATCGTTATCTTTGGCTGCTTTCAGTGATGCCGGTATTTGGTTAGACTCTTTCTCTCCGATTGTTCTGTCTGAGTTATTTTCATTAGTTACTTCATCCAAACCATCAACATGTTTATTAGACCCCATTCCTGCCAGGCTGCTCAAGGAAGTCCTACCATTATTTAATGCTTCAATCTTAAATATGATCAATCTATCTTTGTTAGTTGGCTATGTACCACAGGCTTTTAAGGTGGCAGTAATTAAACCATTACTTAAAAAGCCATCACTTGACCCAGCTATCTTAGCTAATTATAGGCCAATCTGCAACCTTCCTTTTCTCTCAAAGATTCTTGAAAGGGTAGTTGTAAAACAGCTAACTGATCATCTGCAGAGGAATGGTGTATTTGAAGAGTTTCAGTCAGGTTTTAGAATTCATCATAGTACAGAAACAGCATTAGTGAAGGTTACAAATGATCTTCTTATGGCTTCGGACAGTGGACTCATCTCTGTGCTTGTTCTGTTAGACCTCAGTGCTGCTTTTGATACTGTTGACCATAAAATTTTATTACAGAGATTAGAGCATGTCATAGGTATTAAAGGCACTGCGCTGCGGTGGTTTGAATCATATTTGTCTAATAGATTACAGTTTGTTCATGTAAATGGGGAATCTTGGGAAAAGTGACCAAATGGAAGCTGATTGTTCTCAGTGACAGATGAGATGTGATACAAGATAGCGGAGAGGATTAGAGAAGAAAACAAAAAACAGCGCTAATCTTCTGAAACATGCCTGCTGTTATTCCCAAATGTAGTGCACGTCCCAAACAGAAAGTCTGAATCCAGTTTGGAATTAAAAGGAGAGAGGAGCAGCTTGGTGGGTTTTACCTACCTGTGAGCCGACACAGGTACAGGAACTAAACATTCCTTAAGAGCCGAACCACAACTAAATCTTGTAATGAAAAATACAGTTGTTAAACAAGTGGAAGAAGTCAAACTCCTTGGAGTCTGTACTGACAGCCAGCTGTCCTGGGACAAACAAATAAACAATGTAGTCTCTAAATGGGACGGACTTTGGCAGTGATAAGATGTTCAAGATATTTAACTAAACCAGTGATACCATATGTCATTCAAAGTTTGGTGTTGTCTCAGTTGGATTATTGTGCAGTTGTCTGGTCAAATACTTCAGTAAATAATGTAAAAAAAATTACAGCTTGTGCAAAATTGTATGTGTGTTATTGTATGGCTTTGCCTTACAATATAAAGCGCCTTGGGGCAACTGTTTGTTGTGATTTGGTGCTATATAAATAAAATTGATTTGATTTGAAAATAAAGCTGCATGTGTGGTGTTAAAATGTGACTTTAGGACGAGTGTGGATACAATGCATAAGCGCCTCTCTTGGCTTTTGGTGAGGGACAGGTGGCTATATGCAAAAGCAAACTTTTTAAGAAATATTATTATAACTCAGATACCGTCTGTCCTTTACCAACAACTGCCTTTTAGCAAGGATACTCATTTTTATCCAACCAGGCATGCCAAAGGACTGTGTTTCATTTTGCCTAAATGTAGAACAAACCAGAGTCAATGGACAGTGATGTTTCGAGCCATGAGAGAATGGAATCATTTACCACAAAAGTTAAGGGAATTGAGCAGTGGACTGGGTTTTAAAAAGGAACTTAAAAAGTATTATCTGAGGCAAATGGCTGAAGTATTGTGATGTATTATGAATTGATTATGAATGAGTTTATTCTGAATGTATTATGAATTTTCATTATGATTTACAGGAGCAGGGGTGGTGGCCAAGTGGTTAATGTGCTTGGTTTCAGTTCAGAAGGTTCTGGGTTCAAATCCCACCCCTGCCACATTTCTCCATGTAATGTGGAGTTGCATCAGGAAGGGCATCCGGCGTAAAACTTGTGCCAATTCAACATGCAGATCCACCTTGGATTTGCTGTGGCGACCCCGAGTGCAAACAAGGGAGCAGCCGAAGGGACTTACTTACTATTATGATTTACAGGCCTTAATGGAAATCTATTATGTTATTAAATTATTATGTT
Organism: Thalassophryne amazonica; assembly: GCF_902500255.1. Lineage (NCBI taxonomy): Eukaryota > Metazoa > Chordata > Actinopteri > Batrachoidiformes > Batrachoididae > Thalassophryne > Thalassophryne amazonica. Next base: position 127,409,639 of record NC_047108.1, read on the forward strand.
GAATGGACCCCAGGAAGAGTAGCTGATGCAGTTATACTGCAGATGCTAATGGGGATCCAAATAAATAAACAAATAAACAGGTCAGTGTGAAGAAGATGACAAAAGCCTAAAAGGAATCCACAGTCCTCCACACCTATTCCTTGTTAGTTTATTGTTCCTGCACTAGAAAGGAAACTATTTTTATTCTGAGGATCATGTTTGGAAATTATTATTATTATTATAATAATAAGAGTACTAGCGGGGACTAGAAGGAGAGAGCATATCTCACCCATATTGGCCTCTCTTCATTGGCTTCCTGTTAATTCTAGAATAGAATTTTAAATTCTTCTTCTTACTTATAAGGTTTTGAATAATCAGGTCCCATCTTATCTTAGGGACTTCGTAGTACCATATCACCCCAATAGAGCGCTTCGCTCTCAGACTGCAGGCTTACTTGTAGTTCCTAGGGTTTGTAAGAGTAGAATGGGAGGCAGAGCCTTCAGCTTTCAGGCTCCTCTCCTGTGGAACCAGCTCCCAATTCAGATCAGGGAGACAGACACCCTCTCTACTTTTAAGATTAGGCTTAAAACTTTCCTTTTTGCTAAAGCTTATAGTTAGGGCTGGATCAGGTGACCCTGAACCATCCCTTAGTTATGCTGCTATAGACTTAGACTGCTGGGGGGTTCCCATGATGCACTGTTTCTTTCTCTTTTTGCTCTGTATGCACCACTCTGCATTTAATCATTAGTGATCGATCTCTGCTCCCCTCCACAGCATGTCTTTTTCCTGGTTCTCTCCCTCAGCCCCAACCAGTCCCAGCAGAAGACTGCCCCTCCCTGAGCCTGGTTCTGCTGGAGGTTTCTTCCTGTTAAAAGGGAGTTTTTCCTTCCCACTGTAGCCAAGTGCTTGCTCACAGGGGGTCGTTTTGACCGTTGGGGTTTTACATAATTATTGTATGGCCTTGCCTTACAATATAAAGCGCCTTGGGGCAACTGTTTGTTGTGATTTGGCGCTATATATAAAAAAAGTGACTCTCTGATCAGGGAAGGCATCTTTAATGCAACATCTGATTCTGAAGTCTGTTTCCTGTCAGTCTTTGAGTTTGCTTATCACATAAAATGACCGGAAGAGGATCTGTCAGCAGAAAATCCCCAACAGCACCATACTGGTTGCATGTCTTAATAATTAATATATATGAAATACAAGACATGTTCACTAACTTGGAAAAATTCATGTATCCATCCCCTGTTCATTTAGTTGTGTTACCCTCCATACTGATGTGTTCCCTTGAATTTATATCAAGTGATTTGTTTTCACAAACTGATCTCAGAAAATAAAATAAAACTTGTAAAGTTGTATGATTTTGTTGTTGAATTGTTGTTTAAGTAGACGGTATTGCTTAAATTTTCATTGTTACGCAGATGATACCCAGCTTTATCTATCCATGAAGCCAGAGGACACACACCAATTAGCTAAACTGCAGGATTGTCTTACAGACATAAAGACATGGATGACCTCTAATTTCCTGCTTTTAAACTCAGATAAAACTGAAGTTATTGTACTTGGCCCCACAAATCTTAGAAACATGGTGTCTAACCAGATCGTTACTCTGGATGGCATTTCCCTGATCTCTAGTAATACTGTGAGAAATCTTGGAGTTATTTTTGATCAGGATATGTCATTCAAAGCGCATATTAAACAAATATGTAGGACTGCCTTTTTGCATTTACGCAATATCTCTAAAATCAGAAAGGTCTTGTCTCAGAGTGATGCTGAAAAACTAATTCATGCATTTATTTCCTCTAGGCTGGACTGTTGTAATTCATTATTATCAGGTTGTCCTAAAAGTTCCCTAAAAAGCCTTCAGTTGGTTCAGAATGCTGCAGCTAGAGTACTGACGGGGACTAGCAGGAGAGAGCATATCTCACCCGTGTTGGCCTCTCTTCATTGGCTTCCTGTTAATTCTAGAATAGAATTTAAAATTCTTCTTACTTATAAGGTTTTGAATAATCAGGTCCCATCTTATCTTAGGGACCTCGTAGTACCATATTACCCCATTAGAGCGCTTCGCTCTCAGACTGCGGGCTTACTTGTAGTTCCTAGGGTTTGTAAGAGTAGAATGGGAGGCAGAGCCTTCAGCTTTCAGGCTCCTCTCCTGTGGAACCAGCTCCCAATTCAGATCAGGGAGACAGATACCCTCTCTACTTTTAAGATTAGGCTTAAAACTTTCCTTTTCGCTAAAGCTTATAGTTAGGGCTGGATCGGGTGACCCTGGACCATCCCTTGGTTATGTTGCTTTAGACGTAGACTGTGGGGGGGTTCCCATGATGCACTGTTTCTTTCTCTTTTTGCTCCGTATGCATCACTCTGCATTTAATCATTAGTGATCGATCTCTTTTTCCTGGTTCTTTCCCTCAGCCCCAACCAGTCTCAGCAGAAGACTGCCCCTCCCTGAGCCTGGTTCTGCTGGAGGTTTCTTCCTGTTAAAAGGGAGTTTTTCCTTCCCACTGTGGCCAAGTGCTTGCTCATAGGGGGTCGTTTTGACCGTTGGGGTTTTTCATGATTGTTGTATGGCCTTGCCTTGCAGTGTGGGGCGCCTTGGGGCAACTGTTTGTTGTGATTTGGCGCTATATAAGAAAAAAGTTGATTGATTGATTGATTGAATAGTCTTGACTTTTTTGTTATGGAAGGGGTCATAATTTAGTTTCTCAAATGAGTGCAGTGTATTTCACTAAGAACCAACACCTCTCCTATTCTACCAAATCCAACTCTACACAGCAGTCACTGAATCCGTCCTGTGCATCTCCATTATAGTCTGGATCGGAGTCGCCACAAGACAGCACAGAAACAGACTGTAGTAAACTGCAAGGAGCTCCCCTGCTTACCCTCCAGGACTTCAGAGAACATCACTGAGGATCCCACACATCCTGGACACAACTCCAGCAGACACTACAGAACCATGTTCACCAGAACCAGTAGACATAGTGACGGACAGTTCACCTGCTTCATTGCCCACCCATACACCACGCACTCAACTTCACATTGCACCTTCTCTACATTTAGTGTGGAAGTTACGTGGATACTGAGTCCTGTCTGGAAAGAAATGTATGTCATCTGCATACTGTGTACCACTGTATGTTGTGTACTGCATATTTCATACTATATGTATACTAGCAAGACACCAACTGCTGGAATCAAATATTTGGCAGATCATTTTGATTCTTATTCTGATTCATGTCCACAACTTTAAAACTACCTTCACCACCACAGGTTCTCAAAAGTTTTATTACACAACAGAGCAGAGGGGCTTTTACACGTCACAGGAAAGTCCCACTTGTAAAACTACTGGAGAATCTCTTTACAGGCAGTTACTGTGGTGATCCCCCTTGCTGGACCCATGAAATGAAAATGAAATAAAATATGTTGTAATATATTGAATTTGTAATGACATGTAGCATGTAGCAAGCTCACGGGATAAAAACTACCTGCTGAGCTTGTTGTGGGTTAAAGGTCATATGGAGGTTTGGATATTTTATGGATGAAACTAACAACCCGAAAGTTTGCATCAGTTTACAGGAAATGGTCAAGTAAAAACAAAAAAAGAAGTGGGAAAGTCCCAGCAGTCCCTGAAGCGCACTGTGCTGAAGCCCCGCCCCAAGGCTTCACCTCTGCTCAGAAGCCCCGCCCCTGCGCTAAAACGATGTCCTAATCTTTGTTGCTGCTCTGACAGTGAACATTTAGTAACACCGCAGGATAGCGTACTATTCATTAAAATGCGTCTGTGGATGCTGTTGATGGGGTCGACGGTGGGTTTTGTGGTGAGTACATCTTTTATCCACGTTTTAAACTCGTATCATGTTCATATGTGTAACTGTGTCACTGCTGCTGCCAACTTCTGTTTTCTACGTTTGAGCCAAATGCTTTATTTCAGATTATTTTTCTAGTGGAAAGATGTTCTGGGTATTGTTGCAGGGCTACGTGTTATTATCTTACTGTATTACACATCTCTTCTTTGAAAAGTACTTTCACTTTCGACCAGAAGCTGCAGTGCGTTCGCAATGTTGCCAAATCTTTTGAGAAACAAGCAGTTCGGCTCTCAAAAAACCAAACAGACAACAGCAAAACTGTTATAGACACAACCATCAATAAAGATTTCGCTACTGTTACCAATAATAATAATAATACATAAATAATAGTATCTATTACTACTGCCATGGTAATCTCAAAATGTATTCAAATCTTTTGACCTCTAAACCAAGAAACATTGATTTTCATGCGTTATTGTATGAAAATGTTCACAAAAAATAATACACGCACACAAAATCCAAATTTGGGGAAAATAGATCGCTAATTTTTTTTTAGTAATCTTGGTGATGTCACAACATAAACAAAATAAAGGTAAAACATCAGACACCAGGTTAAACAGCCTCAATGGCAATATATATAATAGTTTAAATAAAATCAGCTTTTGTGACACATATACATACATATATGTATGTAACATGGTTTGTTAACATGATCACTCAAAACCATTAAATGCTGTTACCTTATATTGCAGAGAAACTGAAAATAACTAAATTGGGTAAAGTTAACTTTGCCATATGAGATGAATAGAAAAAGGGTTTGTTTGCTGGTGGGCATGTACACCTGTGTGCTTCCTGGACCTGTCTGAGCTTCCTGCAGGAAATTACATTATTGTCACATTCATGATGGAATTCATGTGCAGGTGCTACGTATTTTTGTCTTTTCAACATGTGTGTGGTTGAAGTTACGTGTAGCTTGTAATGAGCTTGTTGTTTCCCAAAGCCTTCAGAATCTCCATGATGATGATAATAATAATAATAATAATAATGTAGTTGTATTGAGTAGAGAAGTAGAAACAAAGAGAAACTGGTTTGTCTTCTGTTTTGAATGTGTGGGACTTCCCAGCGTGTCCCTCTTTGTTCCTGTTATCACTAAATCTGACCTAAACTGTCTGCATGTGTCACGTTTATTTGACAGGTGGTGTCGGCTGCTGGGTTCTGTGATCCGGCAACGGAGTACGAGAGTAATGGCCAGTGCTGCCAAAAGTGTGATCCAGGTACGTGCGACACGCAGGGGAATGTAAGTTTTATCACGTGTGACTGGCTGCACAGGGAGAGGTGCTGACAACGAGGACCATTGTTTGGCTGAAGGGCACTGCGGCATGAGCTGTAGCTGACAGGGTGTGTCTTAACACTCTTACTGTTAAAGGGGAAAAAACATTAGTGAACAACATGAACGCGGGAAGTCCCTAAAAGTTTTAAAGTACTGTAAATGGGCACAGACTAGATCATGTTCAGCCATTGTTTTTGAGAAGTCAGACAAAGGTGAAACTTTTTAAATTGTTCTTTCTGTTCAGTGTTTCTCTGACCCACAACCACCCAAAAAATAAAAAAAGAAGCACACATTTTCCAATAGAAATCAGATAATAGAGATCAAACTTTAAATGTGTGCAAATTTAGATTAATCTACCATTTGTAGTGAAGGTTACAAATGATCTTCTTATGGCCTCGGACAGTGGACTCATCTCTGTGCTTGTTCTGTTAGACCTCAGTGCTGCTTTTGATACTGTTGACCATAAAATTTTATTACAGAGATTAGAGCATGTCATAGGTATTAAAGGCACTGCACTGCGGTGGTTTGAATCATATTTATCTAATAGATTACAATTTGTTCATGTAAATGGGGAATCTTCTTCACAGACTAAGGTTAATTATGGAGTTCCACAAGGTTCTGTGCTAGGACCAATTTTATTCACTTTATGCATGCTTCCCTTAGGCAATATTATTAGTATTACATGGATGACCTCTAATTTCCTGCTTTTAAACTCAGATAAAACTGAAGTTATTGTACTTGGCCCTACAAATCTTAGAAACATGGTGTCTAACCAGATCCTTACTCTGGATGGCATTACCCTAACCTCTAGTAATACTGTGAGAAATCTTGGAGTCATTTTTGATCAGGATATGTCATTCAAAGCGCATATTAAACAAATATGTAGGACTGCTTTTTTGCATTTCCGCAATATCTCTAAAATTAGAAAGGTCTTGTCTCAGAGTGATGCTGAAAAACTAATTCATGCATTTATTTCCTCTAGGCTGGACTATTGTAATTCATTATTATCAGGTTGTCCTAAAAGTTCTCTGAAAAGCCTTCAGTTAATTCAAAACGCTGCAGCTAGAGTACTAACAGGGACTAGAAGGAGAGAGCATATCTCACCCATATTGGCCTCTCTTCTTTGGCTTCCTGTTAATGCTAGAATAGAATTTAAAATTCTTCTTCTTACTTATAAGGTTTTGAATAATCAGGTCCCATCTTATCTTAGGGACCTCATAGTACCATATTACCCCATTAGAGCGCTTCGCTCTCAGACTGCGGGCTTACTTGTAGTTCCTAGGGTTTGTAAGAGTAGAATGGGAGGCAGAGCCTTCAGCTTTCAGGCTCCTCTCCTGTGGAACCAGCTCCCAATTCAGATCAGGGAGACAGATACCCTCTCTACTTTTAAGATTAGGCTTAAAACTTTCCTTTTCGCTAAGGCTTATAGTTAGGGCTGGATCGGGTGACCCTGGACCATCCCTTGGTTATGTTGCTTTAGACGTAGACTGTCTTTCATAATTATTGTATGGCCTTGCCTTGCAATGTGGAGCGCCTTGGGGCAACTGTTTGTTGTGATTTGGCGCTATACAAGAAAAAAGTTGATTGATTGATTGATTGCCCCACTCTTATCAATGCACTCACTTATTTAAGGTCGGTGAGGGGGATCCTCGTTTCAAATCAGACCAGAAAATCAACAAGGTCACTTAGAGTTTCTGTGTAGGCTCTCAGTTGTCTGAAGATCCTCTGTAGTTTTTCCCCTACTCCTGCTAAATAAGGGAGAGACACTCCTCTTCTTCTTGTCTCCGTCTCCTGTCTATCTGGTCTCTTTGTTCTCTGGGACTTCTACACATTGTCCAGGGACCATCGTGGGTACCCACATACTGTGAGGGCTTTCCGGACAAGTTGTTATTCTTTAGCCCTTCCCTCTGCAGTTGTGGGCACCTGTAGGGCTCTGTGTTGAAGAGTCCTGATCACTCTGAGCTTGTGTTCAAGGGGGTGGTTTGAGCCAAAGAGCAGATATTGGTCAGTGTGAGTTGGTTTTCTGTAAACCCCTGTCTGGAGCTGCCTGTTCTCTCTAATGGTAACATCACAGTCCAAGAAGGCTAAATGGTTGTTTCTGGCATCCTCACGTGTGAACTTGATGTTGGCGTCCACCGAGTTGATGTGTTCTGTAAAGTGTTCAACTAACTGTTGCTTGATTTTAACCCATGTGTCATCAACATATCTGAAACAGTGACTGGGAGAGATGCCCGTGAAAGACGTCAAGGAGTCGTCAAGGCATCTCTCCCAGTCAGGAAAATTGTAACGAACACTACATAGGTGAGACTAAGCAACCTTTACACAAAAGGCTATACCAGCACCGCAGAGAGGGCGCCAGTGGACCTCAGTCTGCAGTTCATCTCCACCTTAAAGACACTAACCACACGTTTGAGGACAAGGAAGTTAAAATATTAACGTTTGAAACCCAGCCTTAACCGGGGAGGGGGTCTGAGACACGCTTTATCCCCTGTTTACAATGGGGTACTCAGGTCAAAGCAGTTTCAGTCTTTTGTTCATGGTAATGAGTCATTCACGTCATCAGCAGAGTCATCAAGGGAGCCATCAAGAAAGGCATCCATCCCATCATTAGGAGGGACAGCTGCCCTGTCATTAGGAGGGTGCTAACAAGAGCACAATAGTTGCTAATTAGAGCTATTGTTTAGTCACTAGCCTGTAACAGTCTGCCTCTCAGTAGGAGGGGTCTGGTTAGGTTTAAAACTCCAGCTTTTGTTGGCTTCTGTTCATTAGTCTCTACAAGAGTCAGACAGAAGTCAGACTTCCAGAGCAAGAATTTTAGCTGAGGAAGCTTCTGCGATTTGAAGCAAAACGTCCTTACGTCAAGCAACCCAGTCCAGTCGAAGATTCAAGGTTCTCTACTAAGGTCACTTAGACAAGGTCTTTAATCTGAAAATTCCTCCTGGTGCGTTCCAGGAGGAATTCCTAGCACATTTACCATCCATGGAACCACCCCTGGATGGGAACCATCCTTTCAGTCCTGGAGGGCAAACACCCAAGCAGAAACCTGGCCATCATATAAAACATGGTCACCCTCCTCTCAGCCTGATCATGTCCATTAGTGGGTACCACATGGCCAAAATATCATAGCTCATGTTTCCTCACAATGCAATTCCAGCATTCCAGCAGTACCCAAGGAGGCCTGGTGCCAAGAACATCCAGTGGTGACCTTAGATTACTGGTTAGCGCCCAAGTCTCTCAATCATACGATGACAGAGGGAGCATCAGAACCTTAAAGACTTGGACAAACACCTATTTCCACTGGTCTCATAACTCCAGGCAGCTCTTGATCTCAAACCTCTTGATCTCTTGAGCTCTTGATCTCGGAGACGTGAGCATCACTGCTGGGATAAGACCTCATACATATAAAGGGATCGCATTTATATAGTGCTGTTTCATCTGGTACAGATGCTGAAATCACTTTAAGCTCGAGACATCACTTCCCTGCAATAAACTTCTAAAGGTCGAGTCCAAGAAGTCATTCAAAGCCTGGATCTTCAGCTTAATCCAGGACATTCACAAACACAGACACTCCGATTCCTCACTCAGCTTCTCAAGTGGTCCCATCAGAGCATCAAAGATCACAGCATCGTCCGTCTCATACATGCAAGTGACACAAATGACATATTCCACAGAGCTGTGTTTTAAAGTGAAATGAAATAATGCTTTGCAGGAACATACATGACGTCACACGGCAGTTGCCTGGAGCCTCAGTGCATCGCGTGTGGAGACAATGAATATCAGGAATCCTACACAACAGAGTCCAAGTGTAAACGGCAGCCGTACTGCGACCCAAGTGAGTCTGTGACATGTTAACCAAAACCGGTCCGTGTGAGAACCTTTGTTTGGAACAGCAGCACTCATCATGTCTCTGTTTTGTTTTGTTTTTCTGTTTGTTTGTTTGTTTGTTTTCCAGATAAAAACTTTGACTTTATTGAGCATCATAAGAGCAAAACCCAACGAAGCACCTGTATGTGCAAACTGGGTTTCCACTGCTCCAGTGAAACCTGCTTAACCTGTGTGCCTCACAGAACCTGTGGACCCGGATATGGGGTTCAGTCCAAAGGTATGAAATGTGTTTCACACTGAAAACACAACAAATGACTTTCTGGTTGCAGGATGCATTGATTTTTTTTTTTTTTTTTTTACTTTTCACTGTTTTCAGGTGACCATGCACACGACACTGTGTGTGAAGTTTGCTCCCCAGGGACATTTTCTAATGAAACGTCTTGGGATGGTTCCTGTCAGAAATGGACAGAGTGAGTACACATTTATTCCCAAATTTGAAGAACTGGCCACGCCCTGCTTTGTGCACGACAATGGTCTGAGGAATCTTTGTCACCATAGAACTCAGTGTCTCTACACTTTCTTCTGCTTTGGGCCCAGTGCTACAGGTGTGGCCAGAGGTTCACATACTCTCATCATGGGTGTGAATGTCATGGTAATTTTGGGCTTTTAATGATGTTTCTGTGTAGGCTCTCAGTTGTCCAGGTGGTTTCCATAGTAGAGAAGCTTGAATCTTCGAATGGACTGGGTTGCTTGACGCGAGAACGTTTCGCTTCAAATCGCAGAAGCTTCCTCAGCTAAAATTCTTGCTCTGGTGGTCTGACTTCTGTCTTGACTCTTGTCGAGAAGAAAACCTTTTAATGATGTCTTTGAACTGTTCTTTTGCCAGGGTGGAATGATTGTACAGCAAACATCATTAATGACCTTAAAAAGGCAAGAATTGGATGCACACGTTTGAATTTATATCGGATCTTCTCTAATCCTCACAGGGTCAAAATTATACATACATGCTCAAATATATGCATACACCCCCACTAATATTTAAAATGTCTCTTGGTTAAATGTCTCTTAGCAAGCTGCACGTCAACCAAATGCTTTTGGTAGTCATCAACAAGGTTCGGGCTGGATAATTAACCACTCTTCTTGGCAGAATTGGTAGAGTTGGATAGTTTCCTGGAATGGACCAGGCTTTTAAGCTTCATCCACTAATTTTCAAAAAAGCTGAGGTCGCAGCTTTGGAAAGGGCATTCTGAATTCCTGCTTCATCCAACCCACAAGCAGTTCTGGTGTGTTTGGGATAATTGTATTGTTAGAACACCCAATTGTGGCCAAGGTTCAAACGTCTAGTTGTTGATTTGTGGTGTCGTTGAAGAATTTTGAGGTGGTCCTCATTCTTCATTATTCCACCCACTTTGTGCAATGCACCGGTACCACTGGCACCAAAGCCTCTGAAAGCTTCACCTTGACTCCTCCAAACATACACTCAACAAAAATATAAATGCAACACTTTTGGTTTTGCTCCCATTTTGTATGAGATGAACTCAAAGATCTAAAACTTTTTCCACATACTCAATATCACCATTTCTCTCAAATATTGTTCACAAACCAGTCTAAATCTGTGATAGTGAGCACTTCTCCTTTGCTGAGATAATCCATCCCACCTCACAGGTGTGCCATATCAAGATCAATCAACTTCAACTTTTTTCTTGTATAGCGCCAAATCACAACAAACAGTTGCCCCAAGGCGCTCCACATTGCAAGGCAAGGCCATACAATAATTAAAGATGCTGATTAGACACCATGATTAGTGCACAGGTGTGCCTTAGACTGCCCACAATAAATGATGAGTCCATGATGAGTGTATGTAAACCTCTGACCACAATTGTATACTTTTTTCCTAATGTTTTTTTTCTAATGTACTTTAATTTCTAATGTTATTGGCTTGGCTAGATTACTCCCACTTATTTCCGACTCCTCACTATTACGGACCAAGCTGTAGACCCCTTTGTACACTGAAAAAAGAAAATACTTGAACCAGCTTAATTAAATTGTTTGAATTGTAACACCTGAATGAATTAAGTTAACACACGTGTTGTAGTGAATAACACTGTTAAACAGCATTTAATGCAGATTCAGGTAGAAGAGGGTAGTTTTAACAGCGAGGATCAGTTTTAGAAAGCACAAGGAAAATATGGCAACTAATAGGAACAAATACCAAACTATGATTACTGAGGGGACGTGATTAAAACACAGAAGCTGCAGAGGATAAAGACGGGGACTTGAAGGAGAAAAGCAAAATTGACAAGACTGAGTCAAACTAAAAAGAAACTAGAGAAAGCCCTGTACATTGTGCCATTCTCTAAGGGAAAACAACACAGAGAAACCACAGGAGTGCTCTGTGGAACAAACCAAACCAGAGAACATATGTAGATCCACTGTAAGGGAGGAAGATAACACAGAGGGAGAATGGAACAAATAATAACCGATTAATGAAATGGTGCGCATTTAACACACACCTTTTCGCCATGAGGTTCTTCAGTTTTTTTTTACTTTGGTCTCAACAGGAAACTAATTTGTTGTTCAAAAAATCTTTAAACTCCATAGAATATGTTAGCAGCATCAGCCCCTCCTCTGCTATGAGCACAGTCCATGCACAGCTCTACACTCACTGGCTGCACCTACAAAGTTCGGCGCATTTGCAGGGCATTTCATATTCCTGTTGATTTTTGTGTCCAAGATATCTAAAAAAGTAAGGAAAGGCATCAAAGGTGTGATCCATACCCAGCACCTATATAACACTGGGACATGTTATCATAATGTAACTTACTCCATTTGATTCCAAATGATTTACAGATTGATGTCAGCTTTGCAAAGTCTCTCTAGCCCTATTGCTTGGCAGAGCTATCTTGGAAAATGTTTTTCTTTTTGACGATCATGACCTTTGACCAATAATGCAACCAATGCTAATCATTTGGAAACACTCACTTAAGGATTTTTCTTGCCAAGTTCAGTGAAAATCTGCTCACCTGTTTTTGAGTTATTTTGTACACACACATGAGCATGAGTGCACAGAGTCATGTACACATTTCAGTGAAATATTTTAGGTCGGCCTTAAAAAAAAAAAAAACAGCTTGTATGTATTACATTAATATGGGGTAGTTTTCAAAATTTAAATATGTAGCATTCCAAAATTTTTCTATTTGTCCATAATTTTATGCTGAAACCAGCCACTAGGGGTGATAGAGACATTTTGTTTCTCTTTGTCTTAGCCGTTGTGTTGTCCCTTTTTGTAATATTTGCATATTGGCAGACAGAGTCACAAAGCACTGGCATGCAGTCTTGCGTGCCACAAGATTGCATGAAATTGCAGGGATCAAATTAGTGCAAAGGTCAAGCTGGCTTTTCAAGCATACAAACTAATGACACACATTGGCACAGATGAGTGTCAATGTAGTTTAAGAATCCTAATTTTTTACTGCAGAATATGCAAATTCTCATGAATTTGCTGTTTTCTCACAAATATGGCAACAAGCAGGCAACAATAATATTGCAAACTTCAAGGAATGCTTGGATTTGTCGGAAATATGTGCTGTCAAAATGCTAGTTTAGCATTAGCAAACAGTTGAGTTCTTTAATTGTGAAAACCTGAAACCCAGCAACACATTTTAGTACACCTCACCTCTGTTACACAGTAAACGTACACTACATAATTAAGTAATATTGTGTACAGTCACAGTGTTGAGTTTGTTTGAACTCCATATCTAAAGGCCTCCTGTCTTTGCAGATGCGAGGATGGATACCCCGTTGAAAAAAGTGGGACAGCTGTATCTGATAATATCTGTGGTAAGTACTGCAGACTGTGTTTAGTCGGTTGCTCTCTGCGGCTCTGTGGTTAAATCTGGCGTCTAACTCAGAGCAAAACTCTCGCGTTTGACAAATCCACTGTACTGCTGAATGACAAATCACAGCCGACATTCTGCGGTTACAGATCAAAACATTTCACTTCCACTCAGTTCCTGCGGCGCTGTGTTTGTCTACTTTTGGTTGCAGCTTCACAAAGATGAATTGTGATGTGCAACACGTGCAGAAGTTGTTTTTCTGAGATGAAACACAGAGCTGACTTGACTCATCTCAATAAAATTGTGCAGATGATCTAATTTATTGTAATTATTATGTCAGCCAAGGTGTGTGGTGTATTTGAGAAAAGCATGCTTTTAAAAATCACAGTGCAAATAGTAACTCCCGTCGGCTGCTCGCTTGTTTGCACTCGGAGTCGCCACAGCAGATTCAAGGTGGATCTGCATGTTGAATTGGCACAAGTTTTACGCCGGTTGCCCTTCCTGACGCAAATGTGGCAGGGGTGGGATTTGAACCGGGATCCTTACACACTGAAACCAAGTGCACTAACCAGTTGGCCACCACCCCTGCTAAAAATCACAATGCAAATATGTTGGCAAATTAAAAAAAAAAAAAGTTTACATCTATCTATAAAGCAAGAAGCGTGAGTGGGAGTATGTGGCTCGCATATATCTCTATTTGTCAAATCGGCCTCAGCTTTCGGATATGGTTTGCCCGTAGCACGATGATGTACATCCTTTATTATGAAAATTTTGGGAATTAATTTTCAAAACCTTTATTTTGATTAACATTGTAACATTCCTATTTCCAAGATGGCGTGGCTCGCTGATGTTACTGGTAGCAAAGTTTATCAACATCAGATAGTTCATGTTGCTCACACCATTTCACAATAAAACATTTAATGCCAGTATCCCATCAAATACTTTTACTGTGAAGGCATGCTGTCAGTGTTCTTTGCGACTGAGTTTAACTTGACAACACTGAGGAGACGTTAGCGAAAATCCTTTTTTTTTTTTTTGCAAACAGCGACAAATTTCCCACTATTTGTACAATGTTTCAGTAAGAATAAAATAAAATAAAATCTTATACTTGCTGTGAGTTCAAGTTTAAATAAACTGTGTTCAGAAGGTGGGGGTACTGAGGATTTCCTGTTTTAAATATTCTAAATGTTCCATTCAGTTTTGTCTGAGTCTCTTCCAATAACCTGTTTAAAAGGAATCCTTTTATTTTCATATAATTGATAATAAAACTGAGTTTTTAAAACAATATGAAATACTATATTCAAATAATATAATATGACATCAGTACACCTCTTTGTACATCCCACCTCCAAACACAGCCTCATACGACCATCCATGAGAAATCTACTTTAGCTCCCAATTTTCTTTAGAAATGCAAATTTCCTACGGGCGGTGCACTAGTATAAAAGAAATACCAAGATAAGGAGTGCTGAGCATTAAAGACTAAATAAAAGAAATGTGTGGCTTGATGACACGTCACCTTTAATACTGCGTGAGTCTTTCACAGTATCATCATGTTGATTGTTGTATTTGTGGAATTATGTGTTTGGTTGCAAATCTACCAAATATTCAGATGTTTTATCAGTTAAAAAAAAATCTATATTTTTTTAAATGTACTGTTTTGTAAGAAAAAAAGACAAAACTCAACTTTTGTCAATCAGCATTTGGAAATTTCATATTTTGTCTTTTGTTGACATACTAAATGGGGGGGAGGTGGTAAAAATCCACATTCATATAAAAACATTTGAGGGTGCTTCACTTTTTTGCATATTAATGGAAAAAATATTTGAATCAATTTTCACAGATACATACAGTAGATTTGATTACATTTTTGAGTGGATTAAATCAAAGAGACAATATATATATATGGTGGTTACATACACTTCATAATGCAAAATCTTGGACACATCATCAGTGATAGTACCTGGGGTCATGGGGGGTTTCTGGTCTTTCAACTTCAGACCCCCTCGCCCAGGCGACCCGACCGGGAGTGATCAAATCCCGGCCTGTGTCCAAGAAGCCGTCGCCCACTGCTTGTCCCTCCTGATCCACAACCACCGTGAAGCTCTCTCTGCAGCCTCGAATGCTGCAGTGATGGCCTTTCTCTTGCGTGCTCCGGTGATACCCAGGAGGCTATAGGCCTTGCAGAGTGACTTTCCTGCAAAGCCCCTTACTCCAACTTCGACGGGAAGGCACCTCGCATGCCACCCTCGTCTGCGACACTCCTCCACCAGCTCAGCATACTTCTCCCTCTTCCTCTCACTGGCTTCCTCCATTCTCTCCTCCCAGGGCACTGTAAGCTCCAGCATAATAACGTGCTTAGATGACTCTGAAAACAGAACGATGTCTGGTCTAAGACTGGTTTCCAAGATGTTTTCAGGAAAACGAAGCTGTTTCCCCAGGTCCACCCTCAACTGCCAGTCCTTCCCTGCACCCAGGAGACCTGTCTGGGCCTTCGGTCGGACGGGTGGTTGTTCTCCAGCTCACACAAACGAGATTTCCCGCCTTAATGGTTTCAAGCTCTCGCACTGGACTATGGCAGTATTGATGGACTCAGCAACTACTTTCAGCACCTGGTCATGGCGTCAACGATAGCGACCATCCCCCAGCGCTCTGGGGCAGCTGCTGAGGATGTGCTCCAGAGTTCCTCTCCCCTGGCACAAGGGGCATGCTGAGGTATCAGCCTTGCCCCAAGTGAAAAGGTTCGACGGGCTGGGTAGGACATCATAAACTGACTGGATTAAGAATTTAATGCGGTAGGGTTCTGCCTTCCACAACCCCGGCCACGAGATCTTCCTCTCTATGGCTCCCTCCCATCTGGTCCATGCGCCCTGTTGTCTCAATCCCACCATCTGGCTTGCACGCTGCTCCTCAACCCCAGCTCTCACTTCGCGTTGAACCAGGTCCCGCCTTACCTTTCCCTCAGTTTTGTTATAGTGGATTGTTGGGATAGTACCCAGGCCCACCCGGCCGATTGCCACAGAACCCACAAGCTCCTTGTGACGCAGCCGTGCTTCTGCCTGGTCCACAGCTTCCTGTGCCTTCCACTTTCTGCCAGTCCTCACCTCAATACCTGCTTGGGATACTTTCATGTCCTTGGAATCCCTATATTGGAGCACCTCTCTTGCTCTGATAACCCTAAACTCCTCAGTAAGGCTTTTGATAGGGAGCGTCAGCTTGGTCTTATTGCCGTAAAGGGCAATGCTGCTCAGGCTTCGAGGTAAGCCCAACCAATGACGCAGACGGCTGCTGATCCTCCTCTCAAACCCTTCCACCGTAGAGATGGGAAACTCATACACGAGCAATGGCCACAGTATTTTAGGCAGGATGCCATGCTGGTATAACCACACCTTGAATTTACCCGGAAGACCTGACTTGTCGACTGTTGTCAGCCAACTCTCTAATTGTTCATTAGTTGCCCTAATGGAGGCGGCATCTTTTAGGGAGCAGTCAAAGGTTTTTCCAAGGCTCTTCACAGGTTTCTCTGTGACAGATGGTATACGGGTACCTCCTAGATAGAAGTGGAACCGATCAGTCACCTTCCCTCTCTTCAGGACCAGTGACCTGGATTTTTCTGGCTTAAAGCGCATCCGAGCCCAGGTGGTTAACCTCTCCAAACCTTGGAGGATCCCTCTGCACCCAGGAACTGACACTGTTGTTACTGTCAGGTCATCCATGAATGCCCTGATAGGAGGCTGCCAGATCCCAGACTTAGTTTGGGGGCCTCTACATTCCGGCTCGGCAGACTTGACTAGCATGTTCATGGCCAGGGCAAAGAGTATCACTGAAATAGTACATCCCGTGATAATCCCTTTCGACCCCCTGTGAGCAAGTGCTTGCTCACAGGGGGTCGTTTTGACCGTTGGGGTTTTTACGTAATTATTGTATGGCCTTGCGTTACAATATAAAGCGCCTTGGGGCAACTGTTTGTTGTGATTTGGCGCTATATAAATAAAATTGATTGAAATTGATTGATTGATTCTCCAGCCGATGATACTCTGATGTAACTGTGCCAGAAGTGAACCTTAAGCTAAAGCTATTATAATAATCCATAATGAGGACTTTGATGTTGCTCGGGATGTGTTGCCTCTCCAATGCCGCCTCCACTAGCTTGTGAGGTATGGAACCATACGCATTGGCTAAGTCCAACCATAGTACCGCCAGGTTTCCTTTCCCTTCTCAGGCCTCTCTGATCAGTTGTGTTACCACACCACTGTGTTCCAGGCATCCTGGAAACCCTGGGATCCCCCCGCTTTTGCACTGAGGTGTCAATGTACTGATTCTTCAGGAGGTAGACTGGCAGCCGCTGGGAGAGGATACTGAAAAATATCTTCCCCTCAACGTTAAGCAGTGAGATGGTTCTAAACTGCTCAATGGTGGTTGACCTCTCCTCCTTTGGAACCCAAACCCCTTCTGCGGATCTCCACTGTTGGGCCACCTTACCCCTCCTCCAGATCACCCTCAAGATCCTCCACAGGTGCCGCAGGAGCTTGGGGCACCTTTTATACACCAAGTAAGGTACCCCATTGGGTCCAGGTGCTGAGCTGGACCTGGCAGCCTTGACAACAGCTTGGATTTCTTCCCAACTAGGTGTTTTGATGTTAAAGGCAGTAATCGGAACAGGCGGATTAATCAGGCCTCTGCATTCACCCAAGTCCTCCTCCCGGCCTGCATCGCTATAGGTATTATGGAGATATAAGTCTACCTCCTCCTTTGAGCATATAAGGTGGCCACTACGTTTTTGACCTAGCAACTGTTTGGCACACCCAAACGGGTTTGCCAGAAAGGCAGCACGTCTTTTGGCTCTCTCTCTGGCCTGCCTCCTGTGCCATTCTGCTTGCCGGAGGGTCAACAACCTCTTCCTAAGAATACCTCGAAGTTCTACCAATCCTAACTTCTCGTCCTCACTTGCTCCCTTAAACTGCCTCTTCAGGAGTCGTAGTTCCTGGCGTAGCTGTGAGATCTTTTCTGCCCTGCGGTTCTTGGAGTACTGGTTTGTAATGACTCTCTTTTCTGCCAACCCAAACTTTTCCGTGGTGATACTGATGATCACAGTTGCCATCGTTTGGAGTTACCTATCTGCCCCTCCCCTCATGGTAGCTTCCAGGATACCATCAACATCGTCATCAAATTTCCACCACTCGTACCCCTTACTAGCTGGAGGCCACTTGACCCGCCGATGATGTGGAATGCATGAAGCTTGAACTCCATGAGCTTGGAGGTTCTGGGCTCTGTGGGGTGACTCCCGGCCCAGCTCCTCCTGCGTCTCACCAAGGCCCTCTGGAGCACAGGGGTTCTGGCCGCTATGGGATAATCCCCGGCCTAGTTCCTCCTGCGTCTCTCTGAGACAATTCCTTGAGCGCTGCTCAAACTGTACATTCTTCAAACATCCCATCTTGGTCTGATGAATCTTCAGACCCTGTGGGTTTTTGCAGCTCTTACCGCATACGCATACGGCATTCGTTGTCACTTGTCCATTTGCATAGGTCGTTACCTGGTTATCCGTCCGTTTGGGGTGCTCATTCTCCCCCACTCTCGGGCTCCCCTGGGGGTATGTCTCTTCCCCTCCTCCCCTCATGGTAGCTTCCAGGATACCATCAACATCGTCATCAAATTTCTGCCACTCGTACCCCTTACTAGCTGGAGGCCACTTAACCCGCCGATGATGTGGAATGCATGAAGCTTGAACTCCATGAGCTTGGAGGTTCTGGGCTCTGTGGGGTGACTCCCGGCCCGGCTCCTCCTGCGTCTCACCAAGGCCCTCTGGAGCACAGGGGTTCTGGCCGCTATGGGATAATCCCCTGCCTAGTTCCTCCTGCGTCTCTCTGAGGCTACTCCTTGAGCGCTGCACAAACTGTACATTCTTCAAACATCCCATCTTGGTCTGATGAATCTTCAGACCCCGTGGGTTTTTGCAGCTCTTGCCGCGCATACGGCATTCGTTGTCACTTGTCCATTTGCATAGGTCGTTACCTGGTTATCCGTCCGTTTGGGGTGCTCATTCTCCCCCCCTCTCGGGCTCCCCTGGGGGTATGTCTCTTTGGGACTTTTCGTAGCTAAATTGGGTTCTTCCTCTCAGGAGATGCAGGTCGGGTTGCTAGCCCTTCCTGCCCCGTTTGAAGTCTTTCCGCGTTGTCTGCTGTCTCTCCAAGCTGTCGCCACTCTGTTCATGGTCGTCAACCAGTCTATTCCTGGCTGTCACTGGCCTTGCCAGAAATATATATATATATATATATATTTAGATGCTGTAATGTAAGCCGTGCACACGGTATGCACACTAATGGAGATTTTTCGGATTTGAATTCAGGAGGACCTCTGCTTTATGTAATTTGTGCATCAGGTGATGAATATTTGGTGCCAAGCAGCTCTTGATTGGCAGCACACACCAGATCCAGAGCAAATTCAGATTGAAAACAAACAGATCAGCGGTCCTCCATGATCCAGATTAAGATGCTTTGTTTGAATGAGTTCCTCCACCGTGGGCGCTGTGTTTGTTAATACCTGCTGATTTGACAGCAGGATCTTGTTGAGAAGGTTGTGTCTAAGCTAGCATAAAAATGTTAAGTCTTTGCTCAGGTCAGATTTGGCGTGCTTTGAGGAGTCCTCATCTCATAGGATATTGACTTTGAATATTAGACAAAATAATGAATGTTTATCTTTCACCTCATGAAATATTCTTCCCATTGCGCGAATGAAAAAACATTCATGATTTGTTTTATATAACACCTAAAATAGATCCTTTGATATTTTATTAATTTATAAACAAGAGAAAAGGGACTTAGATTTTGGTGCACGTCACTGATCCTTTGAGTTCAAGAGGTTCCAAACAGTTCAACACGAACTTTAAATAGCAATCCAATCCAGAATTGTTCTCAGTCAACTGACAAAAACAAATCTAATGGTGTCGTCCATAGCTGATGCCGTACAAAAACAAACCCTGCCATGTTTGTTTTTAAGATGAGCGCCGTCATCACGAGAGTAAGCACGTGGCTGTCGCGTCGTCCAATAGCACAAAACATATAGAACCAAATTGGACAGTAAATGGAACAAAATGGAAATTGGTACAAATAATCCAAATCTTTTGACATACAAACCACCAATCAAATGACAAGGATCTATTTGGGCGTTATACAATAATGGATAATAGACATCCTGGACGTATGAACACTTGACTGTCTGTTCTTCCTGTTATTTTACCAGCAGAGAAAACTTCCCGGTGGTACCCAGTTTGGATCTGTTTAGGGGTTTTACTTGTGGCGGCTGTGATTTGCGCCGCTGTATTGATCCTGTGCAAACGCAAAGGTCAGTTTAAAGGCTTCCTTTGATAACTTGCTGTGCAAAAAAACTTTTAGCAATCTCTTTGATGAACTCAAGATTTTGTCTTTTCTTTCTTTTCTGTTAGTGACTCGAGATGCAGAAGGAGAGATGGAGGTAAATGTAACCTCTTTGTCATCTCTGCTGTTTTTTTTTTTTTCATGAAAGCTCAGCAATACAGTTTTGTAAAATCCTGACAAAAATCTAAACTCTATATGGAAACCCATTTAGACCACTGGGAGAAAACAGGCTAACATATATGGAGTTGTGTTATTTCACACCATTCCATATATGTTAGCCTGTTTTGTGGCCAAAATTTCTACGTTTAAATATCATGACTTTAAATATCATGACTTTAAAAGTCAAAATTATGGACCTTTCAAATACAAGTCACAGTTATGACAAAACACTGTCAAATTTTCATCTTTTTATCTAAATTACAACTTAAAAAAGTCAAAATGATGACTTTTTACATAATAACTGTGAAACAATTCATAATAATGATGTCTTAGTCAAATTTTGGACTTTATAATTAGAGTTTTGACTTTTTGTGAAATTGTTTTTTCTTATCATTCTATAATTATTATATTATTATTTTTCTTATCTTTCCATGGTGGAATAAACATAGACTTTGGAAACTAACGTTAATCAACCCCTTAGAATTTTCATAATTGTCATTGTAAGAAATTTAATCTTATTTTTTTGTTGTTGTTGTTTTAGCCTATAAACTTTAATATCACTTATTTTGGACCTATCATTAGTTTGCTGCAAATGTATATAATAAGACCCCTTTACTACCTGCAAGGCTTAACTCATGGCTGACAAGTTGACAGTTTTCACTTATACATACAAACCTTTTTTTTTTTTTTTTTTGACAAATTTATTTGGAATTCATTAACCTGAAAAATAAAAGCGGACATCTAATCATGCTGATACAAAAAGGAAAATGATTGCATTAAATTCATAGAAAGGTACTTTTTTTTCCCTGCAATTACAAGATGAATTGTGTTTGATCCTGCAGGGCTGCATGAAGTCGTGTCTCGAAGGGCGAAAGAAGCCAGAGCAGACTGCCAAAAAAATTACAAACCCCACCTCCGAAGATAAGTCAAAAGTCAATTTGGTAAATGAACATTTGCCCGAGGAAGTCGACGATAATGTGGATGAAGAATCGGTTGGGTCTCCAACTTTTACTGAAAAGGGTAATTTTCTGAGGCAGGAGGTTGGAAAAGACGCGATCCTCTCGCGACAGGAATCACAAACACAATCATCAGAGATATTCTAAAGATGTTCGTCATGAAGCTGCTGATAGAATGGAGTTTTAAATGATATCTGTGTTTGATGTGTCATGTCTGAGAGACTTGAAGCAGTCACATCCACCTTTTCAGAATATGAGTCATCAGTCACTTAAAAAACAAAGTTTGTCACCTAAAACATTCCACAGACAGTCCGAGAGCGCACCTGAAAAATAAAAAGGGGTGGGGGGAGTTTCAGCTCATGAAGGAAAAATAAACACTTTCTGCCTGTCTCTCTAAATGACCAGAGCTGCTGCTTGACGCACCCATACTTCCAAAGTTGTCTTCACATTATAGCGGTTTCATGCTCTGATCACCGTGCTGGTCCATCCACACCATTACCACGCCAGCACTGTCTGCGACGCCGTATTTTCTTCTGCAATATGCCTTTTGTGAAATATTGTCACCCATGTCACTAGTGTAGGTCCATTAGCTGCACTTACTTCAGACGGTTGTTTCATCAAAACAGGCAGCTACATTTGAAACATTTCCCTGTGCAAGTTTATGTTTTACGACAGAGTTTTAGAATAAAGTCGTAATATTACGAGAATAAAGTCTAATATTATGAGAATAAAGTCGTAATATTATGAGAATAATGTCAAATTTTATGAGAACAAAGACATAATTTTACGAGAACAAAGTCATAATATTATGAGAATAAAGTTCTAATATTATGAGAATAAATGTGTAATTTTACAAGAATAAAGTCTAATATTACGAGAATAAAGTCATAATATTATGAGAATAATGTCAAATTTTACGAGAACAAAGTCATAATATTACGAGAATAAAGTTGTAATATTATGAGAATAAATGTGTAATTTTACAAGAATAAAGTCTAATATGAGAATAAAGTCGTAATATTATGAGAATAAACGTGTAATTTTACGAGAATAAAGATGTAATTTTATGAGAAAAAAGCTCTGCGTCTCAAAATGAGATTTGCGGAGCGCTTTGTTAAGTTGTACTTCAGTACAAGTTTTACAAATAAGGAAATACTACATCTTTTGGCCCATCTGCACTACTTTATCATTAGTATTAGAACTTTGAGAAGAATATGCAAGAAAATGTGCAAAAGTTTTTTCTCATAAAATTGACATTATCGTCATAATATTATGACTTTATTCTCGTACTATTATGACTTTATTTTTGTAATATTGTGAGTTTTTTTTTCTCATAAAAGTACGACTTTATTCTGATAATATTATGGCTTTATTTTCATAATATTATCACTTTATTCTCATAATATTGTAAGTTTTTTCTTTATTCTCAAAATCTAAAACAAAAAACCAGTGTGGCCCTAATGCACCGTCGTAATGTTTTTTATTTTAGTCTTGACAGGAAACTTTTTTCTTCTTCATTTTTGCACAGTCATGTAAATTACAACATATATGTTACTGGCATTAGCCTCTCCTCCGGTGTGAGTTTTTCTGTGATGTCTAAATTGGGATAGACTCCAGAAAAAATTTGCACAACCAAAACTGCTATTTCTGGAATTGCGCGGCGCACTTCCGTTATTGTAGCAAGGCTCTAAGCCTGGTGCCTCAGCTGCCCGCCACCCTTCATTGTTAATGGAGCAATGATTCTGTTTCTGGACCACTTCCGAAAGTCTTCTGCAGCAGCAGAATCCCAACATAGTGTCCAGTTCTGAAATATTTCTGATTTGCATCCTGCACAGAACATGAGCACAGTCGCCACCCTACAGCACGTTTACATGGACAAAGTTGAACAAATCTAAGCTTTTGGATTTGACGCACCTCCTACCCACACACCGGTTCTGTGAACGTCTCATACAGCAAGTAGTAGATCACCTATGGACTTCTGTGGTATACATGATAGACGTCCAAAACCAGATGTTCTGGGTGTATGTTTTGCTTGTGGAGGAGATTCCATCTGCACATATACAGAATTCTAGCATCAAACCATCTGCATTTTTAAATGTTAAAAGATGAAAGATGATGTTGCACAGTGTGAGCCCTTTAAAAGACTCCTTTAAATTGCATGTTGACACACTTTCTACATACAGATATTAGTAGGTACTTTAACAACTAATGCAAGAAACAATTCCAATGTTTTTGTTCCCACACGTACTCCCGGACGGGTTAGAAGAAGATAGCAGGCCACACATGCACAGTTTAAAGGACAAGTTCTCCTTTTTACAACCTGAGACGTCTTAAAACCTTGTTGGCAATCAAGCCTCTGAGCACTCATCTGAGAAGAAACGCCTTTTCCTAGACGCGCCCCCAGTGTGTGAGACATCGGACACACAGACGTGACACAGATGCTTTTTACACTGTGACCATCAGGGGGCACTGCAGAAACATCGTACCTGGTGATGGAGTTTTGTTTCAACTGGAAAAATAATTTTTCTCCCTCAAAAACTCGGTTGCAGTGACGGCGTTCAAAGTGTCAGCCGGTCAGCGGGCAGCCGGCTTCACAGTCAACAAATGCCTTTGGATCCAGGCCCTTTTTTTAGTCAACAGCCTCTTTCCTCACAAAATGATACTTGGGTATCAATCTTCAGATGAGCTATTAGCATGTTCTTACATTTTTATGAACACTTGCAGCTTATATTTCTGCTGATACTATATTTCTGTCAGGGCTATTGCATAACCAAATATTAGCCAAATGTGTTTTCTCTCATTTGGCTAATATTAAACAAATGTGACCTGCACCTGCGTTTTGAGTGTACGGTGGATTTATTTCACTCCCACGGCAGCTTCCCCATTGTCTCTAACTAATATTTAAAAGAGCATTTCTAGCAAACAATGACTTTGCCATGGTTGAGTGGAACACTCAGAGGCATGATTGCTAACGGTTGTTTAAAAAGTGAACTTATCCTTTGAGGAAGTGTTATTCTTTCCCCCTTCGGTTGTAATTAAAGTACATTTTGTGTTTCTAACTATGGGCTATGTATTGCATATCCAGCATCAACTGAACAGTGAATAAACTCCGCCAATGAAGTTGGAGGAGGTTATGTTTTCACCCGTTTGTCTGTTTGCTTGTGAACAGCCTGGAGTCCTCAATTTTTCATATATCATTATGAAATTTTTACTGAAGATTCATATCCTGATAGGCAAGAACTGATTCGATTTTCAAGGTCAAACAGCAAAGTCAGGAAAAATCTTGGAAAATTGGAAAAAAAAATCCCTATAGTTAACATTGAAGGGATTTTCAACAATCCAAAAAATGGCCAAAAGATCACGTTTCTTTCATATTTGAGAGCGTTATGTAGGATGGTATCCTTTATCGACTGACAAACTTTGATCCAGATCTGATCCAGATTACAGATTTTGTGGCCATTTAAATTTAACATTGAAAACCTCATTTAATGTATATTTTACATTATATCTTAATCAAACGTGCCCCCGTCACTCTGATATGTGAAAGTGAGGTGCGGACCAAAGAGGTTATATATGACTACTAGAGTCCACACTCCCAGTGCTGCCCACTAAACACCAACGTCCCTTCATGGGCAGTGACATGACGCCTCCGAACCACGCGAATATTGACCAAGTTCCCAGATGTTAATGCATTTTCAATGGGGATTCACAACTGAACACACTCAGAAAAACACTCACAAAATATGTGTTAAAATGCCTTTCTGACCTGGATATCGAGCCAGTAAAATTATTTAACATTAAATCATGTCAGGAAAGTATTAAACTTACTCCTCCGACACACATATTCCCAAATATTAGTGTTCAAAGTTACACAGATCTGATCTGTTAAGCTGCTGAGCTGAGAAGTCCAGCTGCTGCAGCTGCTGTGTTCAGCTCAGCTCCAAAAACCATCACAATACATTTGTGTGTGTGTGTGTGTATATATAGTCAGTGGTGTGTGTGTGCACATCTCTGTGTGATGCTTTCAGAGCAGCAGCTCGTTAGTTTAAGGTGCAAAAAAAAAAAAAAAAATCCTCTGTCTTGTCGAACAATTTTAATCACTAACGACAAGTATTTTAACTAGACATCAGTCTAGCAGGGGAAAATATCAACTAGACATAAGTGAAGAGTTAATGGTCCATTTCCACGGACGACACAGACACGGGCAGGAAACATACAGCTGTTTATTCACCAAATGTCACGAACAAAGTGACAAGAAGAACCAAAACCACTAACTTATGGAAGCAAATATTGTCTCCCTTGTTCCTCCGTTTGTGGCTTTGCCAACATGCGCAGCTTTCTGGAATATTTCACCTGTTTCTTGACGAGACTAATTGAGCGTCAGTGGGCACTGCCTCCTGATTTGCCCGGATTTAAATGGCGACCACACCTCCTTGCCGGGACACGGTTCAGTGTGAGTGCGACCTCTAGTTCTCATTTATAACCTCTTTGGTGCAGACTGGCCCTCACTATCACCTGACAAAGTTTGATCCAGATCTGATCCAGATTGTTCATTTGAATTTAATATTGAAAAGCCCATTTGATGTACATTATATCTCAATTAAAAGTGCCTCAATGAACAGACTGAGTTTGATCCATATTACAGATTTAGCAGATATTTGATTTTAACATCTTCAGACGCTTCCTCAAATTAAAGGTTGCTGATTTTAACTTTGAAAAGCCCTTTTGATCTATATTTTTTAGTATATTTTAGCTTATGAAAAGCCACTTCGAACAGAACTTTGACCTTGAAAGTTTTTTATAAGGTAAAAATTTGTGGAATTGGAAACTCGTGTTGGTGGAGGTTTGTGCTGTATGAGCGCGATGCTCTAGTTTATTTTGTGCGTCACTTATTTTTCTAAATACACAAAGATGTGCAGAAACCTGCTTCCTTCTCCACACCTGAATGGTCTGAAACGTCAGCAGGAGCTCCATACTTACTGATCCACTTCTGTCAGTTTTTGTGGTTGCTGCATTTATAAGTTGTGGGGTTTAGGTGTAATGTGTAACGAATAATTTATTTGAATATTTGTCTATATGTGAAAAAGATGACAAAGTGTAAATACTGCAATTGTACATAGAAACTGTGGCAAGTCATAAAGTGTTATTAAAATGTTTGCCTTAAAAACAATACTTGACCAGTGCAGTAACTCGTACTTTCCTCAAAGGGGTGCTAGAGATTAAAGGATAAATCTTCCATCTGCTTCCTTCATGGTCACTGTGTCCCACTGTGTATGATGTCATAAAGGTGAAAATCAAAAGGACATGGGAGTCATTTTTATCAGTAATTCTAAACAATCTGCACTTTGATGATGTGCTGCAATGCTGTGATAGGAACATAAAATTTGTGTTCTACTACATCATTAAGCGCCTTGGGGCAACTGTTTGTTGTGATTTGGCGCTATATAAATAAAATTGATTTGATCTCCAGGGGATTTTGTGTTTGTTTGTTTTAATTCAACAGGACTTTTTTCCATTAACTTAAATTAGGGACTGAAAGTCCCCTTTAATCAACTTCATTGCGCCTGCAGCGTTTTGTTTCCTGTTGCCTAATTTAAAATGTTTAAATTGGGACACAGTAAATAGAGTTTAACAATAAAATCAAAGAATCACCTGAAATCAGTTGGAGGGAACCAAACAAATCTTCTTAATAAACTGATTTTTAGTTCTGTCTGACTCCATGTGAACACATGTTGGAATTAATCAAAAACCTGTTTGTGATCATTTGTGTTTACTTGCAGTAACTATGCTACAAAAAGAATCTTGTATAATTTAGCACTAGTTTGAAACACAAACTAAAAATAATACTGGTGTGAACAGAACAATTAGAAAAGTGCTGAATTTTAATATATTTATAAATTCTGAATTATTCTTGTCAAATGTTTCATAAATATGTGTGCAAAATTTCACACTGTTCATATCATTCAATTTTTTTAATTCAGGCTTCTTTATATTTTTAATTAAAGATGCTTATTCATGAAAAATGAATACACATCTCTACAACTTGAATTTAATGAATTTTTTTTTTATCCAGAAAAAATGGAGTGCAGAAGTTTACACACAATGTAATACAACTCATCATTTTTACAGCAGTTAACTTTAAATAAATGGTGGTGGTGGGGGGGGGGGGTTAGTGATACAATCAATAAATGGAAATGGAACTGTACATTTGTTTTAATGTCAGAATTCAGGAGAGCATTTTTAAATATTTTTGTATAAAGAAGCCTGTATTTTTCTAATTGGATTTAAAGTATTAAAAAAAATCATACAGCTGCACAGGGACACCCAAACCTGTGCATACACCTGAACAGAGGTCAAAGGTCTAAAAAAAAAAAGTTTAAGATGAATTACTGCATTTTTTTAAAACAGTAGAAGCTGACGTTTATTTAAGCAAAAATATTTCTTCGTGATGACACAAAGTAATGATCATTTCCATAAAGTGGAAAAATACATTTATGTACAAAAACAGAACACGTGGTTGGTCTTTGGTCTGAGATCAGATCCTCACTTCAGGAGTCAGTGAGGCATCACAGTTTAAAGTGCAAAAACATGCGCAAAGTGTCAGTAACTTGCATCTAAACGCGCGCTTATTAGAGCGCGTGGTGCGTGCGTGTTCCGCAGGCCCGGACGAACAGGGTGTTTTTTGAAGCCCAGTCGTTCCACAGAGTTCCTGCTCCGTCAGGGAGGTAAAAACTGTCCGCGGATTTCCTCGCCGGCCCTGAAGTAGCCGTCTCTGCTAAAGACCAGATTTTGGGTTTCTGACCAGACGCACCTTCTTTACTCTCCACAGCTGGTCGCGTGCACTCACGCTCAGTCTTGTCATCTTTCTTTCTGAATTCGATCTCCCCGCCTTCGTGCGCGCCGCTTTGCTGCGTCTCCAAACGCGCGTCGGCAGGTGCCGAGCCTTCCACACGCGCGCCCTCGGCCTCGGCACGAGCCCCCTCCTCCTCCGTCAAATGGCATTTCTGCGTGGAGCTCTCCTCTTCGTCACTCTCCTGCTCCTCGTCCTCCTCGTCCGATTTGCCTCTGGTCGCCCAGCTGACCCGGTTCTCCTTCTTCAGGCGCCGCCTGGCGTTAGCGAACCAGGTGGAGACCTGCGTCAGGCTCATTTTGGTGATGATGGCCAGCATGATCTTCTCGCCTTTGGTCGGGTAAGGATTCTTCAGGTGCTCGTTCAGCCAGGCTTTCAGCGCTCCGGTGCTCTCTCGGGTGGCGACTTTGGCGACCCTGCCGGGCTCCTCGGCTGCCCCCGGGCGGAAAGGCGGATAGAAGTGCCCCCCACGAGCCAGCAGCGCGTGTTGGAAGGGAGAAGCAGTCTTCAAATCGAAACCGTTATTCTGGAGAGAGAGCGAGGAACAGAGAAGAAACGTCAGACCGCGCCAAGGAATCCAGTTTGTGCGTAATTACGCACGGAGATTGCTACTCGTCACCCGAAGCGCGCTCGTTTTGGAGAAGAACCAAGACGCCTGAACACATACTGCTCAGGAATCAGACCTTTTCATGCATGTGACGTCATAAAGCCAAATTTCACACACATTCTGAAATCATTTCATTGTAAAGTTGCGTGAACTCACCATGACGTGCCTGTGGTGCGGGTAGGGGATAAAGTTGTACCCCTGTAGTCCTGAGTAAGCGATAGGAATCCCAGCTGCCATTGCGGCCAGATGCTGAGCCTGTTGCTGCTGCACACCCGGTGGGCACGCGAGCACCGGGACGTGGTATCCCACCGGAACGCCGACGGTTCTTTCCAAAAAGAAGTTTCCAAATCCAGATTGTGACGCAGGCATGTTTCCCGTGTGTCCGGACTGAGTCACAGTCTCACCTCCCGGATCTGCTTATATAAACCAGGGAGACCGTACACGCGTGGGCGGGAGATAGCATAAAGGAGGAGGTGCCAAAGGTGTTGATTGACAGATCTGTTCAAAAGCTCTGCAGCTGTCACGAGGAGGGGGGAGAGATCCCAAATCAAATCAAATCAATTTTATTTATATAGCGACAAATCACAACAAACAGTTGCCCCACCTTGTTGTTAGGCAAATCCCACCTAACAACCTGTGATTTCTGCACAGCGCAAAAAGGTTGATGTTAAAGTTTTATTCAGAAATAAATCTACATTTTTTAATCATGTGCTAAAAAAATTGTACCGTTATTTAACAACTTGTTAAAGCTGACAGTTTGTGCAATTTTGTGAGGGAAAATCAAACACTTTACGTCGTCATGTTTCGTATGTTTGAGTGGGATTTTATGGGGGTTGGAGTGGGCCGCAATTTGATGATTTTTATTTTTGTTATTTACTGATCTCTCCCCGCAGGAACTCTCACACAATTTGCCTTTTTTTAACACCTGCAGCGTCTGGAGTTAATCTGATTAGAAAAATGATCTGAATTGGCAGCATCCTGTCAGTGTGCTGTGACTCCTGACACCTTCTCACCTCTGAGGGCAACCACCTCAAACTCCTTAATAAACAAAGAAAAGATACATTTTATTTATCTCTGAGGAACCTCTTGTTAAAAGAAAAAGATCCACTCCCTTCTACGCGCCCTCAGTTGTTATTGTTATGATATATATATATATATATATATATATATATATATATATATATATATATATATATATATATATATATATCTCATAACGGGTCTGAGACTCATTTTTTTTAAATGTAACATTCTGTCGTCTTTTATTTATTTATTTATTGGGGGGGGGGGGGCTTTTTTGACTCAGCCACAAACAAGCTGGTTATCTCATTTCTTCTCATTATTATTGTTAATGGATTAATTTATTTATTAATGTATTTATTTTGACAGAACCACTGGTCCAATAACTTATTCATTAATAACTTATTTATGATTACTGGATTGCTTCCCTCCCTTTCTGCGTGGGGTTTGCCTGTTGAACCCGGGGTTTGCTTTGGCTCCTTCCGGGTGCTCCGCTTAAACAGAGGCCTTCTACACGAAGGGCCTGAGCCAGCTTTACTTCCTAAGGAGGCTCAGATCCTTTAATGTGTATAACAGAATGCCCCAGATGTTCTATCATTTTGTTGTTGCAAGCGTCATCTACTTTGCTGTGGTCTGCTGAGGTGCAGGCATCAAAGCAAAGGACACCAACAGACTGAATAATCTGGTCAAAAAGGCAGGGGTCTGTTGGTGGCTCCAAGCTTGCCACCCTGGAGAAGGTGGTTGAGGACAGAATGCTGGCAAAACTGCTCGCAATTAAGGACATTGTCTCCCACCCATTCATGAGACACTGGACAATCTTAAAAGCAGCTTCAGCAACAAACTCATAGAACCACGCTGCCTAAATGAACAGTACTGGAGGTGGTTCCTGCCTGGTGCCATCAGACTCTTTAATATATCTGCCCCTGTTAGACCTGTGGTCACTGAAATGGACTAAAAAGCTCATACCATCTGTTGGACTCCACATAACTATACCCCTGAATACATGCCTTATAACACGGCTGCTGCTTAACTGACACACACACTCTTCCACAGTGACATCAGATCCACTGCACTTTCTGTGTGTTTCTACCTCAGTTTTTCTTATTGTTTTATTTTTTGAGGTATCTGGCTGCTGTGACAACTGAAATTTCCCTTCTGGAACGAACCACCCAATTAATCAATCAATCTATCAATCAATCAATTTATCTGTCTTCCTCCTATATCCAAAGAGGTGAATTGGAAACTTTGAACTGATCGTAGGAGTGTGTGTGTGTGAGTATGAATGTGTTTGTTTGTCTGCCTGGGACAGGCTGCAATCCTGTACCTCACCTCACACCCTATGAGACAGTTTAAAGTCTGCAATCCACCTAACCTGCATGTCTTTGGTCTCTGGATGTGGGAGGAACCCGGAGTACCCGGAGGGAGCCCACGCAAACACAGGGAGAACACGCAAACGTCACACAGAAAGGCCACGGGGGGAATCAAACCTATGACCTTCTTGCTGTGAGGCAACAGCGCTAACCACTAATCCACTGTGTTGCCCCAACCTGCTCCTCTCATTTATTATTATTATTATAATTATTTATTTATTCACACTGTGACACAAACAAGCTACTCCTCATTTATTATTATTATTATTATTATTATTTATTTATTTATTCACACTGTGACACAAACAAGCTACTCCTCATTTATTATTATTATTATTATTTATTCACACTGTGACACAAACAAGCTACTCCTCATTTATTATTATTATTATTATTTATTCACACTGTGACACAAACAAGCTACTCCTCATTTATTATTATTATTATTATTATTTATTTATTTATTCACACTGTGACACAAACAAGCTACTCCTCATTTATTATTATTATTATTATTATTATTATTATTATTTATTCACACTGTGACACAAACAAGCTACTCCTCATTTATTATTATTATTATTATTATTATTATTATTATTATTTATTCACACTGTGACACAAACAAGCTACTCCTCATTTATTATTATTATTATTATTTATTCACACTGTGACACAAACAAGCTACTCCTCATTTATTATTATTATTATTATTATTATTATTATTTATTTATTTATTTATTCACACTGTGACACAAACAAGCTACTCCTCATTTATTATTATTATTATTATTATTATTATTTATTTATTTATTCACACTGTGACAAACAAGCTGCTCCTCTCATTTATTATTATTATTATTTATTTATTCACACTGTGACAAACAAGCTGCTCCTCATTTATTATTATTATTATTTATTTATTCACACTGTGACAAACAAGCTGCTCCTCTCATTTATTATTCTTATTATTTATTTATTCACACTGTGACAAACAAGCTGCTCCTCATTTATTATTATTATTATTTATTTATTCACACTGTGACAAACAAGCTGCTCCTCTCATTTATTATTATTATTATTTATTTATTCACACTGTGACAAACAAGCTGCTCCTCTCATTTATTATTATTATTATTTATTTATTCACACTGTGACAAACAAGCTGCTCCTCATTTATTATTATTATTATTTATTTATTCACACTGTGACAAACAAGCTGCTCCTCTCATTTATTATTATTATTATTTATTTACACTGTGACAAACAAGCTGCTCCTCTCATTTATTATTATTATTATTTATTTACACTGTGACAAACAAGCTGCTCCTCTCATTTATTATTATTATTATTTATTTACACTGTGACAAACAAGCTGCTCCTCTCATTTATTATTATTATTATTTATTTATTCACACTGTGACAAACAAGCTGCTCCTCATTTATTATTATTCTTTATTTATTTATTTACACTGTGACAAACAAGCTGCTCCTCTCATTTATTATTATTATTATTTATTTATTTATTTATTCACACTGTGACAAACAAGCTGCTCCTCATTTATTATTATTATTATTTATTTATTCACACTGTGACAAACAAGCTGCTCCTCATTTATTATTATTATTATTTATTTATTCACACTGTGACAAACAAGCTGCTCCTCTCATTTATTATTATTATTATTTATTTACACTGTGACAAACAAGCTGCTCCTCTCATTTATTATTATTATTATTTATTTATTCACACTGTGACAAACAAGCTGCTCCTCATTTATTATTATTCTTTATTTATTTATTTACACTGTGACAAACAAGCTGCTCCTCTCATTTATTATTATTATTATTATTTATTTATTTATTTATTCACACTGTGACAAACAAGCTGCTCCTCATTTATTATTATTATTATTTATTCACACTGTGACAAACAAGCTGCTCATTTATTATTATTATTATTTATTTATTCACACTGTGACAAACAAGCTGCTCCTCATTTATTATTATTATTATTTATTTATTCACACTGTGACAAACAAGCTGCTCCTCTCATTTATTATTATTATTATTTATTTATTCACACTGTGACAAACAAGCTGCTCCTCATTTATTATTATTCTTTATTTATTTATTCACACTGTGACAAACAAGCTGCTCCTCTCATTTATTATTATTATTTATTTATTCACACTGTGACAAACAAGCTGCTCCTCTCATTTATTATTATTATTTATTTATTCACACTGTGACAAACAAGCTGCTCCTCTCATTTATTATTATTATTATTTATTTATTCACACTGTGACAAACAAGCTGCTCCTCATTTATTATTATTCTTTATTTATTTACACTGTGACAAACAAGCTGCTCCTCATTTATTATTATTATTTATTTATTTATTTATTCACACTGACACAAACAAGCTGCTCCTCTCATTTATTATTATTTATTTATTCACACTGTGACAAACAAGCTGCTCCTCATTTATTATTATTCTTTATTTATTTATTCACACTGTGACAAACAAGCTGCTCCTCATTTATTATTATTATTATTTATTTACACTGTGACAAACAAGCTGCTCCTCATTTATTATTATTATTTATTTATTCACACTGTGACAAACAAGCTGCTCCTCATTTATTATTATTATTATTTATTCACACTGTGACAAACAAGCTGCTCCTCTCATTTATTATTATTATTTATTTATTCACACTGTGACAAACAAGCTGCTCCTCATTTATTATTATTATTTATTTATTTATTTATTCACACTGTGACAAACAAGCTGCTCCTCTCATTTATTATTATTATTATTTATTTATTCACACTGTGACAAACAAGCTGCTCCTCTCATTTATTATTATTATTATTTATTTATTCACACTGTGACAAACAAGCTGCTCCTCATTTATTATTATTCTTTATTTATTTATTCACACTGTGACAAACAAGCTGCTCCTCATTTATTATTATTATTATTTATTTACACTGTGACAAACAAGCTGCTCCTCATTTATTATTATTATTTATTTATTCACACTGTGACAAACAAGCTGCTCCTCTCATTTATTATTATTATTATTTATTTATTCACACTGTGACAAACAAGCTGCTCCTCTCATTTATTATTATTATTATTTATTTATTCACACTGTGACAAACAAGCTGCTCCTCTCATTTATTATTATTATTATTTATTTATTCACACTGTGACAAACAAGCTGCTCCTCATTTATTATTATTCTTTATTTATTTATTCACACTGTGACAAACAAGCTGCTCCTCATTTATTATTATTATTATTTATTTACACTGTGACAAACAAGCTGCTCCTCATTTATTATTATTATTTATTTATTCACACTGTGACAAACAAGCTGCTCCTCATTTATTATTATTATTATTTATTCACACTGTGACAAACAAGCTGCTCCTCTCATTTATTATTATTTATTTATTCACACTGTGACAAACAAGCTGCTCCTCATTTATTATTATTATTTATTTATTTATTTATTCACACTGTGACAAACAAGCTGCTCCTCTCATTTATTATTATTATTATTTATTTATTCACACTGTGACAAACAAGCTGCTCCTCATTTATTATTATTATTTATTTATTTATTTATTCACACTGTGACAAACAAGCTGCTCCTCTCATTTATTATTATTATTATTTATTTATTCACACTGTGACAAACAAGCTGCTCCTCATTTATTATTATTTATTTATTCACACTGTGACAAACAAGCTGCTCCTCATTTATTATTATTATTATTTATTTATTTATTTATTCACACTGTGACAAACAAGCTGCTCCTCTCACTTATTATTATTAGTATTATAATAATTATAATTATTTATTTATTCACACTGTGACAAACAAGCTCCTCTCTTTATTTATTTCTGTATTTATTTATTTATTATTCATTTTCACTAAACTACAAAGAAACTGGCCCTGTCATTTATTTTTGTATTTTTTCTGAATATTTATTTTGACAGAACCACTAACAAAGTGGGTTAGTTTTGTTTAAAGTGCCTCATTAAACCAGGTTAAGTGACTCAGCAGGTGCTGACTAATGTATATGATAATTGTCAGATAACAGATGCTAATTAATGTGTGTGTGTGTGTGTGTGTGTGTGTGTGTGTGTGTGTGTGTGTGTGTGTGTGTGTGTGTGTGTGTGTGTGTGTGTGTGTGTGTGTGTGTGTGTGTGTGTGTGTGTGTGTGTGTGAAGGGAGAAGCTCCACTCATTCAGCAACAAACACGGGCTTCAAAAGCAGCTCAGTTCATGTTCAAAGTATCACACTTTTTTATACTTTATATCATTTTTTATATATATTTTAAATATTGAGTACTTGTAGTTTTAACTGTATATATACATGGAATACACAACACATTTTAGCATCACTGTGTTTTAATGTAAATAAGTAAAGTGGGAATACATTTGTTTTCTATTAAAAATTTGATTCAAATTGTGCACCCAAGAGGAGAAATCCAACAAAATCACTTGGTAGTGATAAATAAATAACAAATGGATTTGAAACTGCCTGTAAACCGATCAACCTGATTGACTTGGGGAATAAATTCACTGATACAGATTTTAATCTATACATATTGTTTTTAAATGTGCTGTACTCTTCTTGGTCAAATACTTTTCATTATGTATGAAAACAAGAATTTTCTTACATTTGTCCATTACACAGCAGACATTTGGACGGAATCAGAATATGTGCATTATAAAAAAAAGTAGTCAATTGTCAAGACAATCTACACAGAATAAAGAAATTTATATTTTATAATAAATAAAAATATGATATGACAACAAAGAAGCACATTTTACTGTCAGCTTTGCGCTGTGTGATCACTGACAGATAATTTGAGGCCAACTGTCAGACAAAAAATGATCGAACTGCAGCTACATTATGCAGTAGTTTTTTTTAATCATTGTTTCACACTATAACTAAAACTAATGTTAACATACATATGAATAAATAATGGGACTCAAACTGGTGGAGTAAGGGCCAGATAAGGTCCAGGAGAACGTTGTTTATATCCTTCAACAGGTGTTGTGCTTGGTGCAGCCAATCAGAGAGCAGCTTCAATACAGTAAACAGAAAATACAGTGTGGAAAAAGCAAGAATAAAACAAAATGTATAAAGGAAATCAAGCTGTTTTCAACTTTGTACATCATATTCCAACTTGTCAACCACACACTGGTTTCACAGCTGACTGCGGCTTGAAAGTGCCACAGTTTAAAAACCACACAAAAGCTTCCTGTATGAATGAGCTCGATAACCAAACCTGAACTTTACGCAAGCTTTTTTTTTATATTTTCATTTGTATAACGCCAAATCACAACACAGTTGCCTCAAGGCGCGTCACACAAGTAAACACAGCTTGAAACGTCAAACCTGTACCTCATGTCCGAACACCGTTATCTAAAAAAAATAACAATAATAATAATAATTCAAGGAGGAAATCCACCTAACACATTTTGAGAGACATATTATATTATAACCTCACATCAGTCTGGGTTTTGTGTTGAAACCTGGAGTGATGTGCTACAAAATAACGTTGCAAAGTTTTTATAGATATATGGTTAATTTGAACTCATTCCCAGCATTTTTTTTTTATTATTATAGCCCCCGTATTTGTGAAATAAATACTCTAGACTTGCAACATGGCAAATTAACAAGCGAGAGTCACTGAATTTGGTGGCCCTGCACACCAGTGGCAGCACAGGGTGATGTCATTGTACACGCATCTGTTTGTGTACAAAAACTTCAAAGGAGCAAATCAAAGGTATAATGTTAATCAAAAATATAGTCAAAAAAGTCACATTTTCCAGGTGTCTCCACAAGCAGCAGGGTTACAGTCAATATGTTTATCAATCAAGAATTATTCAAAATTATGTAAGTGGGTTTGATTTTAGAAACATGCATTTCTGATACATTTTTCTAAAGCTGTGGTGTATTTGATAGAAAACACTATCCTGCAGAGTTTTTTTTTTTTTTTTTTGCCAACTGTGCAAAATTTCAAATATTACATAACTGCATAAATGACTAACTTTGGATACACCTGCATAGATCAGTGGCAGTGTTGTATAAAGTACTGGAAAATCACACTGAAGTAAAAGTACAGATACCCATTAAAAAAATGACTTTGGTAGAAGTTCAAGTCACTGACTGAAATGCTACTCAAGTAAAAGTCTTAAAGTATCTAGTATTTATTGTACTTAAGTATGACAAGTAATGTACAACTAAATGTACTCAAGTATTGAAAGCAAAAGTACAAGTAAATGTTAATAATCAAAAACGGACTGATATATATATATATATATATATATATATATATATATATATATATATATATATATATATATATATATATATATATATATATATATATATATATATAAAAGTTTATCTAGTCTTGTAAATGACTGGTAGTATTAGTTAAAATACTGAAAATTGTGCACATAACACAAAAACACTTCAGAAACAAGGTTTCAAAACCTAAACCAGAGTAGGCTACTCACTAGGTGTTCACAGGAAACAGTTATTTATTTCTATATGTATTTATTTATTTTCATTGTTACATGGTTTTAGCTTTTCTGTTGTGTTTTGTTTCATTAGGTTCTTTTTGTCTCTTTCTCTAAAATTGTATTGTAACATTATTAGTCTATTATTATTGACTATTATTGTCTATTATGTAGACTATTATTGTTGTTGCTATTATTAATATATGAATTAAAAAACATTGACTCTTTTACAACAACGAATGCTGAGCCATTAATTATACAGAAAAAAAAATCAACATAAACGTGCTGATGCGAACAGCTTAATGCTAACTTTAACATTGAAAATGCCATAGACATGCTAATGCGTTAGCATCGGTCCCGTTTTTAAGTTATAAAATACATCTATCAATTGTTTCAGAAGACCATAACAGGTCGGTTTAACATAAAAAATATTAAATATTAGTCACAGACATATGCTGTTCAGGGTTTTAGCGGGAAAAAAATTAGGATAAAGTGAAATAAAATCCACAAATTGTAGATCGAAGCACTGCTTCGACCTGCGAATCACTGCTTCGATTGGTTCAAGGTTCAAAGCAAAGCCGCGCTGCAGAAAAGTTGATTACAGACTGCAGGTCTGTAATCAATGTAGAGAAATGATCTTTTTCCTGACAAACAATTGCGCAACTGCAAAAAAAGCCTACCGGACATGCCTCATGACAAATCCGCCTGACTTCGTTGCAGTCACTAGTAATCAGTGGTGTCTCTG
Source organism: Thalassophryne amazonica (assembly GCF_902500255.1). Lineage (NCBI taxonomy): Eukaryota > Metazoa > Chordata > Actinopteri > Batrachoidiformes > Batrachoididae > Thalassophryne > Thalassophryne amazonica. The sequence continues at coordinate 127,448,051 of NC_047108.1, forward strand.
GGTGAAAACACAACTTTTTTCGTGTGTGTGTGTTTGTGTGTTTTGTTTTGGGGTTTTTTGTAACGAGTAACGGCATGGCAAATAGAAAATGTATCGCAGCAGAAGTATGTAATTAAGGTCGGAAATGTAGTGAAGTAAAAGTGAAAGTAAGCTGAATTAAAAAAACTCAAGTAAAGTACAAAGTCTCCCAAAACGTACTTAAGTACAGTAGTGAAGTATTTTTACTTTGTTACTATACAACAATGATCAGTGGGTATTGTTCATTAAAGGGTAAGGGGACCAAACCCCTTTTACTTCTATATGTGTGTGTGTGTGTGTGTGTGTGTGGGCACATGCACCGACAAGTCCTTGAGCAAATGCCAAATATGTTTCTGGTGTCCAGGTCGGCTCCAGGAATTGAACTGAGGATGAGAATCACTTTGAGCAAAAAAGCCTCTGCACAAATGGAAACGGTGCACAAGTGTAGTCGTTTTTAAAGGTGCAGTTATGTGAACATTCCTTTTGCAACAAGGTTATGTTGATTAGGAGTGAATGGCCCAAACTGGTGGGAGGGCACAAGACACATGCACAAAAAAAGGGAAGGAGGAACTTATGTGGGTGAGGTCTAAAAAGCCTAAAGCAAATTTGTACAAAAGCAACAAAGGGTTGACCGTGCAAAGAGTCTCCAAACACAAACAGCTCAGAGCCGCAGCTTTTGTCCCCCTTCGCTTCCTCTTTTGGCAGCTCTGCAGGACCAGGTGTTGGTCCTGCTCTGACAGATCGAGTTTGTCACGTTTGCTCTTAGGATGTTGCTCGTTTACAGGACAGAAAAGTGACCAAATGGAAGCTGATTGTTCTCAGTGACAGATGAGATGTGATACAAGATAGCGGAGAGGATTAGAGAAGAAAACAAAAAACAGCGCTAATCTTCTGAAACATGCCTGCTGTTATTCCCAAATGTAGTGCACGTCCCAAACAGAAAGTCTGAATCCAGTTTGGAATTAAAAGGAGAGAGGAGCAGCTTGGTGGGTTTTACCTACCTGTGAGCCGACACAGGTACAGGAACTAAACATTCCTTAAGAGCCGAACCACAACTAAATCTTGTAATGAAAAATACAGTTGTTAAACAAGTGGAAGAAGTCAAACTCCTTGGAGTCTGTACTGACAGCCAGCTGTCCTGGGACAAACAAATAAACAATGTAGTCTCTAAAATGGGACGGACTTTGGCAGTGATAAGATGTTCAAGATATTTAACTAAACCAGTGATACCATATGTCATTCAAAGTTTGGTGTTGTCTCAGTTGGATTATTGTGCAGTTGTCTGGTCAAATACTTCAGTAAATAATGTAAAAAAAATTACAGCTTGTGCAAAATTGTATGTGTGTTATTGTATGGCTTTGCCTTACAATATAAAGCGCCTTGGGGCAACTGTTTGTTGTGATTTGGTGCTATATAAATAAAATTGATTTGATTTGAAAATAAAGCTGCATGTGTGGTGTTAAAATGTGACTTTAGGACGAGTGTGGATACAATGCATAAGCGCCTCTCTTGGCTTTTGGTGAGGGACAGGTGGCTATATGCAAAAGCAAACTTTTTAAGAAATATTATTATAACTCAGATACCGTCTGTCCTTTACCAACAACTGCCTTTTAGCAAGGATACTCATTTTTATCCAACCAGGCATGCCAAAGGACTGTGTTTCATTTTGCCTAAATGTAGAACAAACCAGAGTCAATGGACAGTGATGTTTCGAGCCATGAGAGAATGGAATCATTTACCACAAAAGTTAAGGGAATTGAGCAGTGGACTGGGTTTTAAAAAGGAACTTAAAAAGTATTATCTGAGGCAAATGGCTGAAGTATTGTGATGTATTATGAATTGATTATGAATGAGTTTATTCTGAATGTATTATGAATTTTCATTATGATTTACAGGAGCAGGGGTGGTGGCCAAGTGGTTAATGTGCTTGGTTTCAGTTCAGAAGGTTCTGGGTTCAAATCCCACCCCTGCCACATTTCTCCATGTAATGTGGAGTTGCATCAGGAAGGGCATCCGGCGTAAAACTTGTGCCAATTCAACATGCAGATCCACCTTGGATTTGCTGTGGCGACCCCGAGTGCAAACAAGGGAGCAGCCGAAGGGACTTACTTACTATTATGATTTACAGGCCTTAATGGAAATCTATTATGTTATTAAATTATTATGTTGAATGGACCCCAGGAAGAGTAGCTGATGCAGTTATACTGCAGATGCTAATGGGGATCCAAATAAATAAACAAATAAACAGGTCAGTGTGAAGAAGATGACAAAAGCCTAAAAGGAATCCACAGTCCTCCACACCTATTCCTTGTTAGTTTATTGTTCCTGCACTAGAAAGGAAACTATTTTTATTCTGAGGATCATGTTTGGAAATTATTATTATTATTATAATAATAAGAGTACTAGCGGGGACTAGAAGGAGAGAGCATATCTCACCCATATTGGCCTCTCTTCATTGGCTTCCTGTTAATTCTAGAATAGAATTTTAAATTCTTCTTCTTACTTATAAGGTTTTGAATAATCAGGTCCCATCTTATCTTAGGGACCTCGTAGTACCATATCACCCCAATAGAGCGCTTCGCTCTCAGTCTGCAGGCTTACTTGTAGTTCCTAGGGTTTGTAAGAGTAGAATGGGAGGCAGAGCCTTCAGCTTTCAGGCTCCTCTCCTGTGGAACAAGCTCCCAATTCAGATCAGGGAGACAGACACCCTCTCTACTTTTAAGATTAGGCTTAAAACTTTCCTTTTTGCTAAAGCTTATAGTTAGGGCTGGATCAGGTGACCCTGAACCATCCCTTAGTTATGCTGCTATAGACTTAGACTGCTGGGGGGTTCCCATGATGCACTGAGTGTTTCTTTCTCTTTTTGCTCTGTATGCACCACTCTGCATTTAATCATTAGTGATCGATCTCTGCTCCCCTCCACAGCATGTCTTTTTCCTGGTTCTCTCCCTCAGCCCCAACCAGTCCCAGCAGAAGACTGCCCCTCCCTGAGCCTGGTTCTGCTGGAGGTTTCTTCCTGTTAAAAGGGAGTTTTTCCTTCCCACTGTTGCCAAGTGCTTGCTCACAGGGGGTCGTTTTGACCGTTGGGGTTTTTACATAATTATTGTATGGCCTTGCCTTACAATATAAAGCGCCTTGGGGCAACTGTTTGTTGTGATTTGGCGCTATATATAAAAAAAAAAATTGAACTGAATTGAATTATTTTTACAGATGGTGTAAATTTAATGATTAATTAATAATTGCAGGTTTCGTATTCGGTGACAGCATTTACTGTAAACAGAACGGCTGATCAAGATCCAAACGGGAACAGTTTACAGTGAAAAGGCCATTTTTCCTCCCTAATAGGATTTTCCTGGGGCGCTAACACAAATGGGGAAGCATGAATGTTATCAAGCTCTCCCACCTCTTCACTATCTCACCCCCTCTTCCCAGAACCCCCTCCGCTCTTTGTCCTTTGTCATTACTCTTATCAGGACCACTCTATCATTCTTTCTAAATAGTAGTGGCGCTGAAACCGCTTGCAAATGTATGTCTTTGTTGAGGGCCGGGCAGTGACCCGCCTCTCAGCACCCTCCTGGGTGCAGCGTGATTGACGGCCCTCCGCTGTGTGAGTGACAGGCGGCATTGGTTCGGGTGTGACAGCTGGTCCTGCTGCTGCTGGTGTCTTCCTGTGCGGGCCTCAGTGGGCGCTGGACCCATGGGATTCCTCAGCTGTGGTCGCAGACCGGTTTGAGCACGGGCCACGTAATACCCCCAGCGCACGTTTGGCAGCAGATCTGCTAATTTACTTGCTGCACCGTTTCTTCACCAGCTCACACATTTTCTCTGAATCCGCACTGAGACTGAGCATGTTTGTGCCGGATGCCCTTCCTGATGAGACCCCATTTGTACTTAAAGAAACACACACAGCCGGAGTCTTCCCAAGCAGTCTCCCAGCCAAATACTAACCAGGACCTGCTCTGTTTCTGACAGCTGACAGGATCAGGTGAGCAAAGAGCAGATTGGCTGCAGGCTCTCTGTACGTATGTAGCATAGAAATACCAATATTAAAACATACGACCATCAGCCACTGGAGAGCTTCCCACATGGGGCTCTGTAGACTGGAGAGTAGTAGCACTCCTGTGTCTGAAGAGACTTTAGCTACTTGCTTTAACATAAACAAGAGTAGTGTGTGCCAATCAAAAAGCTTTCCTACTGTTAGACAATAGAAAAAGCCTCAAACCATTATTAGATCACTAATTACAAAGTTGAGAGGAACTCCAACAGAAATGCCACGTATCAAGACACTGATTAAAGACCCCCTAATATGTAGCAGCACACTGACAGCTGAGCAGATAGAGGTGGGTCAAAGTCACCATCAAGTCACTCTCAAGTCATGAATAAGCAAGTCCCAAGTCAAGTCTAAAGTCATAATGACCACCAATTGTTTGCAAGCTGACTTGAGTCTTGACTTGGGACGTGCAGATTGATGACTTGAGAATGACCTGACAGTGACTTCATCACACCTCTGGCAGATAGTAAGTGTGAACCATATATCTTTAGATAGGGTGGTGTACCCAGGTTTGAGTCCTGTCCTGGGTGATATTTGTAAATCTCTCACCATCTCCTCGTTTCTCCCTCTTTCACAATTCTGTAACATGAAACCTCAGCAATAATTATCTGTATATGGTAGATAAGGACAGATATATCACAATATGACCCATTTAAAACTGTTTTTGTAAAAGATACAACATTGCACCTGGTACCCAAAGCTAAAAATACCACATTGCCTGGCAAAAAAAAAGAAGAAATGATCAATGAAGTAATCAACATCAAAAATATAAGATACATAGAATTTACTCAATTGAAACCGTGATTACATCTGTTACTTATGGCAGGCTGTGTGTGTGTGTGTGTTAATTTCGTGACCCCAACACATCGCAAAAAGCAAAAATATTGAGTTTTCTTGAGATTTCTCTCATCGCTTCTGTAGCTTATCTAGAATGACGCAATCAGTGTGTGACGTCTTTCCCAAGTTTCGTAAATGTGTCAAGTGACCCACAATAACTTTTGTTTTGCTTGCAGATTTTTAAAAAATTCACGAATTCTTTTAGTCATGCATGCAATTTGTTTTAATCAGTAGCAGACACATAAGAATGACATCGGTTTGAGAGTTTGCCATATGAAAGTGGTGCACAAGGCAGAACAGATCGGACAGTAAACAGGTGAGTTATTTATCATGAAATCAGAGTTATTGACATTTATGGAGGGCTGGGCCTTCCAATTAACTTTTCTGGAGTTCTGATTAACTTTTCAGGCGTTCTTACGAACTTGTCGGCAGAATTTTGCATGGAACACTCCAAGGCTCAAACTTGGTGGGAATATTACTTGGATAAATAACGAGAGGTGAATAGATTTTAAAGTACTTCGGTTAAAGGTTAAAAGTCAAGGAATACATAAATAGGAAAAACCCCTTTTTTGTATATCTCACCAACCAATAAGCCCAAACAGATGATTAATGGCACATATTGACCAGCAAAATATTTGTGATTAATTGGTATGAATGACTTTATAATGAAGTCAGACAGAAGTCACATGATGAAGTTACACATCATCAAAAAAAAAAAAAACCCCACCATTACAGACACACTGTATGTATATTTGTACATTTATATTGTGGTGTGTAGAGCGTGCACGGTACGCATCGGCTCTCTCATAAATAGGAATTGGCAACATTAATGAAATAGCCATCCAGGCCTAAGTTCATTACATTTTTACGTAGAAACTTACAGTTGGACAAACTGGACTTCATACATCTATTATTTTCTCTGTATGGACTCACAGAGAGAAGCTAATGAGGTTATTGGGCATCTGTGACGTGACATCTACATTTTGGCCCATTTGTGAAACAATGGTAACAAGGAAGCCGGGGCACTGGGCTCTGCGTTTCCAACTCTAAATAACAAAGCCCAGCGGCCGCCGGCGGGAGGCTGTGCTCTCATGGAAATGAGCAACCGCACCAACAATGTTGCCCCTAATCTCTTCAGAGAGAGGAATCAGTTACACAGCAGTATGCGGCCCTCAGTGCTTTTCATTAGAGGCAGCGTGCTATTGAATCAGCGCCCGCACCCGCCCCGGCTCACACGGACCTGATGTGTAGCCACAGGCTCGGCTCATACATGCAGCTGATACAAGGGGGCTCCCCTCAACAGAGGCGCTGAAGTAAGTGGGGCAGAGGGTGGGACGAGGGGGTGCGAGGCCTCAAAGCACGGGATTAGAGTTAATGTGCCCTCCCCGGGTCCTAATCTCTTCAGAGGGGGACTTTGTTTGAGGGGCTTGAGGGCAGTAAGATAAGTATCTATTACAGAATCTCCCTCTTATCCCTCAAACATCCCCGCTTAAAAAAAAAAAGAAAAAGAAAAAAAACAAAATGAAGCACAAAAACACTTGCCTCTTTTCCCTTCCGTCTTCTGATATCCAAGAAGCAAAAAGCAAGTGTCCTTTTTGGATAAGCAGGATTTAAGGTCTAAAGCCGTGTGGAGAGTTATAGCGGTGCCCATATTTACTCCATCTGCAGCCAACAGGCAGGTAGTTAAAACAGGATCAAAGCAGATTTAATATTGGTCCAAAGAAAAAAAAGAAATTGTTGCATTTTTTTTCTTCCTGTGCTTTAAATAACAAACTCTGTGCTTGTTTCTCAGCCAAACCTGTGAGGCGACAAAAACTTCAAACTGAGCCTGCAGGAAATACAGACCAAATATACAATAAAGTACTTTTTAATATCAACATATCATCATTATCATCAGGTACATACAGTGCAAATGATGGAGGTGGATGCAAAACATGTCACGCATTTAAACAAAAGAAATAAGAAGAAACCAAGTGAGAAAAGTTAATCTGTGCTCCAATCTGCAGGCACAACAGTCAGGAAAAGTGATGCGTCGACATATAAAACATGACCAAAAAGAAAAAAAAAAGCAAAATCCAACCAAGTCCATTTTCAAGTCAAAATATCTGATTACTCTGAATATAATATAAAATAATTTAAGTAAAAATTTAGTAAAATTTAAGTACGTGTTTTTCCAATAAGTATACATTAAAAATCTTGCAAAGTAAAAGCATTAAACAACTTATTTTGTTGAGTCATATCTGAGATGGAACAAACTTTTCCATTTTTTTCACCAACATATCCTAATACTCACAAAGCAAAGCTCACAATGAGTTTCAAGAAATCTTAAATGAATTTTCACCTGTTCCCCTGGAAGATATATTTTTGTAATATATCAAAATTGTTTCAACCAAAAACACTTAAGTTTTAAAAAAAAACCCTGCAAAAGGAACAATAAAACTTAAGTTTTTTCAAAGTTCTTGAAATAAGGTCTTGAAATGATTGGTTTAAATTTTTACATGTATCAAGAAGTCTTACATCTTTTCCAAATAACAGCAACTTAAAACTCTTACAGTGAGTCATAAATACTTGTTTTATGTTCGATACGACTCAAAAAAATGTTCCCAAGACTCTTTCACTTAAGATTTTTAAGATGTATTTATCTAAAAAATTCTTTTATTTTACTGAATTTTTATTTGTCAAGTGATTTTGCTTCATTTTAAGTGTAGAATAGACATTTTGATGAAAGATTTGGCAAATATATTTGGTAAAATTTTGCAATTTTTCAGTGTAAACATAATAATAACAATCAAGATAAAGAGCAATTACAACCAGAAACAAATTAAAATGTACAAAGTAACATGTAGGGCCCCATCTTACTCCTAGCGCAAAACAGCGCACAGTGACGCATCATTGCTAGTTTCGACCAACACTGTTATTTTTAATTGTGTTGTTTGGAAACTCTGTACAATATAAACCTGTTTATTTCAACTACCATATTTTCCATAGTATAAGTTGCACTTGTTAAAAAAATGCCTCTTGAAGATGAAAAATCCATACATGTTGCACCGTTGTATAAGTCGCACCTTATTTCTGTTTTATCAGCTGTTTAATTTGGGATTTTTGTGCATTATTGTAGTGCACTTATTATTGCCATTTATTCTTTTTTATTAGACTTTATTTTGTTTACTGCTTTGATTTCTGGGAAATTCCGATATAGTCATTATGTTTCTTGTTAAAGATAAAAGGTAAAGATCAATTTTATTTATCCTGAAGGAAATTATTTTGCCAGAGTACAGAAACAGTAAACAATGGTTAGTCAAATACACAATTACAGAAAGTGTTAGTATTATTCTTTTTTTTTTTTACAATAACTGCAACAAATTTATGCAAAATGACTGGAAGATATATTGCACAATGAATGTGTGATTTTTCAGTATATGTTGCACCAGAGTACAAGTTGTAAGAGCTCCCAAACTAGTAAAAAAAAAACAACAAAAAAAAAAATTTTTTTTTTTTTTTTTTGCAGGAAATATGGTTCTCAAGAAGGAAAAAGTTGTATCTTGTTAGGATCTGTCACTTACAGTGGGGCAAATAAGTATTTAGTCACTGATTGTGCAAGTTCTCCTACTTAGACAGATCAATCAATCAATCAATCAAATTTTTTATATAGCGCCAAATCACAACAAACAGTTGCCCCAAGGCGCTTTATATTGTAAGGCAAGGCCATACAATAATTATGTAAAACCCCAACGATCAAAACGACCCCCTGTGAGCAAGCACTTGGCTACAGTGGGAAGGAAAAACTCCCTTTTAACAGGAAGAAACCTCCAGCAGAACCAGGCTCAGGGAGGGGCAGTCTTCTGCTGGGACTGGTTGGGGCTGAGGGAGAGAACCAGGAAAAAGACATGCTGTGGAGGGGAGCAGAGATCGATCACTAATGATTAAATGCAGAGTGGTGCATACAGAGCAAAAAGAGAAAGAAACAGTGCATCATGGGAACCCCCCCACAGTCTACGTCTATAGCAGCATAACTAAGGGATGGTTCAGGGTCACCTGATCCAGCCCTAACTATAAGCTTTAGCAAAAAGGAAAGTTTTAAGCCTAATCTTAAAAGTAGAGAGGGTGTCTGTCTCCCTGATCTGAGTTGGGAGCTGGTTCCACAGGAGAGGAGCCTGAAAGCTGAAGGCTCTGCCTCCCATTCTACTCTTACAAACCCTAGGAACTACAAGTAAGCCTGCAGTCTGAGAGCGAAGCGCTCTATTGGGGTGATATGGTACTACGAGGTCCCTAAGATAAGATGGGACCTGATTATTCAAAACCTTATAAGTAAGAAGAAGAATTTTAAATTCTATTCTAGAATTAACAGGAAGCCAATGAAGAGAGGCCAATATGGGTGAGATATGCTCTCTCCTTCTAGTCCCCGTCAGTACTCTAGCTGCAGCATTTTGAATTAACTGAAGGCTTTTTAGGGAACTTTTAGGACAACCTGATAATAATGAATTACAATAGTCCAGCCTAGAGGAAATAAATGCATGAATTAGTTTTTCAGCATCACTCTGAGACAAGACCTTTCTGATTTTAGAGATATTGCGTAAATGCAAAAAAGCAGTCCTACATATTTGTTTAATATGCGCTTTGAATGACATATCCTGATCAAAAATGACTCCAAGATTTCTCACAGTATTACTAGAGGTCAGGGTAATGACAGTTCAACTCAATACTTTGTAACATAATCTTTGTTGGCAATGACAGAGGTCAAACATTTCCTGTAAGTCTTCATCAGGTTTGCACACACTGTAGCTGGTATTTTGGTCCATTCCTCCATGCAGATCTCCTCTAGAGCAGCGATGTTTTGGGGCTGTCGTTGGGCAACACAGACTTTCAACTCCGTCCACAAATTTTCTATGGGGTTGAGATCTGGAGACTGGCTAGGCCACTCCAGGACCTTGAATTGCTTTTTACAGAGCCACTCCTTCATTGCCCGAGTGGTGTGTTTGGGATCATTGTCATGCTGGAAGACCCAGCCATGTTGCATCTCCAATACTCTCACTGATGGAAGAAGGTTTTGTCTTAAAATCTCACGATACATGGCCACGTTCATTCTTGCCTTAACACAGATCAGTCGTCCTGTCCACTTTGCAGAAAAACAGTCCCAAAGCATGATGTTTCCATCCCCATGCTTCACAGTAGATATGGTGTTCTTGGGATGCAACTCAGCATTCTTCTTCCTCCAAACACGATGAGTTGAGTTTCTAACAAAATGTTCTATTTTGGTTTCATCTGACCACATGATCCCAATCCTCTTCTGGATCATCCATATGCTCTCTGGCAAACTTCAGACGGGCCTGGACATGTACTGGCTTAAGCAGGGGGACACGCCTGGCACTGCAGGATTTGAGTCCCTCTCTGCGTAGTGTGTAGCTTTTGTTACTTTGGTCCCAGCTCTCTGCAGGTCATTCATCAGGTCCCTCCGTGTAGTTCTGGGATTTTTGTTCACCGTTCTCATGATCATTTTGACCCCACGGGATGAGATCTTGCGTGGAGCCCCAGATCGAGGGAGATTATCAATGGTCTTGTATGTCTTCCATTTTCTTACAATTGCTCCCACAGTTGATTTATTCACACCAACCTGCTTGACTATTGTAGACTCACTCTTCCCAGCCTGGTGCACATCTACAATGTTCTTCCTGGTGTCCTTTGACAGCTCTTTGGTCTTGGCCATGGCTGAGTTTGGAGTCTGACTGTTTGAGGCTGTGGACAGGTGTCTTTTATACAGATAATGAGTTCCAACAGGTGCCAGTAATACAGGTAACAGGTGGAGGACAGAAGAGCTTCTTAAAGAAGTTACAGTTCTGTGAGAGAAATCTTGCCTGTTTGTTATTGACCAAATACTTATTTTCCACCATAATTTACAAATAAATTCTTTAAAAATCCTACAATGTGATTTCCTGGATTTTTTTTTTCTCATTTTGCCTCTCATAGTTGAAGTGTACCTATGATGAAAATTACAGACCTCTCTCATTTTTCTAAGTAGGAGAACTTGCACAATCAGGAGCTGACTAAATACTTTTTGGGCCCACTGTACTTTGCATGTTTGAAGGCAATTTTTACACGGCTTCTGAATCAGGGGTCATAGTATTTGGGTTTTTTAAGCTGTTTCCAGGCAGTTTCTGTGTCTCATTATTTTAATTATTTTGTGTTTTTATTTGTCTTCTGTCATGTCTCTGTCACTGTGTGTTGCCCAGTGTTCCCCAAGAAATTTTTTTTTGTGGGGACAATAAAGTATATTTGATTGATTGATTACAGCTGGGCCTACATGGTTTCAACAGCAAATACACTTGCACTCATCTGTGTGCCCGTGGGCGTGTCCTTCTTAAGGACATGTGCCGTATGGACCAATAAAAACCTGGTCCATTACCTGCACATTACATAGGCCAGGTCGATGCATAGACACTCTGTGTGTCCACACAGAGGTGCACATTAGTGCTCAATCTACAATTAAACTGAATAGAAAATTAAATAGGAAAATACAAAATTTTTAATAACTCTGATTTGCACTATATTTTTTTACACCAGTTTTCGTCCATGCAGTTTTGGAGGAGGGGGCGCACCAAGATGGAGCTAGCCACGGGACGGATGCTGTTTGAACCTCATGGGATATCGAACAGATGGATGGATGGAGATGGAGAAGAAGGAGGTGTTGCAAGAACAAGGCGCACAAGGGTTGTCTGCTTGACGCTTTGCAGGAAGATTTGTTTCCTCGCCAGAAAACCTCTCACATCCGAGTCTGCCATCTAAAGAGCAAAGCATTAGGCTCAGATGCAGCCACCCCGTAAAGGTTAAAGAGAATAAGGGATGACAATCAAAACACACCCATGATTCATTCAAACCCCTTTTCACCCTGTGCCTTTCTTTATGCTCAAATTATTGACCCTTTAAAAATTAAAATGCCCCAAATTCACCTGCACTATGCACTTCAGACTGTACTCTGTAGATGATCAAGATAGGGCCATTAAAGTGTATATCATGTACAATACAATATCGATTTTCTGCTTTTCAAGCTGTCAGGGGATCCTACTGTACTTCACTAGAAAAAAAAAGCAAAAATTGCTTGAAACAGAAAATCAAAAATTCTCTTTTTTGAATTTAAATTTTGTCACACGGTATATGTCAAAGTTACGTTATCTCGCAGTTACTAAATTGCAAGCAGGGGCTGTAAAAATTCAATAACTCTTCAGTTCTTCATGGATTCTTTCTGCATCATAAAATAAACGATGCATAAAATATCACATCTGGTTTGGTTATTTTTTTAAATAGCTAAAAGTAATTATTCATTAAAGTTCAGTATTCATAAAAATATACTTTAGAACAGGAGGGAGAACAGAAGTGATAAAATGTGGAGATATTTGTCTGTACGTCAGAATTTATTGTCACCCAAACAGCTCTCTGGTCTGCCAGGTCATAACAAACACCCTTCACTCACATATTTTACTAATATTGTTCAGTCCAGAAACTGGTGCCTTGACACAAAATGATCCATGTTACACACTGAAGAAAACATCTGCAACAAGCAGCAGTGAAATCGGTGGCCAACAGACCGAGACTTTAGCAAAGAAAAAAAGACGTCAACTTCAAAACCACAGGTGTGGAGAGAGAGAGAGAGAGAGAGAGAGAGAGAGAGAGAGAGAGAGAGAGAGAGAGAGAGAGAGAGAGAGAGAGAGATGAGGATGATGATGATGATGAAGAAGTGTTTGCTTCAGCTACATTCATACAGAATTCTTTCTGCAGGGTTGTGTAGATTTGTGTTATTTGATTTTTACAACTTATTGGCTGTGAAACAATCACAAAATAACCACACCTGCTCCTCATCCACCATCAGACCTACCCTCACTAACTATGAGATACTGCAAAAGCAAAACAAAGTTGGTTTGTGATTCGATTTGATTCACCAGATGTGAAATGGTTTGTCCTCATTGTAGGCACTTTTAATCTGATGATCATAGTGTTTATTAGTTTTGAGTTATGTTAAAGTGAAGTGGATGAACTCGTTTATCAGTGTATTCACAGGGTACATACAAGTCCAGGCTTTTCCTACATTTAGGAATGTCAGAAAACACTAAACAGTTTTCTAATTCATCTTTGGATTTCAAACTCAAATGCCTTCAGTGTAAGGCAAAAACAGAAGAACCCGGCCTGGTTGTTCCAGTACTTTTGGAGTGGACCGTATCTGTCTTTAAAACTACAGTGTGTAGGATATTTGGGGGGGTATTGGTAGAAATTACTCGCAGCAAGACTTGATGTGTTTTCATAAATTCAGAATGAGTCCTTCATGCCTACATGGAAGTGGGCCCCCTCATGGAGGTCACCATGTTGCACCACCATGTTGATACAGCAACCCAAAAGGGACAGACAGTACGTACTCCACCTTTCCTCTTTTGCAGTGAAGACTGAAGAAAAAAGAAGTTGCTCCACTATACACTGTTTACCGGTTGCCGGTGTCGCCGACCGAACGGTCCCCCCTAAAGATCTGACCCCCCTGCCTTCACTGTGCATGCGTCATCGGCTGCGGTTCACCGATTATCACCTCGTTTCTGTTTCAAACTGCCTCCAGTCATCATCTGTCTCAGCCACAGATATCTGAAGCTTTTCCACAACAATCATTTCCACATAAATTCAGCATTCACTGTTTCGCAGTTGTGAATCTCACGCCGTCTCGCTGTCCGTTACTCACACGAGAGGTCGGTTTCAGCAGAGTTCTGGTGTCAGGAGCTGAGCACTCACAGTGTAAACAAACCTCGTGAAGTGTGGACAACAAGACAACATCGGGCACAGCAGAAGTCCATCACAGGTGCTGCGCCTCCTCGAGATAACCCTCTCAACTTGGGAGAATGTGTCATCATCATAATTGGCAGTGAACTCGCTGAATCAACGTCATCCACATCCTCACTTTGCCATTGTTTACATGCACTGTGAGCGCAACTCTGCTGGGGCAGCAGTGCATTCTGGGAAGCGCAGGGGGGCCACCAGGGGGACTATGGGAAACGTTAAATTATTTCATAATTAAGACGGGGGAGTGATCAGAGGGTCACAATAGGATGTCCGAGTCTGACTCTCTCAGTCTGACGCGCTACACCCAAAGCTATCAAAGGGAATAATGTGATTAATAACCATCAGATGACAAAGTAAAACCTCTCAAATCATTCTAAAGTCAGTTTGAAGCAGAAATGAGGTGATAATCAGTGAATCACTGCTGACGCTCCAAAATGACGTAGGCGCAGCAGCACGTCAGACTCAGACTTGCTAACAAGTGCAGGCTAACGAGTTGGAGATCCTTTATTTAGTAACATGCAGGATCACACATGCTGCTTATGAAAACAGAAGGTGAGTTAGCATGAAGAATCCCTGTCACCAAAGAAACTTAAACAAAGGTAACAAAAATTGTGACTGGCGCTGGCAATCTGCAACCTCACCACTAGGTGACACCAAATCCTACACACTGTAGATTTATAGAAGGAAAACAAGCAACAGTTTTATGTTTTTTAAAACAACCAGCATAATCATGAACATGTAACAAACTCTGCAGCCCTTCTGCTTGTAAGCCTGAAAGGAAATATGGTCAGTCTGGACATTTTGTCCAGTTATTGGCCTGAGCTTGAACCTATAAGGCATAAATACTGCAGAATATAAATACTGCAGAAACATTCACTTCACTTAAAGTCTGTAAGAAATACTTCAATGGCAGGCATAAATACTTATCAAACCTAAGCACAAAATTAACACGCCTTTGTGTCATTGTGAGCACATATAAATACACACAATAATACTTCAACGTCACATACACAATGGTTTACTTTGAAAATAAACGTGTAAATATGTGTGGAAAAATTAGACAAAGTTTTACTGCACGTGTCCCTGTTGGGCGTCTCCTCAGCGGGAGAACTTTCTGGGTCTGAACGCAGGGAGGAGCAGCTGATTGGAGGCGGTCCTGTCCTCCTCGATAGGCGCCAGCTCCTCCGCTGAGCCCCACTTCTTCTTCGATTGGAACAACGACGCCAGCTTCCTGTTGCGGTGCCGCTCTCTGGCCTGGCTGACCTGAAACTCTGGAATTGTGCCAAAAAACAGTCAACTAATTTGTACCACAAACAATATGTTCTGCATTTTTTTCTACACTGTGGTGACAGTAGAAAGTTAAAGGGCTGATTATGAAGCTCATGCAAACAAACAGGATTGTCTTGTTTGTCACGATGGCCAGGAGGCGTAAAAACAATCCTCACACACTGGATGATGGTGACATCATGAGTGACAAATGACATAAACATCAGTTATCAACTACAAACTGAACATTTTGCACAGTTAGACTCTCGTATTTATCGCTGGCTGAATAGTCAACAGCTCAGTTGGTATCAGAGCTGCAACTATTATCCTCATTTTTGTTTAATGTGGTGAGTATTTTCTCTCTTATTTGGTGCATAAAATGTCAGAAAACTCTGAAAAATGTTGATCAAGATGACGTTCTTTTGTCCACAACCCAAAGACGTCCAGTTTATTGTCAGAGAGGAGGAAAGAAAGTAGTCATGAAATGACAGAAATATTTATGTTCAAAGAATTTTGACCTTTTCTGTAAAAAAAAAAGTCAAAACAATTAATTGATTATAAAAATAGATGGTAATTACTATAGCAGCTGATTAGTCATTAATTAATCGATTGATTAATCACTGTAGCTCCTGTTGGTCTATTGTAACTCGTCATGCTCACAGTGTGTGTGTGTGTGTGTGTGTGTGTGTGTGTGTGTGTGTGTGTGTGTGTGTGTGTGTGTGTGTGTGTGTGTGTGTGTGTGTTAACTTGCTGTCATTAATAAAATAGTGCATACTGTTATTTCTAAAATGATGTCTGAGGCACTCACGTAGCTCAGAGCTCTCGTCTGGACCCCGTGGTTCTTTGGTGGTCAGGTAGTGGCAGGCAAGATGTCCACTGTAGTCCCGTAAGTTTTCTTTAGCCCCTGTAAAAAAATAAAAAAAATATGCGACAGCTGAAAGTAGCTGTGGAAGTAAGACAACAGGTAACTGGTTTCACTAGCAAGCCTTGAATATTTAACCCATAATCCAAACGCTAATAAAAACACACACAATCACAATAGGAGTTTTAAACCTTGTGTGACCCCAAACTGGTTCGAATCAAGTATGAAATCATCATCACATTTTAAATCAAAACTTTAATTTAAATATTTATCCTCATCGAGGATGCAAATTCCCCCAAACCTGAGTCATGAGTTAACTACAACACGTCTTAAAAGATAATCAAAAATTACACAAACACACACACACATATATATATATATATATATATATATATATATATATATATATATATATATATATATATATATATATATATATATATATATATATATATATATATATATATATATACGTATATATATACACGAGGTCTGTGAGAAAAGTATCCGACCTTATTATTTTTTTCAAAAACCATATGGATTTGAATCACGTGTGATTACATCAGCCAAGCTTGAACCCTCGTGGGCATGCAAGAGTTTGTCACTTTGTGTGTTTTTAGGAATCCGCTAGCTTAGCGCAGCTACTAGCTCTTAGCCGATTTAGCATGGTGGCTTCTCCCGTCTCTCCTGCACTTTGCTGCTCTGCGTGTGAAATATTTAGTTATTCCTCGGCCTCCTTTAGCAGTAATGGTACTTGTAATAAGTGTAGCTTATTCGTAGCTTTGGAGGCCAGGCTGGGCGAATTGGAGACTCGGCTCCGCACCGTGGAAAATCCTACAGCTAGCCAGGCCCCTGTAGTCGGTGCGGACCAAGGTAGCTTAGCCGCCGTTAGTTACCTTCAAGCAGATCCCGAGCAGCCAGGAAAGCAGGCCGGCTGGGGGACTGTGAGGAGGAAGCGTAGTTCTAAACAGAAGCCCCGTGTACACCGCCAACCCGTTCACATCTCTAACCATTTTTCCCCACTCGGCGACACACCCGCCAAGGAACAAACTCTGGTTATTGACGACTCTGTTTTGAGAAATGTGAAGTTAGCGACACCAGCAACCATAGTCAATTGTCTTCCGGGGGCCAGAGCAGGCGACATTGAAGGAAATTTGAAACTGCTGGCTAAGGCTAAGTGTAAATTTGGTAAGATTGTAATTCACGTCGGCAGTAATGACACCCGGTTACGCCAATCAGAGGTCACTAAAATTAACATTGAATCGGTGTGTAACTTTGCAAAAACAATGTCGGACTCTGTAGTTTTCTCTGGGCCCCTCCCCAATCGGACCGGGAGTGACATGTTTAGCCGCATGTTCTCCTTGAATTGCTGGCTGTCTGAGTGGTGTCCAAAAAATGAGGTGGGCTTCATAGATAATTGGCAAAGCTTCTGGGGAAAACCTGGTCTTGTTAGGAGAGACGGCATCCATCCCACTTTGGATGGAGCAGCTCTCATTTCGAGAAATCTGGCCAATTTTCTTAAATCCTCCAAACCGTGACTATCCAGGGTTGGGACCAGGAAGCAGAGTTGTAGTCTTACACACCTCTCTGCAGCTTCTCTCCCCCTGCCATCCCCTCATTACCCCATCCCCGTAGAGACGGTGCCTGCTCCCAGACTACCAATAACCAGCAAAAATCTATTTAAGCATAAAAATTCAAAAAGAAAAAATAATATAGCACCTTCTACTGCACCACAGACTAAAACAGTTAAATGTGGTCTATTAAACATTAGGTCTCTCTCTTCTAAGTCCCTGTTGGTAAATGATATAATAATTGATCAACATATTGATTTATTCTGCCTTACAGAAACCTGGTTACAGCAGGATGAATATGTTAGTTTAAATGAGTCAACACCCCCGAGTCACACTAACTGTCAGAACGCTCGTAGCACGGGCCGGGGCGGAGGATTAGCAGCAATCTTCCATTCCAGCTTATTAATTAATCAAAAACCCAGACAGAGCTTTAATTCATTTGAAAGCTTGACTCTTAGTCTTGTCCATCCAAATTGGAAGTCCCAAAAACCAGTTTTATTTGTTATTATCTATCGTCCACCTGGTCGTTACTGTGAGTTTCTCTGTGAATTTTCAGACCTTTTGTCTGACTTAGTGCTTAGCTCAGATAAGATCATTATAGTGGGCGATTTTAACATCCACACAGATGCTGAGAATGACAGCCTCAACACTGCATTTAATCTATTATTAGACTCTATTGGCTTTGCTCAAAAAGTAAATGAGTCCACCCACCACTTTAATCATATCTTAGATCTTGTTCTGACTTATGGTATGGAAATAGAAGACTTAACAGTATTCCCTGAAAACTCCCTTCTGTCTGATCATTTCTTAATAACATTTACATTTACTCTGATGGACTACCCAGCAGTGGGGAATAAGTTTCATTACACTAGAAGTCTTTCAGAAAGCGCTGTAACTAGGTTTAAGGATATGATTCCTTCTTTATATTCTCTAATGCCATATACCAACACAGTGCAGAGTAGCTACCTAAACTCTGTAAGTGAGATAGAGTATCTCGTCAATAGTTTTACATCCTCATTGAAGACAACTTTGGATGCTGTAGCTCCTCTAAAAAAGAGAGCTTTAAATCAGAAGTGCCTGACTCCGTGGTATAACTCACAAACTCGTAGCTTAAAGCAGATAACCCGTAAGTTGGAGAGGAAATGACGTCTCACTAATTTAGAAGATCTTCACTTAGCCTGGAAAAAGAGTCTGTTGCTCTATAAAAAAGCCCTCCGTAAAGCTAGGACATCTTTCTACTCATCACTAATTGAAGAAAATAAGAACAACCCCAGGTTTCTTTTCAGCACTGTAGCCAGGCTGACAAAGAGTCAGAGCTCTATTGAGCTGAGTATTCCATTAACTTTAACTAGTAATGACTTCATGACTTTCTTTGCTAACAAAATTTTAACTATTAGAGAAAAAATTACTCATAACCATCCCAAAGATGTATCGTTATCTTTGGCTGCTTTCAGTGATGCCGGTATTTGGTTAGACTCTTTCTCTCCGATTGTTCTGTCTGAGTTATTTTCATTAGTTACTTCATCCAAACCATCAACATGTTTATTAGACCCCATTCCTACCAGGCTGCTCAAGGAAGCCCTACCATTATTTAATGCTTCGATCTTAAATATGATCAATCTATCTTTGTTAGTTGGCTATGTACCACAGGCTTTTAAGGTGGCAGTAATTAAACCATTACTTAAAAAGCCATCACTTGACCCAGCTATCTTAGCTAATTATAGGCCAATCTCCAACCTTCCTTTTCTCTCAAAAATTCTTGAAAGGGTAGTTGTAAAACAGCTAACTGATCATCTGCAGAGGAATGGTCTATTTGAAGAGTTTCAGTCAGGTTTTAGAATTCATCATAGTACAGAAACAGCATTAGTGAAGGTTACAAATGATCTTCTTATGGCCTCGGACAGTGGACTCATCTCTGTGCTTGTTCTGTTAGACCTCAGTGCTGCTTTTGATACTGTTGACCATAAAATGTTATTACAGAGATTAGAGCATGCCATAGGTATTAAAGGCACTGCGCTGCGGTGGTTTGAATCATATTTGTCTAATAGATTACAATTTGTTCATGTAAATGGGGAATCTTCTTCACAGACTAAAGTTAATTATGGAGTTCCACAAGGTTCTGTGCTAGGACCAATTTTATTCACTTTATACATGCTTCCCTTAGGCAGTATTATTAGACGGTATTGCTTAAATTTTCATTGTTACGCAGATGATACCCAGCTTTATCTATCCATGAAGCCAGAGGACACACACCAATTAGCTAAACTGCAGGATTGTCTTACAGACATAAAGACATGGATGATCTCTAATTTCCTGCTTTTAAACTCAGATAAAACTGAAGTTATTGTACTTGGCCCCACAAATCTTAGAAACATGGTGTCTAACCAGATCCTTACTGTGGATGGCATTACCCTGACCTCTAGTAATACTGTGAGAAATCTTGGAGTCATTTTTGATCAGGATATGTCATTCAAAGCGCATATTAATCAAATATGTAGGACTGCTTTTTTGCATTTACGCAATATCTCTAAAATCAGAAAGGTCTTGCCTCAGAGTGATGCTGAAAAACTAATTCATGCATTTATTTTCTCTAGGCTGGACTATTGTAATTCATTATTATCAGGTTGTCCTAAAAGTTCCCTACAAAGCCTTCAGTTAATTCAAAATGCTGCAGCTAGAGTACTGACGGGGACTAGAAGGAGAGAGCATATCTCACCCATATTGGCCTCTCTTCATTGGCTTCCTGTTAATTCTAGAATAGAATTTAAAATTCTTCTTCTTACTTATAAGGTTTTGAATAATCAGGTCCCATCTTATCTTAGGGACCTCGTAGTACCATATCACCCCAATAGAGCGCTTCGCTCTCAGACTGCAGGCTTACTTGTAGTTCCTAGGGTTTGTAAGAGTAGAATGGGAGGCAGAGCCTTCAGCTTTCAGGCTCCTCTCCTGTGGAACCAGCTCCCAATTCAGATCAGGGAGACAGACACCCTCTCTACTTTTAAGATTAGGCTTAAAACTTTCCTTTTTGCTAAAGCTTATAGTTAGGGCTGGATCAGGTGACCCTGAACCATCCCTTAGTTATGCTGCTATAGACGTAGACTGCTGGGGGGTTCCCATGATGCACTGAGTGTTTCTTTCTCTTTTTGCTCTGTATGCACCACTCTGCATTTAATCATTAGTGATCGATCTCTGCTCCCCTCCACAGCATGTCTTTTTCCTGGTTCTCTCCCTCAGCCCCAACCAGTCCCAGCAGAAGACTGCCCCTCCCTGAGCCTGGTTCTGCTGGAGGTTTCTTCCTGTTAAAAGGGAGTTTTTCCTTCCCACTGTAGCCAAGTGCTTGCTCACAGGGGGTCGTTTTGACCGTTGGGGTTTTACATAATTATTGTATGGCCTTGCCTTACAATATAAAGCGCCTTGGGGCAACTGTTTGTTGTGATTTGGCGCTATATAAAAAAATTGATTGATTGATTGAAAAATCTATTTAAGCATAAAAATTCAAAAAGAAAAAATAATATAGCACCTTCAACTGCACCACAGACTAAAACAGTTAAATGTGGTCTATTAAACATTAGGTCTCTCTCTTCTAAGTCCCTGTTAGTAAATGATATAATAAATGATCAACATATTGATTTATTCTGCCTTACAGAAACCTGGTTACAGCAGGATGAATATGTTAGTTTAAATGAGTCAACACCCCCGAGTCACACTAACTGTCAGAATGCTCGTAGCACGGGCCGAGGCGGAGGATTAGCAGCAATCTTCCACTTAGTCTTGTCCATCCAAACTGGAAGTCCCAAAAACCAGTTTTATTTGTTATCACTGTGGTATTGTATCACTTCCTGTTCCGGAGCACAGCGGTGTTTTTCTGTATCTGTTAGCTGTTTAATCTGCGCAGTTAGATTGATCTAGTTATCTAGATTACGATTTGTTTCCCAGTGTAATCTTTACGTGCCTTAACTAAAGCACTCATTCTGCTGAATCACCTCTAAATTATTTACACATTATTCACTTTGCGTGTTTTTAGGAATCTGCTAGGTTAGCGCAGCTACTAGCTCTTAGCCGTTTTAGCATGGCGGCTTCTCCTGTCTCTCCCGCACTTTTCTGCTCTGGGTGTGAAATGTTTAGTTATTCCTCGGCCTCCTTTAGCAGTAATGGTACTTGTAATAAGTGTAGCTTATTCGTAGCTTTGGAGGCCAGGCTGGGCGAATTGGAGACTCGGCTCCGCACCGTGGAAAATTCTACAGCTAGCCAGGCCCCTGTAGTCGGTGCGGACCAAGGTAGCTTAGCCGCCGTTAGTTCCCCCCTGGCAGATCCCGAGCAGCCGGGAAAGCAGGCTGACTGGGTGACTGTGAGGAGGAAGCGTAGCCCTAAACAGAAGCCCCGTGTACACCGCCAACCCGTTCACATCTCTAACCGTTTTTCCCCACTCGACGACACACCCGCCGAGGATCAAACTCTGGTTATTGGCGACTCTGTTTTGAGAAATGTGAAGTTAGCGACACCAGCAACCATAGTCAATTGTCTTCCGGGGGCCAGAGCAGGCGACATTGAAGGAAATTTGAAACTGCTGGTTAAGGCTAAGCGTAAATTTGGTAAGATTGTAATTCACGTCGGCAGTAATGACACCCGGTTACGCCAATCGGAGGTCACTAAAATTAACATTAAATCGGTGTGTAACTTTGCAAAAACAATGTCGGACTCTGTTGTTTTCTCTGGGCCCCTCCCCAATCGGACCGGGAGTGACATGTTTAGCCGCATGTTCTCCTTGAATTGCTGGCTGTCTGAGTGGTGTCCAAAAAATGAGGTGGGCTTCATAGATAATTGGCAAAGCTTCTGGGGAAAACCTGGTCTTGTTAGGAGAGACGGCATCCATCCCACTTTGGATGGAGCAGCTCTCATTTCTAGAAATCTGGCTAATTTTCTTAAATCCTCCAAACCGTGACTATCCAGGGTTGGGACCAGGAAGCAGAGTTGTAGTCTTACACACCTCTCTGCAGCTTCTCTCCCCCTGCCATCCCCTCATTACCCCATCCCCGTAGAGACGGTGCCTGCTCCCAGACTACCAATAACCAGCAAAAATCTATTTAAGCATAAAAATTCAAAAAGAAAAAATAATATAGCACCTTCTACTGCACCACAGACTAAAACAGTTAAATGTGGTCTATTAAACATTAGGTCTCTCTCTTCTAAGTCCCTGTTGGTAAATGATATAATAATTGATCAACATATTGATTTATTCTGCCTTACAGAAACCTGGTTACAGCAGGATGAATATGTTAGTTTAAATGAGTCAACACCCCCGAGTCACACTAACTGTCAGAACGCTCGTAGCACGGGCCGGGGCGGTGGATTAGCAGCAATCTTCCATTCCAGCTTATTAATTAATCAAAAACCCAGACAGAGCTTTAATTCATTTGAAAGCTTGTCTCTTAGTCTTGTCCATCCAAATTGGAAGTCCCAAAAACCAGTTTTATTTGTTATTATCTATCGTCCACCTGGTCGTTACTGTGAGTTTCTCTGTGAATTTTCAGACCTTTTGTCTGACTTAGTGCTTAGCTCAGATAAGATAATTATAGTGGGCGATTTTAACATCCACACAGATGCTGAGAATGACAGCCTCAACACTGCATTTAATCTATTATTAGACTCTATTGGCTTTGCTCAAAAAGTAAATGAGTCCACCCACCACTTTAATCATATCTTAGATCTTGTTCTGACTTATGGTACGGAAATAGAAGACTTAACAGTATTCCCTGAAAACTCCCTTCTGTCTGATCATTTTTTAATAACATTTACATTTACTCTGATGGACTACCCAGCAGTAGGGAATAAGTTTCATTACACTAGAAGTCTTTCAGAAAGCGCTGTAACTAGGTTTAAGGATATGATTCCTTCTTTATGTTCTCTAATGCCATATAACAACACAGTGCAGAGTAGCTACCTAAACTCTGTAAGGGAGATAGAGTATCTCGTCAATAGTTTTACATCCTCATTGAAGACAACTTTGGATGCTGTAGCTCCTCTGAAAAAGAGAGCTTTAAATCAGAAGTGTCTGACTCCATGGTATAACTCTCAAACTCGTAGCTTAAAGCAGATAACCCGTAAGTTGGAGAGGAAATGGCGTCTCACTAATTTAGAAGATCTTCACTTAGCCTGGAAAAAGAGTCTGTTGCTCTATAAAAAAGCCCTCCGTAAAGCTAGGACATCTTTCTACTCATCACTAATTGAAGAAAATAAGAACAACCCCAGGTTTCTTTTCAGCACTGTAGCCAGGCTGACAAAGAGTCAGAGCTCTATTGAGCTGAGTATTCCATTATCTTTAACTAGTAATGAGTTCATGACTTTCTTTGCTAACAAAATTTTAACTATTAGAGAAAAAATTACTCATAACCATCCCAAAGACGTATCGTTATCTTTGGCTGCTTTCAGTGATGCCGGTATTTGGTTAGACTCTTTCTCTCCGATTGTTCTGTCTGAGTTATTTTCATTAGTTACTTCATCCAAACCATCAACATGTTTATTAGACCCCATTCCTACCAGGCTGCTCAAGGAAGCCCTACCATTATTTAATGCTTCGATCTTAAATATGATCAATCTATCTTTGTTAGTTGGCTATGTACCACAGGCTTTTAAGGTGGCAGTAATTAAACCATTACTTAAAAAGCCATCACTTGACCCAGCTATCTTAGCTAATTATAGGCCAATCTCCAACCTTCCTTTTCTCTCAAAAATTCTTGAAAGGGTAGTTGTAAAACAGCTAACTGATCATCTGCAGAGGAATGGTCTATTTGAAGAGTTTCAGTCAGGTTTTAGAATTCATCATAGTACAGAAACAGCATTAGTGAAGGTTACAAATGATCTTCTTATGGCCTCGGACAGTGGACTCATCTCTGTGCTTGTTCTGTTAGACCTCAGTGCTGCTTTTGATACTGTTGACCATAAAATTTTATTACAGAGATTAGAGCATGCCATAGGTATTAAAGGCACTGCGCTGCGGTGGTTTGAATCATATTTGTCTAATAGATTACAATTTGTTCATGTAAATGGGGAATCTTCTTCACAGACTAAAGTTAATTATGGAGTTCCACAAGGTTCTGTGCTAGGACCAATTTTATTCACTTTATATATGCTTCCCTTAGGCAGTATTATTAGACGTTATTGCTTAAATTTTCATTGTTACGCAGATGATACCCAGCTTTATCTAT
Organism: Thalassophryne amazonica; assembly: GCF_902500255.1. Taxonomy (NCBI): domain Eukaryota; kingdom Metazoa; phylum Chordata; class Actinopteri; order Batrachoidiformes; family Batrachoididae; genus Thalassophryne; species Thalassophryne amazonica. The sequence continues at coordinate 127,472,672 of NC_047108.1, forward strand.
CCATGAAGCCAGAGGATACACACCAATTAGCTAAACTGCAGGATTGTCTTACAGACATAAAGACATGGATGACCTCTAATTTCCTGCTTTTAAACTCAGATAAAACTGAAGTTATTGTTCTTGGCCCCACAAATCTTAGAAACATGGTGTCTAACCCGATCCTTACTCTGGATGGCATTACCCTGACCTCTAGTAATACTGTGAGAAATCTTGGAGTCATTTTTGATCAGGATATGTCATTCAAAGCGCATATTAAACAAATATGTAGGACTGCTTTTTTGCATTTACGCAATATCTCTAAAATCAGAAAGGTCTTGTCTCAGAGTGATGCTGAAAAACTAATTCATGCATTTATTTCCTCTAGGCTGGACTATTGTAATTCATTATTATCAGGTTGTCCTAAAAGTTCCCTAAAAAGCCTTCAGTTAATTCAAAATGCTGCAGCTAGAGTGCTGACGGGGACTAGAAGGAGAGAGCATATCTCACCCATATTGGCCTCTCTTCATTGGCTTCCTGTTAATTCTAGAATAGAATTTAAAATTCTTCTTCTTACTTATAAGGTTTTGAATAATCAGGTCCCATCTTATCTTAGGGACCTCGTAGTACCATATCACCCCAATAGAGCGCTTCGCTCTCAGACTGCAGGCTTACTTGTAGTTCCTAGGGTTTGTAAGAGTAGAATGGGAAGCAGAGCCTTCAGCTTTCAGGCTCCTCTCCTGTGGAACCAGCTCCCAATTCAGATCAGGGAGACAGACACCCTCTCTACTTTTAAGATTAGGCTTAAAACTTTCCTTTTTGCTAAAGCTTATAGTTAGGGCTGGATCAGGTGACCCTGAACCATCCCTTAGTTATGCTGCTATAGACGTAGACTGCTGGGGGGTTCCCATGATGCACTGTTTCTTTCTCTTTTTGCTCTGTATGCACCACTCTGCATTTAATCATTAGTGATCGATCTCTGCTCCCCTCCACAGCATGTCTTTTTCCTGGTTCTCTCCCTCAGCCCCAACCAGTCCCAGCAGAAGACTGCCCCTCCCTGAGCCTGGTTCTGCTGGAGGTTTCTTCCTGTTAAAAGGGAGTTTTTCCTTCCCACTGTAGCCAAGTGCTTGCTCACAGGGGGTCGTTTTGACCGTTGGGGTTTTACATCATTATTGTATGGCCTTGCCTTACAATATAAAGCGCCTTGGGGCAACTGTTTGTTGTGATTTGGCGCTATATAAAAAAAAAAAAAAAAAAAAAAAAAAAATCTATCGTCCACCTGGTCGTTACTGTGAGTTTCTCTGTGAATTTTCAGACCTTTTGTCTGACTTAGTGCTTAGCTCAGATAAGATAATTATAGTGGGCGATTTTAACATCCACACAGATGCTGAGAATGACAGCCTCAACACTGCATTTAATCTATTATTAAACTCAATTGGCTTTACTCAAAATGTAAATGAGTCCACCCACCACTTTAATCATATCTTAGATCTTGTTCTGACTTATGGTATGGAAATTGAAGACTTAACAGTATTCCCTGAAAACTCCCTTCTGTCTGATCATTTCTTAATAACATTTACATTTACTCTGATGGACTACCCAGCAGTGGGGAATAAGTTTCATTACACTAGAAGTCTTTCTGTAACTGTAACTAGGTTTAAGGATATGATTCCTTCTTTATGTTCTCTAATGCCATATACCAACACAGTGCAGAGTAGCTACCTAAACTCTGTAAGTGAGATAGAGTATCTCGTCAATAGTTTTACATCCTCATTGAAGACAACTTTGGATGCTGTAGCTCCTCTGAAAAAGAGAGCTTTAAATCAGAAGTGCCTGACTCCGTGGTATAACTCACAAACTCGCAGCTTAAAGCAGATAACCCGTAAGTTGGAGAGGAAATGGCGTCTCACTAATTTAGAAGATCTTCACTTAGCCTGGAAAAAGAGTCTGTTGCTCTATAAAAAAAGCCCTCCGTAAAGCTAGAACATCTTACTACTCATCACTAATTGAAGAAAATAAGAACAACCCCAGGTTTCTTTTCAGCACTGTAGCCAGGCTGACAAAGAGTCAGAGCTCTATTGAGCTGAGTATTCCATTAACTTTAACTAGTAATGACTTCATGACTTTCTTTGCTAACAAAATTTTGACTATTAGAGAAAAAATTACTCATAACCATCCCAAAGATGTATCGTTATCTTTGGCTGCTTTCAGTGATGCTGGTATTTGGTTAGACTCTTTCTCTCCGATTGTTCTGTCTGAGTTATTTTCATTAGTTACTTCATCCAAACCATCAACATGTCTATTAGACCCCATTCCTACCAGGCTGCTAAAGGAAGCCCTACCATTATTTAATGCTTCGATCTTAAATATGATCAATCTATCTTTATTAGTTGGCTATGTACCACAGGGTTTTAAGGTGGCAGTAATTAAACCATTACTTAAAAAGCCATCACTTGACCCAGCTATCTTAGCTAATTATAGGCCAATCTCCAACCTTCCTTTTCTCTCAAAAATTCTTGAAAGGGTAGTTGTAAAACAGCTAAGTGATCATCTGCAGAGGAATGGTCTATTTGAAGAGTTTCAGTCAGGTTTTAGAATTCATCATAGTACAGAAACAGCATTAGTGAAGGTTACAAATGATCTTCTTATGGCCTCAGACAGTGGACTCATCTCTGTGCTTGTTCTGTTAGACCTCAGTGCTGCTTTTGATACTGTTGACCATAAAATTTTATTACAGAGATTAGAGCATGCCATAGGTATTAAAGGCACTGCGCTGCGGTGGTTTGAATTATATTTATCTAATAGATTACAATTTGTTCATGTAAATGGGGAATCTTCTTCACAGACTAAGGTTAATTATGGAGTTCTGCAAGGTTCTGTGCTAGGACCAATTTTATTCACTTTATACATGCTTCCCTTAGGCAGTATTATTAGACGGTATTGCTTAAATTTTCATTGTTACGCAGATGATACCCAGCTTTATCTATCCATGAAGCCAGAGGACACACACCAATTAGCTAAACTGCAGGATTGTCTTACAGACATAAAGACATGGATGACCTCTAATTTCCTGCTTTTAAACTCAGATAAAACTGAAGTTATTGTACTTGGCCCCACAAATCTTAGAAACATGATGTCTAACCAGATCCTTACTCTGGATGGCATTACCCTGACCTCTAGTAATACTGTGAGAAATCTTGGAGTCATTTTTGATCAGGATATGTCATTCAATGCACATACAACCCCTGGCAATAATTATGGAATCAACCGGCCACAGACATGACACAAAACTAAAGTCATTTCAAATGGCAACTTTCTGGCTTTAAGAAACATTATAAGAAATCAGGAAAAAAAAATTGTGGCAGTCAGTAACGGTTACTTTTTTAGACCAAGCAGAGGGAAAAAAATATGGACTCACTCAATTCTGAGGAATAAATTACGGAATCACCCTGTAAATTTTCATCCCCAAAACTAACACCTCCATCAAATCAGATCTGCTCGTTAGTCTGCATCTAAAAAGGAGTGATCACACCTTGGAGAGCTGTTGCACCAAGTGGACTGACATGAATCATGGCTCCAACACGAGAGATGTCAATTGAAACAAAGGAGAGGATTATCAAACTCTTAAAAGAGGGTAAATCATCACGCAATGTTGCAAAAGATGTTGGTTGTTCACAGTCAGCTGTGTCTAAACTCTGGACCAAATACAAACAACTGGGGAGATGGCTGTCATTACATCATCAATAAATGCACAAGTTTACGTTGATATTTTGGACATTTTTCTTATCCCATCAATTGAAAGGATGTTTGGGGATGATGAACTCATTTTTCAAGATGATAATGCATCTTGCCATAGAGCAAAAACTGTGAAAACATTCCTTGCAAAAAGACACATAGAGTCAATGTCATGGCCTGCAAATAGTCCGGATCTTAATCCAATTGAAAATCTTTGGTGGAAGTTGAAGAAAATGGTCCATGACAAGGCTCAAACCTGCAAAGCTGATCTGGCAACAGCAATCAGAGAAAGTTGGAGCCAGATTGATGAAGAGTACTGTTTGTCACTCATTAAGTCCATGCCTCAGAGACTGCAAGCTGTTAGAAAAGCCAGAGGTGGTGCAACAAAATACTAGTGATGTGTTGGAGCATTCTTTTGTTTTTCATGATTCCATCATTTTTTCCTCAGAATTGAATGAGTCCATATTTTTTTCCCTCTGCTTGGTCTAAGTAACCGTTACTGACTGCCACAATTATTTTTTCCTGATTTCTTATAGTGTTTCTTAAAGCCAGAAAGTTGCCATTTGAAATGACTTTAGTTTTGTGTCATGTCTGTGATCTGCTTTTTTTCTACAAAATTAAGTGCTATGTGAGTAAAAAGATTAATCCAGGTTTTGAGTATATTTCTTATTGTTACATGGGAAACAAGGTACCAGTAGATTCAGTAGATTCTCACAAATCCAACAAGACCAAGCATTCATGATATACACACTCTTAAGGCTATGAAATTGGGCTATTAGTAAAAAAAAAAGTAGAAAAAGGGGGTGTTCACAATAATAGTAGCATCTGCTGTTGATGCTACAAACTCAAAACTATTATGTTCAAACTGCTTTTTTTTTAACAATCCTGTGAATCACTAAACTAGTATTTAGTTGTATAACCACAGTTTTTCATGATTTCTTCACATCTGCGAGGCATTAATTTTGTTGGTTTGGAACCAAGATTTTGCTTGTTTACTAGTGTGCTTGGGGTCATTGTCTTGTTGAAACACCCATTTCAAGGGCATGTCCTCTTCAACATAAGGCAACATGACCTCTTCAAGTATTTTGACATATCCAAACTGATCCATGATACCTGGTATGTGATATATAGGCCCAACACCATAGTAGGAGAAACATGCCCATATCATGACGCTTGCACTACCATGCTTCACTGTCTTCACTGTGAACTGTGGCTTGAATTCAGAGTTTGGGGGCATCTCACAAACTGTCTGCGGCCCTTGGACCCAAAAAGAACAGTTTACTCTCATCAGTCCACAAAATATTCCTCCATTTCTCTTTAGGCCAGTTGATGTGTTCTTTGGCAAATTGTAACCTCTTCTGCACATGTCTTTTATTTAACAGAGGGACTTTGCAGGGATTCTTGCAAATAAATTAGCTTCACACAGGCGTCTTCTAACTGTCACAGCACTTACAGGTAACTCCAGACTGTCTTTGATCATCCTGGAGCTGATCAATGGGTGAGCCTTTGCCATTCTGGTTATTCTTCTATCCATTTTGATGGTCGTTTTCCAATTCTTCCATGCGTCTCTGGTTTTGTTGTCCATTTTAAAGCATTGGAGATCATTGTAGATGAACAGCCTATAATTTTTTGCACCTGTGTATAAGTTTTCCCCTCTCCAATCAACTTTTTAATCAAACTACGCTGTTCTTCTGAACAATGTCTTGAATGTCCCATTTTCCTCAGGCTTTCAAAGAGAAAAGCACGTTCAACAGGTGCTGGCTTCATCCTTAAGTCGGGGACACCTGATTCACACCTGTTTGTTTCACAAAACTGACAAACTCACTGACTGAATGCCACACTACTATTATTGTGAACACCCCCTTTTCTACTTTTTTTTTTTACTAATAGCCCAATTTCATAGCCTTAAGAGTGTGCATATCATGAATGCTTGGTCTTGTTGGATTTGTGAGAATCTACTGAATCTACTGGTACCTTGTTTCCCATGTAACAATAAGAAATATACTCAAAACCTGGATTAATCTGTTTAGTCACATAGCACTACTATTATTCTGAACACTATTGTATACACACACACACACACACACACACACACACACACACACACACACACACACACACACACACACACACACACACACACACACACACACAATTTATTTATTTATTTTTAAGTAAGACAGTTACAGACAGCCTGCTGCAAAACTATAATGTGTATTTATCATCACTTTTTGTGCGGTTCCATTTTTTACCGTATGTTCCTGTGAGGAGGTCAAGAATGTGCAGGTGACCGTGTAGAGCAGCGATATGTAAAGGTGTGTATCCCTGCGGAACAAAAACAGCATTAAAAAAATAAAAGTTTTATATGAAGGCAATTCACATATTTGTGTGTGTGAGATATTCAAAAACACTTAAGTGTTCTTTTTTACTTCCTTTTGTTGACACATTTGCAATTAAAACCATTTTCAGTGGATTTGTTGTAATTTTATATCAGTTTGTGTCCAATTACATTCTAATATTTATTTTTGTTAATGTACTATATATTTTAGCTTTTTTGTATTTACTTTTAAAAGTAAAGCATTCACATATAAACTGTGCTATACAAATTAATTTTATGTTATCAAGTGAGACCTGTTGAACTTCACAAACTGATGAATAAGACCTGCTCATTAGTATTTAACAGCTTGTTTTTAATTTTAATAACTGAACTGATATCTAAGCAGCTGTATTCATTTAGATGGTTTTACATTTTCTAATTTAATATTGTGCACCAGCTAATCTGTATGTTACAGTACCCCAATGTTCAAAAAAAAGTTGCGTTCTGTTTACTTTTCATAGATTTCAGTGATTAATTTTAACAGATCTGAACTGTGTAAATTAAAGAAACTTTAAAAAAAACAAGCTCATTCACTTATTTCAATCATTTAACTTTAACCACACCTGCTCCTAATTTCCATCATGCATGTGAAAATAAGACTATTTACCTCAACAAGCCCAGACATGTCCAGACAGCAGACAGACATATGGTATACTAAATAAAAAAGCTTTGGTGCATCAAAGTTTACAAAATTTTAATTAGTTTATCCACATTATCTGCTTCTTTCAGTTTGAAATTTATCATATTAAAATCTTGAAGGGATGGACTTATATACAGTGGTTTGCAAAAGTATTCAACCCCTTGGTATTTCACGCATTTTAATTTGTTTATGGCATTTCAAATACAAAAAATAAATCAGGCTTCTCAATATGAACATTTTTAAAATGATCTTCCTTAGATTCAAACTGAAAGTAAATCTCTTCAAAATCAAATCAAATCAATTTTATTTATATAGCGCCAAATCACAACAAACAGTTGCCCCAAGGCGCTTTATATTGTAAGGCAAAAGCCATACAATAATTACGGAAAAACCCCAACGGTCAAAACGACCCCCTATGAGCAAGCACTTGGCAACAGTGGGAAGGAAAAACTCCCTTTTAACAGGAAGAAACCTCCAGCAGAACCAGGCTCAGGGAGGGGCAGTCTTCTGCTGGGACTGGTTGGGGCTGAGGGAGAGAACCAGGAAAAAGACATGCTGTGGAGGGGAGCAGAGATCAATCACTAATGATTAAATGCAGAGTGGTGCATACAGAGCAAAAAGAGAAAGAAACACTCAGTGCATCATGGGAACCCCCCAGCAGTCTAAGTCTATAGCAGCATAACTAAGGGATGGTTCAGGGTCACCTGATCCAGCCCTAACTATAAGCTTTAGCAAAAAGGAAAGTTTTAAGCCTAATCTTAAAAGTAGAGAGGGTGTCTGTCTCCCTGATCCGAATTGGGAGCTGGTTCCACAGGAGAGGAGCCTGAAAGCTGAAGGCTCTGCCTCCCATTCTACTCTTACAAACCCTAGGAACTACAAGTAAGCCTGCAGTCTGAGAGCGAAGCGCTCTATTGGGGTGATATGGTACTATGAGGTCCCTAAGATAAGATGGGACCTGATTATTCAAAACCTTATAAGTAAGAAGAAGAATTTTAAATTCTATTCTAGAATTAACAGGAAGCCAATGAAGAGAGGCCAATATGGGTGAGATATGCTCTCTCCTTCTAGTCCCCGTCAGTACTCTAGCTGCAGCATTTTGAATTAACTGAAGGCTTTCAGGGAACCTTTAGGACAACCTGATAATAATGAATTACAATAGTCCAGCCTAGAGGAAATAAATGCATGAATTAGTTTTTCAGCATCACTCTGAGACAAGACCTTTCTAATTTTAGAGATATTGCGTAAATGCAAAAAAGCAGTCCTACATATTTGTTTAATATGCGCATTGAATGACATATCCTGATCAAAAATGACTCCAAGATTTCTCACAGTATTACTAGAGGTCAGGGTAATGCCATCCAGAGTAAGGATCTGGTTAGACACCATGTTTCTAAGATTTGTGGGGCCAAGTATTATTAGACGGTATTGCTTAAATTTTCATTGTTACGCAGATGATACCCAGCTTTATCTATCCATGAAGCCAGAGGATACGCACCAATTAGCTAAACTGCAGGATTGTCTTACAGACATAAAGACATGGATGACCTCTAATTTCCTGCTTTTAAACTCAGATAAAACTGAAGTTATTGTACTTGGCCCCACAAATCTTAGAAGCATGGTGTCTAACCAGATCGTTACTCTGGATGGCATTTCCCTGATCTCTAGTAATACTGTGAGAAATCTTGGGAGTTATTTTTGATCAGGATATGTCATTCAAAGCGCATATTAAACAAATATGTAGGACTGCTTTTTGCATTTACGCAATATCTCTAAAATCAGAAAGGTCTTGTCTCAGAGTGATGCTGAAAAACTAATTCATGCATTTATTTCCTCTAGGCTGGACTATTGTAATTCATTATTATCAGGTTGTCCTAAAAGTTCCCTAAAAAGCCTTCAGTTGGTTCAGAATGCTGCAGCTAGAGTACTGACGGGGACTAGCAGGAGAGAGCATATCTCACCCGTGTTGGCCTCCCTTCATTGGCTTCCTGTTAATGCTAGAATAGAATTTAAAATTCTTCTTCTTACTTATTAGGTTTTGAATAATCAGGTCCCATCTTATCTTAGGGACCTCGTAGTACCATATTACCCCATTAGAGCGCTTCGCTCTCAGACTGCGGGCTTACTTGTAGTTCCTAGGGTTTGTAAGAGTAGAATGGGAGGCAGAGCCTTCAGCTTTCAGGCTCCTCTCCTGTGGAACCAGCTCCCAATTCAGATCAGGGAGACAGATACCCTCTCTACTTTTAAGATTAGGCTTAAAACTTTCCTTTTCGCTAAGGCTTATAGTTAGGGCTGGATCGGGTGACCCTGGACCATCCCTTGGTTATGTTGCTTTAGACGTAGACTGTGTTTCATAATTATTGTATGGCCTTGCCTTGCAATGTGGAGCGCCTTGGGGCAACTGTTTGTTGTGATTTGGCGCTATACAAGAAAAAAAAGTTGAAAGTTGAAGTTGAAGTACAATAACTTCAGTTTTATCTGAGTTTAAAAGCAGGAAATTAGAGGTCATCCATGTCTTTATGTCTGTAAGACAATCCTGCAGTTTAGCTAATTGGTGTGTGTCCTCTGGCATCATGGATAGATAAAGCTGGGTATCATCTGCGTAACAATGAAAATTTAAGCAATGCTGTCTAATAATACTGCCTAAGGGAAGCATGTATAAAGTGAATAAAATTGTCCTAACACAGAACCTTGTGGAACTCCATAATTAACCTTAGTCTGTGAAGAAGATTCCCCATTTACATGAACAAATTGTAATCTATTAGATAAATATGATTCAAACCACCGCAGTGCAGTGCCTTTAATACCTATGGCATGCTCTAATCTCTGTAATAAAATTTTATGGTCAACAGTATCAAAAGCAGCACTGAGGTCTAACAGAACAAGCACAGAGATGAGTCCACTGTCTGAGGCCATAAGAAGATCATTTGTAACCTTCACTAATGCTGTTTCTGTACTATGATGAATTCTAAAACCTGACTGAAACTCTTCAAATAGACCATTCCTCTGCAGATGATCAGTTAGCTGTTTTACAACTACCCTTTCAATTATTTTTGAGAGAAAAGGAAGGTTGGAGATTGGCCTATAATTAGCTAAGATAGCTGGGTCAAGTGATGGCTTTTTAAGTAATGGTTTAATTACTGCCACCTTAAAAGCCTGTGGTACATAGCCAACTAATAAAGATAGATTGATCATATTTAAGATCGAAGCATTAAATAATGGTAGGGCTTCCGTGAGCAGCCTGGTAGGAATGGAGTCTAATAGACATGTTGATGGTTTGGAGGAAGTAACTAATGAAAATAACTCAGACAGAACAATCGGAGAGAAAAAGTCTAACCAAATACCGGCATCACTGAAAGCAGCCAAAGAGAACGATACATCTTTGGGATGGTTATGAGTAATTTTTCTCTAATAGTTAAAATTTTATTAGCAAAGAAAGTCATGAAGTCATTACTAGTTAAAGTTAAAGGAATACTCGGCTCAATAGAGCTCTGACTCAGTGCTGAAAAGAAACCTGGGGCTGTTCTTATTTTCTTCAATTAGTGATGAGTAGTAAGATGTCCTAGCTTTATGGAGGGCTTTTTTATAGAGCAACAGACTCTTTTTCCAGGCTAAGTGAAGATCTTCTAAATTAGTGAGACGCCATTTCCTCTCCAACGTACGGGTTATCTGCTTTAAGCTGCGAGTTTGTGAGTTATACCACGGAGTCAGGCACTTCTGATTTAAGGCTCTCTTTTTCAGAGGAGCTACAGCATCCAAAGTTGTCCTCAATGAGGATATAAAACTATTGACGAGATACTCTATCTCACTTACACAGTTTAGGTAGCTACTCTGCACTGTGTTGGTATATGGCATTAGAGAACATAAAGAAAGAATCATATCCTTAAACCTAGTTACAGCGCTTTCTGAAAGACTTCTAGTGTAATGAAACTTATTCCCCACTGCTGGGTAGTCCATCAGAGTAAATGTAAATGTTATTAAGAAATGATCAACAGAAGGGAGTTTTCAGGGAATACTGTTAAGTCTTCAATTTCCATACCATAAGTCAGAACAAGATCTAAGATATGATTAAAGTGGTGGGTGGACTCATTTACATTTTGAGCAAAGCCAATTGAGTCTAATAATAGATTAAATGCAGTGTTGAGGCTGTCATTCTCAGCATCTGTGTGGATGTTAAAATCGCCCACTATAATTATCTTATCTGAGCTAAGCACTAAGTCAGACAAAAGGTCTGAAAATTCACAGAGAAACTCACAGTAATGACCAGCTGGACGATAGATAACAACAAATAAAACTGGTTTTTGGGACTTCCAATTTGGATGGACAAGACTAAGAGTCAAGCTTTCAAATGAATTAAAGCTCTGTCTGGGTTTTTGATTAATTAATAAGCTGGAGTGAAGATTGCTGCTAATCCTCCGCCTCGGCCCGTGCTACGAGCATTCTGACAGTTAGTGTGACTCGGGGGTGTTGACTCATTTAAACTAACATATTCATCCTGCTGTAACCAGGTTTCTGTAAGGCAGAATAAATCAATATGTTGATCAATTATTATATCATTTACTAACAGGGACTTTTTAACTTTTAACATTTAACTGTTTTAGTCTGTGGTGCAGTTGAAGATGCTATATTATTTTTTCTTTTTGAATTTTTATGCTTAAATAGATTTTTACTGGTTATTGGTGGTCTGGGAGCAGGCACCGTCTCTACGGGGATGGGGTAATGAGGGGATGGCAGGGGGAGAGAAGCTGCAGAGAGGTGTGTAAGACTACAACTCTGCTTCCTGGTCCCAACCCTGGATAGTCACAGTTTGGAGGATTTAAGAAAATTGGCCAGATTTCTAGAAATGAGAGCTGCTCCATCCAAAGTGGGATGGATGCCGTCTCTCCTAACAAGACCAGATTTTCCCCAGAAGCTTTGCCAATTATCTATGAAGCCCACCTCATTTTTTGGACACCACTCAGACAGCCAGCAATTCAAGGAGAACATGCGGCTAAACATGTCACTCCCGGTCCGATTGGGGAGGGGCCCAGAGAAAACTAGAGAGTCCGACATTGTTTTTGCAAAGTTACACACCGATTCAATGTTAATTTTAGTGATCTCCAATTGGTGTAACCGGGTGCCATTACTGCCGACGTGAATTACAATCTTACCAAATTTACGCTTAGCCTTAGCCAGCAGTTTCAAATTTCCTTCAATGTCGCCTGCTCTGGCCCCCGGAAGACAATTGACAATGGTTGCTGGTGTCGCTAACGTCACATTTCTCAAAACAGAGTCGCTAATAACCAGAGTTTGATCCTCGGCGGGTGTGTCGCTGAGTGGGGAAAAATGGTTAGAAATGTGAACGTGTTGGTGGTGTACAGGGGGCTTCTGTTTAGGACTACGCTTCCTCCTCACAGTCACCCAGTCGGCCTGCTTTCCCGGCTGCTTGGGATCTGCTGGAAGGGAACTAACGGCAGCTAAGCTACCTTGGTCTGCACCAACTACAGGGGCCTGGCTAGCTGTAGGATTTTCTAAGGTGCGGAGCCGAGTCTCCAATTCGCCCAGCCTGGCCTCCAAAGCTACGAATAAGCTACAGTTATTACAAGTACCATTACTGCTAAAGGAGGCCGAGGAATAACTAAACATTTCACACCCAGAGCAGAAAAGTGCGGGAGAGACAGGAGAAGCCACCATGCTAAACCGGCTAAGAGCTAGTAGCTGCGCTAAGCTAGCGGATTCCTAAAAACACGCAAAGTGAATAATGTGTAAATAATTTCGAGGTGATTCAGCAGAGGGAGTGCTTTAGTTAAGGCACGTGAAGATTACACTATGAAACAAATCATTATCTAGGTAACTAGATCAATCTAACTGCGCAGATTAAACAGCTAACAGATACAGAAAAACACCGCTGTGCTCCGGAACAGGAAGTGATACAATACCGCAGTGAGAGCCAACCACCAGTAGAGGCAAGCAAGAGCCTTGTTATAAATTAATTAAAAATATAAAAGCCAAGATGATGGGCTGCATAAGTAATGGGTCCCTTTGGTATAATACCTGTAAATAATCAGTTTTATTGCAAGTTTTCTTCAGACAAGTCAGGGGATGGATACATGAACATTTCCAAGTCACTGAATATGTCTTGAACTTAATTTGCATCAGGTATAATGGTATAGAGGATGGTTTTATTAAAAAGTAGACCTAAAAGTTCAGCTACAATTTGCCAGAAGGTACATCTGAGATGCAAGCCTAGATTTAATGTTTTGGTGAAAGAAAACCCTCCTCTGTGCCACTTCATCATGAAGCTGTATAACTGAGGATGTAAAATGTAAAACATGCACTGTGCACAATCTCTCTAATCACAGCCACAGAAGCCTCTAACTTCTTCTGGGTTGTCTGGGTGTCTTGGTGGCTTTCCTCACTCTTCTCCTTCTTGCACAGTCACTTAGTTTTTGAGAACTGTCTGCTCCACACAGATTTACCACAGAGTGATATACTGTTTGTATTTCTTCATAACTGATGTTCAAGACATATTCAGTGACTTGGAAATGTTCATGTATCCATCCCTTGACTTGTCTGAAGAAAACTGGCAATTAAATTGATTATTTACAGGTATTATACCAAAGGGGCTGATTATTTATGCAACCCATCATCTTGGCTTTTATATTTTTAATTAATTATATCAAGTTGTAGACATTTACTTTCATGTTGAGTCTAAGGAAGATAATTTTAGAAATTTTCATATTGAGAAGCCTGATTTACTTTTTGTATTTGAAATGCCATAAACAAATTAAAATGTGTGAAATACCAAGGGGTTGAATACTTTTTCAAACCACTGTATCTATGCACTCACGACATTTTAGAAAATATACCTAAACTTTTGGCAAATCCAAGAAACATGAAGAGTCCTAACACTTCTGCCTTTTTTTTAAATGTGCGCAGGGTTCAAGGGACTAATGAAGTGGACATGTTTAGTACCTACCCCCTAGAATTTCTCAGGCACAAACACAGCCAATGACAACAACATGGAGGAAAAAAACAGACACACAAATTAGCAAAGGTTATGGAAACACAAGATAATGGTAAAAACATAATTGGGTGGTAATTCTCTGAAAATTGCACAGTTGTAGAATTGTGCACGCCGGCACACAGACATACTGTTTTGGGAAACAATTATCGTGACATAACATGATTTATTAGCAGAGCACTGGTGCAGCTCTGCAACACGTGCTGCTGTAATACATTTGCACATCTGGATGTTCACAGAGATTATTTAGAAATGTTATGTCACTGAGGGGCACAACACAAGAACCAGCCTCGGATCAGCAGCCAAGAGGCCGTTCCCATTACACTCAATCAATCAATCAATCAATCAATCAATCAATTTTTATATAGCGCCAAATCACAACAAACAGTTGCCCCAAGGCGCTTTATATTGTAAGGCAAAAGCCATACAATAATTATGTAAAACCCCAACGGTCAAAACGACCCCCTGTGAGCAAGCACTTGGCTACAGTGGGAAGGAAAAACTCCCTTTTAACAGGAAGAAACCTCCAGCAGAACCAGGCTCAGGGAGGGGCAGTCTTCTGCTGGGACTGGTTGGGGCTGAGGGAGAGAACCAGAAAAAGACATGCTGTGGAGGGGAGCAGAGATCGATCACTAATGATTAAATGCAGAGTGGTGCATACAGAGCAAAAAGAGAAAGAAACAGTGCATCATGGGAACCCCCCAGCAGTCTACGTCTATAGCAGCATAACTAAGGGATGGTTCAGGGTCACCTGATCCAGCCCTAACTATAAGCTTTAGCAAAAAGGAAAGTTTTAAGCCTAATCTTAAAAGTAGAGAACTACTCACAGAAAATATATGACTTACTTTCCAATCACTTGCTGATTGAATGTTTGATAATGCACCGCTTACTCACATGCTGCAAGAAAATACACAAATCACACAAATCATACTGCAACAATTAATAGACACCAGATTAAACTTGTCTTCAGCTGTAATCAGACAATTCTACCATACTTAGAATTTATCTGTTCACTACCCTGTTATTCAGTCTGTTTTGTGTTTGTTTTTAAAATTGTATTTCTGTTAAAAAAAAAAAATCCTTAAAGGATTTGCTGTTAAGATTTTAGATTTTGTGTTGTTCAGATGTTTTCTTTCACTTTTTTTCAAAGCAGCAACAGTCTTCATCATTTACGTACAATAAGAGCTTCACATTTTTTGGGGGGGGGGGGGGGGGGGGGGGGGGGGGGGGTTTGTATTGTGAATGCTGAAGGGTCTTGTAAAATCACCTTTTATGTTCTTGTAAAATGACTTTTTATGTGGTGTAACAGACAGTTCAACATCACATTTATGATCAGTGTTCTGTCTGACTGATGAGACTTTGTCGATGAAAAACTGAAGAAACTGCTCACAGGTGGTGGTTGTAGTGTCCATCGAAACAGAAGTACATGGGTTTACAACTGAGTTTATAGCCTGAAAAAACACTCTGGGACGTTGACAACTGCTGGAAATAATACGAGACAGATATTGAGCTTTTGCCTCTGTCATAGCCTTCTGGTAGTCAGACTGTCCCTCAGAATACCCAGAGACACCTGTAGTTTGTCCTTTTTTCACCTTCATTCTGCCTTCCTGCAGTGTTGCCTGAGGGCACGGGGTCAAGACATTTAACCAGGGGTCAGATCTTGATTTAATGGATTTGCAGCGAAAAAGGGGAAACAGAGTCTAGAATTGCTGAGCATGTGGAGTGGATGTTCTCTGGGAGTAATGGAGACACCAGTCCATACATGCCACAAAACTGAGAGTCCATGAAGGCAGCAACAAATTCCCTCACCGCCAAGGAGGTGAACAAGCGGCGGTGAGAGACGTGGACAAATGGCTTACAAGCAGATGGAGGAGCAGTAAATTCGAAGATAACAAGGAATCGATGTGAAGCAGTGATGTCTGATGAGCCCATGAGAAATAACCAGGTCCAAAGTGTGTCCAAGATTACGTGTTGGTCCATCCACTGATTGCGTTAGTCCAAAAGAGTTCAACAGGCTTTTAAAATCATCAGCCAGCTGATTAGATGGACAACAAAGGAACAACAGCAAACATGGAGGAGTCCACAACCTTTAGTAGCCACCTGTTAGCTGCTTCTGCTAGCAGGTGGCTGGTGTTTAAAATATCTTAAACTGATGACTTATTAAACAACAACAAAAATACACCCCATTATAGTTGTCAGGAAATGGGAGACCTAAATCATTTTTGCACCAGCCTGTAAATATTTATTTCTGTTGTAAAGTTGACATTTTAACATGGGCTTCAATGGAGAGTGAATCATTTTTGGAACCAGACTCAAGTGGCCAATCAAGGAACTGCAATTGACAGTGGCTTAATTTTTCAGCGCTGGAGTTTGTGGCTTCGTCAGAAGATAATACAAAAGACAAAACTACTTTGTCTATTTTAGATCAATTAAAAATAAAGTGCCTCCACATGGTAGGTAGTGTTCAACAGAGAACAACAGGAACAAGGTCAGGAATAAAACCAGCTACTGTACAATGTGGTCCAGGAAAACACCCTCACAGAAATAATATTATTTCTATTCCAGTCTTTTTGCTTGTCTTTGCTCTTCCACTTTATGCAGATCAGTACAAAACTCGAAAGGTTTCTATTCCGAGACAGACTGTTTGATGAAAATCATTACTGTTGCATTGTGACCTGCTAATTATTCAAAGGTGAACTTGTACTGTCCTTGACAAAGGTACTAATAATCACCTAAAATGGCAAATACACTCACTGATTTGATGTTGACGTCGGTACCAGCATTCGCCACCAGAGTGGCCATGTCCACGTTGCCGTGTTTGGCTGCCCAGTGCAGAGCCGTCTGTGTGCATAAAAACATATCTTCATCAGAACGTACGCTTCTTCGCTGCTGTTTACATTTTGCACCACTGTCAGCCATGTAATTGCTGTTGCATCATTACAACTTGTTTAATCTGAGCAGGGCAGGTTCTTATTGGCTGTCGGAGAGCAGAGGAACAGCTGCACAAAGAGGGGAGCAGAGAGATGGAGTGATGGTTTCCTGCCATCTAAGGGAGCCTAATTACAGAACAACACAGCACTGTGCCCACAGCGGGGGGGCGGGCTGCCTGTCACTGGGGGGTGGGGGGGGAAGATTGATGATGTTAGCGTGACCCCCACCCAGACATAACCCCGCACTACTGTCAGTACAAGTCACGGCTGCAACACAACGCTTATGGAAAAACACTTCATTGTGTGCAAAAGGCGTGAACATAGACAATCGACACCTGAAGATAGCCACGCCCACAGCACACCAGCCACGCCCACTTGTCTATTTAGAAGCACTCCTGTGATCTTCTGTTCCAGGGTGTTTCCACAGACTTTAAGCTGAGTAATTATGGGCTATCAACAGGTCAATTCAATCAATTTTTTTTTTTTATATAGCGCCAAATCACAACAAACAGTTGCCCCAAGGCGCTTTATATTGTAAGGCAAGGCCATACAATAATGATGTAAAACCCCAACGGTCAAAACGACCCCCTGTGAGCAAGCACTTGGCTACAGTGGGAAGGAAAAACTCCCTTTTAACAGGAAGAAACCTCCAGCAGAACCAGGCTCAGGGAGGGGCAGTCTTCTGTTGGGACTGGTTGGGGCTGAGGGAGAGAACCAGGAAAAAGACATGCTGTGGAGGGGAGCAGAGATCGATCACTAATGATTAAATGCAGAGTGGTGCATACAGAGCAAAAAGAGAAAGAAACACTCAGTGCATCATGGAAACCCCCAGCAGTCTACGTCTATAGCAGCATAACTAAGGGATGGTTCAGGGTCACCTGATCCAGCCCTAACTATAAGCTTTAGCAAAAAGGAAAGTTTTAAGCCTAATCTTAAAAGTAGAGAGGGTGTCTGTCTCCCTGATCTGAATTGTGAGCTGGTTCCACAGGAGAGGAGCCTGAAAGCTGAAGGCTCTGCCTCCCATTCTACTCTTACAAACCCTAGGAACTACAAGTAAGCCTGCAGTCTGAGAGCGAAGCGCTCTATTGGGGTGATATGGTACTACGAGGTCCCTAAGATAAGATGGGACCTGATTATTCAAAACCTTATAAGTAAGAAGAAGAATTTTAAATTCTATTCTAGAATTAACAGGAAGCCAATGAAGAGAGGCCAATATGGGTGAGATATGCTCTCTCCTTCTAGTCCCCGTCAGCACTCTAGCTGCAGGTGACAGCAAAGTCGACGTAATCACATTCATTCCTTCTGAGTGTCGCCTTTAACACAACAAATCAAACAGGAACCATTTTACAATTACTGACTGGAAGAAAACCTCATCAACTCAGTTTTGTACTTTTGTTTTAATTCTACTGCTGCTTGAAAAAAGTTCTTCTTTTCTTCAGTTTAATGTCTTTTCTGAGCCACTAAATAAGAGAATAAAAGAAATGAGTACTTGTATTCGATCTTGACAAGTTGCAAAAGCAGAACGTTTCATCTGCCACTGTATTTTCCATAGTATAATTCACATTTATATTTAAAAGTGACGTATAGGTATACAAATATACTGCATTATCATCTATGGCCACAAGATGACACAGCAGTCAGGTGTGACAACTGAACGCTGCTCTTGTACACTGAGCAGGATGTCTAGGCTAAGGTAAGGCTTAAGTTTATTTCCATTTTTAGATGAAAGGTTGCACATGCTTAGCTCCACCCTGAAACTATCCATGCATCTGGGTGCCTCTAATTTTCATCTGTTCAGTGCCGACAAGAAGCAGTTTCCAATGCATTCTTTTTTGCCTTGTACAATAATAATAATTAGCCTGTTAGCTTCTGCTTGCTAATGTAACAATGCTATAAATAAAAAATGTGTTGTTAAATTACTTTTGCTTCTTGAAGCATGAAGCGGTGGCACCACATTTCTATTATCTGCTGTGCAGCACTTTGTTAAACACTGCTGTTTTTTTAAAAAGTGCTCAGTGATTAACGCGGGATTGGACATTTCAAAAATAAATTTATAAACAAATGTGGTATACAGATGTGTTTTTCCTCTTCATGATTTTACTGACAAATACGACAAATACTCTGATGTGGCTGGTACTGTATAAGGGTGATTCTTTAACTACGGGCACTATTGGCCTTGTAAATGTAATTTCCACCACACCATTGCCTTACAATATAAAGCGCCTTGGGGCAACTGTTTGTTGTGATTTGGTGCTATATACATGTGCTCTGATGTCACTGTTTATCTCCATAGAAACTACCCAAACAATCTTTCATACAAACTGTTTAAAGGGACATTAGTGTTGTGGTGGAAATTACGGCAATAGTGTGGGACAACTACATTTTGTTTAAAAAAATCACAACAGTTGTATGACATTGAATACCCCAATTATGTTTTGATTATTTTACTGATATTTTATTCAGAGATATTTTAAAACATTAGAAAAAACATTTCTTTACCATTCATTTTTATCATTGAAGATCAAAAGTCTGTGTGTGGGACAAGCACAAAACGGCAATATTTGCATATAATGATGATGAAAAAAGGTGAAAAAGTCATCATAGACTACTAGAACAAATTTCTTAACACACTTTCATTGTAAAGATAACTATAAAAGTGTGAAATTTCCCCTTTTTTTCTGTTTTTCATACAATATGATCCAAGGACATAATAAGTGCCCGTAGTCTAAGAATCACACATAATCTGGAAAATAGAGTACTGGTGCTGGTTAAAAAAAATGTCAATTTTCCAAAACCTTATACCAGTGACCTCAAACAAACCCTTTGTCTGTCACATCCCTAAAAGTGATTGGACAAGTTCTTGATTTGATATGAATTTTCACTGATGAATTCTGAAAGTTTCTGTCATTCTATAGAGTATACACATCCTGATTAAAAAAGGCAAAATCACCTTTATGTTCGACGTCAGGCCTTGATGTTTGACCTCAATAAAATGGACTACATTTATATGTATATAACGCTTTTCCATTTGCATCAGACGCTCAAAGCGCTTAATAAACTCACTGCAACCCTGCTCATAAACAGGAATGTTTCTCCTTGCATGCACTGAACTGAATGAGGCAGATGTAGGCAGTGTTGCCACAGTTACTTTGAAAAAGTAATCCAATTACTGATTACTCCTTGAAAAAGTAACTTAGTTACTTTACTCAATTGTAAAAGTAACTAAGTTAGATTACTAGTTATTTTTTTAGTTACTTTCCCCAGCTGCCGACAACAACACTCTGCCACCTCAACATGACAATCATACCTGTTTTGCCAAAACTCACTTTATAGTCACCCTTTCTTGACTTCAGTGGAAATAAATACTTGTTTTATAAAAAGTAAAATAAAAACCTCTTTCTTGACCTCATATTTAACTGATGACAGCACTGTAACAGTAAAACTTGCAATTTCTAATCTACATTGTTTCTAAATGTAACTATTAAATTCTAACATTTAAATTCTCTCTAAACATTTTACTTGTCGAAATTATTATAAGTAGTATTAGTAGTTGTAGTAAAAAAAAGGCTTCAAAACTGGACCTTTAATCTAGGGGTGTTGTGGGGGGGGGGGGGGGGGGGGGGTGGGGGGGGGGGGGGGGTGCACATCCTTGCCCCAAGCCTCCATTCCATCTGGATTCGCCCCTGCTTTGGTGTTTGAGCACAAAGAATGGATAACATTTATTTATGCAGAAAACATGACCAGATTTACAGGTAAGAAAGTTTTATTGTGTTTTCACATCATGTGGTCCTCAGAAAGAGAGTTTAGGTGCATTTGAGTGGAAAATAGTCTTAGTTGTTGACGCGTCACAGAGGATCAGCTGTTTTAATGAGCAGATACGGAGCGGCTCAGCTCAGAATTCTAAATAAAGGAGAAAAAAGCATAAAAATGTCTTTGTAAAGCTCAGTGCAGGTGTGCTGTTGTCACCGCGCTTTAAGAGGTGAGGACGAGTCGTAACTGCCGCAGAAAACCGCAGATGAAAAGCTCACAGCTCGCTTAATGTGGCCAGTTCAGTCGAACCCCGACCCCCTGCCCACGGACCAAGTTTAATGCTGCAATCGACCCACAATGCAAAAATAATAGTAACACACAGTGACATGGAGAAGTAACTTTAATCTGATTACTCATTTGGAAAGATTAACGCATTAGATTACTTGTTACTAAAAAAGTGGTTCGATTAGAGTAACATGTTACCGGCATCACTGGATGTAGGTACTAGTCTGGTTGTGATAGATGGTGTCTGTCTGTAGTATCAGTAGACAGACTGGGGAAAAGACTGTCTGACAGGCAGCATGGTGGGCTTCCCAGTGGGCAAAAGTGATGGATGAGGCTGAACAGGATGCAGCGTCTTCCCTTTCTGCACCTCTTGTTTAGTTCCTGTCCACTGGGGTGATGTCCCACCCTGCCAAAACCCATCCACCCCACACTCCATCCAAACTGATTAATCAGGGACAGCTCTGGCCCTGTCACATGCTCCTCAACGAGGGAAATGCCAGAAAAAAGAGCCAAGATGCAGCTCAACAGGAGGGACACTGCAGAGGTCCGTATGTCTGACACATTCCTGGATTTCAAAGAGTGATGGGCTGAAAATGTACTTACAAACTGTATGGCAGAGGACGTCCATCACAGCAGCAACAGAGGTGCACAACAGACGTGCATGAAAAAAAGAGAGGATAAGACGTTAGATGGGAGTTTCCACAAACACTGTGAAGAAACATAAGCAGGATGTATGATTAGACCAGACCAACAATGGCATCGATTCAGCCAAAGCGTTCTCATCCGAGGGCGTCTGTATGTGACATTCATACACAGGAGGTACTGCACACATCAATATGAGAATAAGACATCTGCAGGCATAAGCCTATCTTTTTCTTTTTGTTACTTCAGGATTATGGTTATGGACATCTTTAGTGACCAATCATGACACTTTAACCTTTAAATTAACAGAAGACGCATGTGACCATTGCAAGATCAAGAAGGCATCCAGAGGACAGCAGCAGCACCTTCACAGGAAATTTTGCTGAGTAAAAATTTACTCTGCTGGGATAACATTTGACCCCAGTCTAAATCGAGTTAAATATACTCTGCCACGGGGCTAAATCAACTCAACAAGTGTAAAATCAACTCTTATTGGAGTAAAACCACCTGCCTTGAGCAGACGGTGTCGCTGACCAAACAGTCCGCCCTAAAACTCGGTCCACCCTGCCTTCACTGTGAATGCGTCAATCAGCCGCGGTTCACTGATTATCACCTCGTTTCTGCTTCAAACTGCCTCCAGTCATCATCTGTCTCAGCGACAGATATCTGAAGCTTTTCTACAACAATCACTTCCACATAAATTCAGCATTATTTCATCAGAAAAGACAGATGAAGCGATCACAGTGCCACAGGTACACGGCTGCTAGCTGTTGCATTCACTGACCGTCCGTCATTTCAAAGTGTCACGGAATATCGCCTTGTTTCTGCTTAAAACTGACTTTAGAATGATTTAAGAGGTATCACTTCGTCATCTGATGTTTAATAATACCATTAATCCATTTGATCACTTTGGGTGAAGAGAGTCTGTCCACAGAGCGGCTGTGCTCCGAACTCACGCATGCGCAGTGTTGGGGGGGTTAGAGGGACTGTTCAGTCAGTGACACCGGTAGAGCTGATTTCACTCTACAATTGAGTGTTTTTTTTACTCTGTTTAGACTGGGATCAAATGTTATCCCAGCCGAGTAAATTTTATTCAGCAAAATTTACTGTGTTCCCACCATTAGTGAGCAGCTGTGTCAATTTAGCATGATAATAAATAAGAAAAGTGTTGTATACTAACATTATTAGTTTAATATTAACATAATGAGCAAATCCAAGACTGCTGGAGCAACCAAAGGCCAGTGAGATGGCAGTGAAACAGATGAGGGCAGGGAAACCTTTAGACTGAAGGGTCGGGACTCAGGACAGACGTCCAGCAAAAAGTCATCATGATATGGCTAAAGTTTACTACCCCGAGTCAATGGAAAGACTCTGGGTGCTAAAAAATATCTTCACTTTTAAGCAAGTTCAACTTTAAAGCAACAAACCAATCATCTACCAGTATTTATTCAACAGAGAAGACATTAATAATACAGAATCAATACTTTAATTTTGACAAATGTTATGTTGAAGATGGTACTTGGTGCAAATATATCTTTTGAGTAAACTCAAATGTGACAGCGCTTGATTTCATGATTCTCCTGAGTGACTTTTGGGGATTGTAGCAAAGGTATCTGTGTACAATCCCTCTTGAAAAGCATCTGCATCGGCTGAAGAGGGGAAAGGCTGAGAGATGTAAGAAACATCAAAGATGCCTTAGTGGGACTTAGCACCTTCCCAGGAACCCAACCATCATTGTTCTACAATTAATCCCAGGCTGCTCTATTACTTTCAGATTATCTTTAAGTGGGTAAAGTCTTTGTGCAGTATTAAGACTCTCCTTAATCCCCCCCATCTCCCTACACTTCAATGACGACCGTGCTATCTTGTCCGGGTGGGGACGGCAAAGGCTTAGGGCTCCTCTTAGAAGGTGGTCCAACATGGCCACAGGACAGTGTGAGAACTGTGACATAGGGGAGGGACAACAAACATGAGCACAAATCTCTTAAGCGCACAGGGAGACAAATAAAAGGATTTGGGTTGTCAAGGGGGCACAGGAGCTAAAAGGCTATCTTTCATAATCCTTTTGATAGTGGACCTTTGAAATGCGTGATCTGGATGTTTTAACACAGGGTTCTCAGAATACTATTAAGGGGAAAATCTCAGCAGAATGAGCTTGTGAAAGTTATACAAGCAAACTGCAGGTCAAAGCGTGAGGAGATTTGCATCATATTCTGCAATACACAGTCACGGTGCTGCACAACGGTACGGTCTCTTTCTGTGCAGGGACATTACAGTAACTGTCACATGCAAGACAAAAAGAAAGTCACACCCTTTCAATGTTTGAGCTAATTGTTACTAGGGGCGGAAGGGCATACTAACTCCACAATACTATTTATATCACAGTACACTTTTCACGATACATATCACGATACATAATTACGTTGCTGCTCACGTTAATTATGTAGAATGTAATCAGGGGTGAATGTTGAAAGAAACAAAATGTATCAACTGTAATGCTTCATGTTAATTGTTTCCCGTTCTGCATTTTATGAATCATTTATGATTTTTCCGCAAGAGGTCATGATTTTTTCCATGCAGCTGTTGATTTGTCATGATGTCACGGTACTCATTTCAAGAAATGATACAATATGATACGATTATCAAAATATGCGATGTATCAAGATACACTTATTTAGGTAGATAAATCTGTCTGTGTGAGTTTCTCCAGGCTGCACTGGAGTTCTGTCAGGAAGGGCATCCGGCATGAAACTTGTGCCAAATACCAATGCGGATCTGGCTGTATCCGCTGTGGCGACCCCAAACAAAAAAATGGGAGCAGCCAAATGGGCAACAGCAACATGGTCTGAATTTTGAGCAACTTTTTCAAAATATTTCAAGTAAAGGTTGAGCATGACCTTTAGTAGAAAATGTTGAATTTTGGGGTGGATCTGGAAATGCTAACTCAGCCAGTAAACAAATAAAGAATTTTAGTGTAGGTTAGAGGAAAAGGCATTTTAATAGTTGCCACATTTTTATTTAACTAATTATCAACTGTTACTAAATGGTAAATGATTCCATTTATATAGTACTTGATATGAAAGCAGTGTGCGCCTCACTACAAGCCCACCTCTCTGTCCTTGGTTAATATTAGAGAAAGTAGTAAGCAACCTGATCCCAAACAAGATGAAGTAAAATTTCATCTAGGTTGTTTTTTACTTTATGTCAAAATGTCTGAAAAAAAATCTCAACCTTGAATGTTATTTTCTTTCTTATGAGGTTTACTGAGGCAGACCCAGATGGCATCTATGCCAGAATGAAATGCCAAAAATGAAAAGAAAATAGATCGGCATTCAGATAAAAAAAAACAAAAAAACAAGTCCACTGCTTTAACGATGGCGCAGATGATTGAACATGATGTTCTGATACTAAAAGTGCTCACGCATGTCAAAGTGTCCTTATGAAAAACAAACCCTTTGGCTCAATCCCAATACTCTCCCTTTGCCCTTTCCCTTCATTTTGCACATTCATCTTCAAAGTACTGAGGTCCTGATCCCAATAAGGAACACTGACCTCCCTGTTGGAGCTTCAGGTTTCATTTTCACCAAAACATAAATTCTCAAATGAATAAACAGTCGAGACATTGCCGCATATTTTATCAGCTTTTCTCGACATCTAGTGGGCAATGTGACCATTTCAGGGCTTCTGGTCCACTTCCTACTTGAAACCCCAAATTTCCACATGACCCTGACTAATCCGTGTTTATTTCTGCATGCTATAATTTAGGACTGAGCACCCTTGGTTTGAAGCTGGAAACGCTTTTCATGTATGAAGTGACGTGACTATATGTTGTGCTAATAAACTTACCCCCTGACAATGACGACCGCAGTCATAGTGCAAAGACACAGCGTGGGGGGGTGGGGGAGAGTCAGACAAGGACACATGAAATACACCACACTGATCAGAAAATTAAAAAAATAAAGCATCTTGCATAAAGAGTTACATTACAGTGAAAGAAAAATGAATTAAACACTATATAAAATACTCACTGATGTGAAGTCCTGGTGGGATCACAAATGAAGAAAAACCATAAATCAAAATATCAGTATCAAGGTCAACTCTTACCTTCAAAATATGTCAGTTATGTGACATTTAGAAGTACCTTCTTGTTTGCCAGCGTGGGGTCCTGTCTGAGCAGCTGAGAGAGGTCATGGACACGGGCACCTGCAGCCGAGTAGATCCACTCCTTCTCTATGGGGTCCAACTACCACAGGTAGAAGAAGAAGGTCATACAACACACACACACACAAATCTTGTTTTCTGTTTGCCACTGACATGAGGGGGCGCTATGGAGCTACTCAACAGTATGTCACTGCCTGGATTTTATGACATGGAACGAGATCTGAGAGGGTCTCTGCTGTGGGACAATGTAGATTTACAGTTTGTGCTTATCATCTATCTTGACACAAACAACATATCTGAGTCTAATAGAAACCATGATATTGGAGTTTCCATTTTGGCTTCTTTTTTTTTTTTTTGACTGTTGCCACCTGCTTGTGTTGAAGAATATTGCAATGTACATGCACCTAAGCCTGTCATTTCAGGGCCCTATCTTGACACTCTAAAGTGAACAATCTAACCCGCACAGTGCAACTGTATTTGGGGCGTGTCTAACTCCACTTTGCGATTTACATGGTTCCTAATTTGAGTGCAAACTAAGGCACAGGATGCAAACGTTTAGTCTCCTTTTAAGCAGTGTGTGCTGGAAACGGGTCCATTGCTAGTTAGATGGCGTACTCAAGTGAGAGGTTTTCTGCTGAGGAAACAAATCTGTGTGCAAAGCATCAACGCTTGTCAGTGGATCATTTATGATAAGCCATAAAAACTTCCTGAAGTGAAGCAATTGCATGCCTTATTCCTGCAACACCTTCTCCATCCACAACTCCATTCACCCAATCACATCCACATCCCTTAAGGGGCAGAGAAGACGGGTCAGACCACTGACTGGTCCCAGCTTTGTGCTCTCTGCCAGTGAACACAGACAGGGAGAAAAAAAAACCATAACAATATGGGACAAACCAGGTTTATTCAAGTTTTTGTGTATTTCAATTTTTACTTTTATTCTGAACTTAATTTTTGTTGTCAATTTAGTTTTGTTGTAGCTTGATGTGATAATGAGCATCGCAGTGCTTACAAACAGAGTGCACGCATGCTATAAACCTGCCTGTGTAAAGTGCATCTGAATATTGCACCACATAAAATAGCAGAATTTTCATTCTGCTGCATCACAATATGAAACAAGGTACCAAAGTATGAACACAACCCATTTAAAGACCAACATACCAATGGGAGAAAAGATGAGCACAAGCAAATTTGCCATTTAAAAAATGTGGGCACAGGGCATGGAAATGACAGTAGGCGGGTTTCCATTACCCTCCAATCTCTCCTATTCAACAGAAGCAAACTGAAAATACACTGAATGGAAACACGTGTAGTTAAAAAAAAAGAAAAAAAAACAACAAATTTTCAAGTATCACAAATAAATAAATAAATAAAAGGATTATGCACCCTACCTTAAAAAAAATTCTTTACTTTGCCTTGTTGTGTGACTTTACAGTTTTTCTTTCATTCTGACAAACTGCATTAACACAATGAACCTAAATTCACACAAAAACATAAAACCCGAATAGAAAGGTTTGTTTTTTAACTGTGAAAACCATAAACATGTTTAACAAACCATTTTTATAACTTAGAATACAAATATAAATTGTAGATTTCAAAAACATATATACAAATGTAGCAAACAACAAAGTTATATACAACTATTTACATTAAAATACGTAAGTGGCGTTTTTTGTACAACTATTTTACAAAACAATAAGATGCCATATAACTTATTTGGGCCACTCAGAAAAACAATTCCTGTCCAAAACAAGACAGAGGGACACAACATACCAAGATATGAGACTTTAGTCTGCCTTTGATGGCGTTTTGACCAGAATGTCATCAGCAACCACCAGCCCACGTGGGGTTAGTGGTTTTCATTGGGTTAGGTTGTGTATTTTTCCACCAATGATAAAAGGGAAGTCATGTTTTTTTCTCTGCCTTTCCTGCAGGGAGATGGAGCTGGCTCAACCAGGAAATGAGGGTCCAGTTTGGTGCATGTTTCAGCAAATACGCCATAATATTCAGGAAAAAGCAGCATGTATATTATTATTCATGATTCAAGTTATACTGGGCCTATCAACAGAATTTAAAAACTGCACTTTCAACACACATTCAAACAGAGAGTCAGACTGCTGTAGACTGGATGTTACATCCCTTTAATTCAGTCATGTGACTTTGACATGGAGACACGTCAGATACCGTCACTCTGACTATTGGAATTATAGTTCCTGTCATAGCCTTGCTGGAATGAGTTATCGTGAGAGGACAAAACTCAGCAATCCATTTCCCTACAGTGTCATGCCAACATTCTAAAAATATTGCTTAACTTTTGTGAAAATCTGTAATGAAAACCCAGCTTATGTTTGGTAGAAAACTAGCCGAAACACTTGTGCTGTGCGCTGCTTTATGCTGGGTATAAGATAGGGCCCTTTATGTTGACGTTTCAGTGCCACCTAGTGGAGCTCCAAGTAATAATATCATATAACTTTACCTTAACTACAATATGCCAAACCCTTATTGCCCAAACCACAAGCTCAGATTAAATCTAACCATTAAAGAGTAATGTGGTGGGGACCAGCTTCGTGTCCCTGAATGGGAGGTGCGTCCCTACATCTTGACTGTGCAAACAGACTTTTGTCTCCACTGTGTGATACAAATACACACACATATATACACACACACACATCCTACTGTCCACATCCTGTTGATAACACTGAAGCTGCAGACCGTTAAACGATTTCTGACTGACTCACAACCAACTGACACATTTTGGGAGACACCCATGATCACACAGCAGTGAGTCCAACCATTTTCTTTTTTTTATTATATTGACGTCTGTTACTGATCATCCTGACAGCACCTGCAGAGGTTTATAACAATCATCAGACAAAAGAAACCTTAAAAAGTTTCCTCTCACACCTGGTCTTTTAAGATTCTTGACATGACATGAAAACAAAGACTTACAGCCACAGCGGTGGATCCCATACTGCCCGAACCCTCCTCGTCTTGTTCTGACTCAGACTGAAAGACACACAGTTTAAAAGGACAAAAGAGTGACAGGAGTGAACTGTGGCGTATCAGTCATAATGCTTACACAGCACATCACAGGAAACACAAAGCAGACTCACACACAAGGCATCACACCACCCTGATGTTTTCCAGCTGATGGCCAAAGGGTGTCAGACACGGCGAGCCAGAGGCGACACTTTCACACGTGAAAGGTAACGAATGACAATCCAATTAACAATCAATCAAAAAATAAAGAAATTTTTGTTAGTCTGCTAAAACTATGGAGTCCTGTAGAAGCCAATGCCACATATCTCTAATTAACTCGTGGTAATAAACTAATCAACTATCAAAAATCTAGCCCCGGAAACATCTGGTAATTTCACACTCTCCTCCCTCAGTCGTTTAGTTGACATTAGTTTCACTTATGGTGCATCCGGAAAGTATTCACAGCACTTCAGTTTTTCCACATGTTGTTATAGCCTTATTTCAAAATGTAGCAGGGTGGTGGCCAAGTTGTTAGTTTCACTGCAGAAGTTTCCCGGTTCAAACCCCACCCCTGCCAGTTTCTCCATGTAATGTGGAGTAACGTCAGGAAGGGCACCTGGCGTAAAACGTGGACCAATTCAACATGCAAATCTACATCAGATCTGCTGAGGTGACCTCGAGTGAAAACAAGGGAGCCGAAGGGTCTTACAGCCTTACAGCCTTATAAACGGATGAAATTAATTTTTCCCTCAAAATTCTACACACAATACCCCATAATGACAATGCAAAATCTTTTTCTTTTTTTTTTTGCAAATTTATTAAAAATAAAAAACTAAGAAATCACATGTACATAAGTATTCACAATCTTTGGCATGAAGTTCAAAATTGAGCTCAGGTGCCTCCTGTTTCCACTAATCATCCTTGAGATGTTTCTACAGCTTAGTTGGAGTCCACCTGGGTTTCATTCAGTTGATTGGACATGATTTGTAAAGACACACACCTGTCTACATATAAGGTCCCACAGTTGACAGTCAGAGCACAAACCAAGCATGAAGTCAAAGGAATTGTCTGTAGACCTCTCAGACAGGATTGACACAAATCTGGGGAAGGGTACAGAAACATTTCTGCTGCTTTGAAGGTTCCAATGAGCACAGTGGGTTCCATCATCTGTAAATGGAAAAAGTTCACATCCACCAGGACTCTTCCTAGAGCTCTTAGAGCTCCTAGAGCTAGGTCACCCATCTAAACTGAGCAATCAGAGGAGAAGGACCTTAGTCAGGGAGGTGACCAAGAACACAATGGTCACTCTGTCAGAGAACCTGCTCCAGAGCGCTCCTGACCTCAGACTGGGGCGACGGTTCATCTTTCAGCAGGACAATGACCCTAAACACACAGCCAAGATATCAAAGGAGTGGCTTCAGGACAACTCTGTGAATGTCCTTGAGTGGTCCAGCCAGAGCCCAGACCTGAATCAGACTGAACATCTCTGGAGAGATCTGAAAATGTCTGTGCACCGACGCTCCCCATCCAACCTGATGGAGCTTGAGAGGTGCTGCAAAGAGGAATGGACCAAACTGCCCAAAGATAGGTGCACCAAGCTTGTGGCATCATATTCAAGAAGACTATCAACATAGTATTGAGCAAAGGGTGTGAATACTTATGAACACATGATTGCATAGATTTTATTTTTAATAAAATTTAATAAAAAAATCATACTGTCATTATGGGGTGTTGTGAGTAGAATTTTGAGGGAAAAATTAATTTACTCCATTTTGGAATAAGGCTGTAACATAACAAAATGTAGAAAAAGTCTATGCCTGACCTAACGTTCTGGCGTGTTTACAAAAACACCGGCAGCATGGTGTCACAGCAGTTTTCCATGACGCTGGATTTTTTTTTCAAGACTGCAGCCAAAAGATGTCACTGTGTATCTTTACTCTGGCTGTCCCCATGTGCTTTACAGCATCCCTCGTGCAAGTTGGGGAAGTTTCCACGTGATTTACGATGGATGGGTCGCTTTATTGTGGCCAGCTGAAGGCACACCTGTGCAATAATCATACTGTCTAATCAGCATCTTGATGTGCCTGTGAGGCAGGATGGATTATCTCGGCAAAAGGAGAAGTGCTCACTCACACAGATTTAGACAGATTTGTGAACAATATTATAGTAAAATAGGTCTTTTGTGTGTGTAGAAAATCTTTGAGTTCAGCTCATACAAAATGGGAGCAGAAATAAAAGTGCTGTGTTCATATTTTTGTTCAGTGTACATTTATTAAGATGGAAATCCAATCAAAGGAGTAAATTTTTGAGTGTATGATGAATCCCCTATTTAAAGTCTAATAAATAAAATGACAGTGGTGCCAAGAAAAATTATTTTTCTGACTTCAATCTTATAAATTTGAACAGCCGTATCCAGCTTTAAGTGGTTTTAACCACTTGGGGCAACATAAGGCTGTTCAGTTCAGTTTAATGCTTCTATTAAGGTTTCTACTGTATTTAAACAACATGATATTTTATTTAGCTCTTTTATTTCGTAAATTCCATGTGGTTTTTACATCAAGTTACATTCATACAGAAATAATAATAAAAAAAAACTACACGGGCACCCGTGAAACCATTTAGTTTGAAAAACCTAAGGTAAGCGGAGAAGAAGGTTTGGACTGTGTGGAAAAGGTTCAAACAAAATATCACAACACAGACGCTGGAAAAGATGAAGAAAAAGGAACAACCCAGTGTTTCATCTCACTGTTTGCACCCGTGCAGCCATGTACAAAAATGTCACTTTGGTTGATTTATGTGCAAGGGACGACTATTATTCTTTCTTGCCTCTTTTGAAGAGAACTTGAGTGCAAATTGATCTCAGATTATACAGACATGTTTAAGACCCTTCACACTTTGATGTCTCCGTCACAAAGTGCCACACGTCAGCGTGCTGAACATGAAAAGTGGACGGATTGTATTTATCCAGCCAATTCCACTCTGACACGGGCCCATTTTTGGCACTCTTGTGAACGCCATAATAACAGACAGACAAAAACTGTGTTGTGCCTGAAGTAGAGAAAAATGTTGGTTTACAACAACTGCAACAAAAAAAAATACCATCACAGCACTTTAAATTTTAAATGCTGCAATGCCGACTGCAGGGCGTCACTGACCTTTAGTAATCATCTGTTAAAGATGTTCATGCTAGTTATCAACCAGCCTCCATCCACGAGCCAAGCATGCTTATTAATCATTTATTAATAGTGTTGAGGGTCTTTATAAATGAATGAATGAATGAATGGAAATCATGATCTTAGTTAACGTAAGCATCAAGAAATGATTACTAAACATGTTTAATTCCTAATTCACTGTTAATGGATAACTAACATGGACACATTAATAAACAATTACAAAACACATTAGTTAACTCTTAATTAATGGACAATGCATAAATTCTTACCTTAATTAACATGAGCGCTCTTAAGGAATGATTAGTAAACAATCTCTTAATTCATTATTAGTCATCGCTGTTCTAGTTCCATCTGCTGTGAATAACAACCGACTGAACTCTATACCAGTGTTGTTCTCTGCTCAGGGATCTTTAGTTTAACCAGATCAGTCTCAATACTAATGTACCTTTATTGGCAAGAGTTGCCATGAAGTTAAACTTGTTCAAATCTGGTGACATTTGATGCACTAAACCAATCCAAAAAACAACTTTTTGTTTTGGTCACTTAATATCCCACAATATACCCCAATATATTATAATATAATATACCCCAAATATTGGGGTGGCACAGTGGATTAGTGGTCAGCACTGTTCACAGCAAGAAGGTTAGGGGATCACTTCCCACCTGGTTCTTGCTGTGTGGAGTTTGGAAGTTCTCCCCGTGTTCACATGGGTTTCCTCAAGGTGCTTCGGCTTCCTCCCACTTCCAAAGACATGCGGATTAGATTAACTGGATGATTTAAAGTGGCCATAGATGTGTGTGAGGGTGTGGCTGGGTTTGTTTGTCTATATGTGGCCCTGTGACAGACTGGCATCCTGTCCCAGGTGTACCCCACCTCACACCCTATGTCTGCTGGGATAGGCTCCAGCCTCCTGGGGACCCTTAATTGGAGTAAGCGGATAAAGAAAATGGATGGATGGATGGATGGATGGACAGACAGATATATATTGGGGGTAATAGCAACCTTACATGTGTCACTGAGCCAAAACTCTTAACGAGGTATTGACTATGTCCAAATTCAGGGGATTCACCCTTCTAAAGCTGCATTTGTTGACCACCTATGTAATAAGTTCAGATGTGGTGGGAAAAAGGGTGTTTCGTTTCAAAGTCTTTCCCCAGACTACTAAGGATCAGAGGTGGAAAACTCTGGCTTCAGAAAGTAAAAGCCCTGCTATGTGTTTCTTCTACCTGTGCACCTCAAACAGGTGATCTCAATAATGAGCTCATCCACCTGCCTGAAGAGCTGAACTAATTACAATCAGCTGCTTTATTAGGAAGATGGAACAAATACCTGGTTGGACTTTTACTTTCTGAAGCAGGAGTTTTATACCTCTGATAAGGATACAATCACTGTGCAATTTTTTTCCAAGATAAAATGAAACAAAAGGAACAATTTCAGGCTCCATATGTACTGTTTATAAGTAAAGTATAAGTAAGTAAGTGGAGAAAAATGAAAGAAAGAAAAGAAAAACAATCCATCCCATTGTCAAGTGTGTGAAAGGCAGCAAAAGAAAAAAATTCTATGCTCCATATGAGGATTCTTTCTTTGACTGAAACACCAGACATAGTTTTGTATCAAACAGTAATAGTTTGTAGTGTAATATAATGGAGGCAGTTTGTCATTTATGAAGGACTTTAAGTCACTGACTCAGCCAGATTAATACCTGATGGCCAAATATGGCCATCAGGTATTGCGAACACTTTGCATCCATCTGCCTGCCCGTCTGCCTGCCCGTCTGTCTGCCCGCCTGTCTGTCCGTCTGCCTGCCTGTCCACCCACACACCCGCCCGCCTGTCTGTTTTTCTGTCCGTCCGTCCCCCTGCCTGTCCGTCCGTCTGCCCGTCCATCCGTCTGTCCGTCCGTCTGTCTGTGCTCAGCATAAGTCCAGTCCTGTTACTGCCAGAGTCTTCAAATTCACAGGGACCATTCTTCAGACACAGTTCAAAAATGGCTAACCTTGACTTATTTAGTGGTCAAAAGGTCACATTCTCTTTTGTATGCTCTTATGGCTGAGGGTATTTTAGCATTGTGTTATATTTTTATTTATTTAGCCCTATGACTTTGAGTAGCAGTGATGGGCTCTTTGTCCTTTAGTACAAATGCAAGTGAACTGATCCAATCACAAGTCAGTCCTAATTTAGCAACATCATAATATAAGACACAACCTTTTTCGAGAATAACAGCAGAAAGACTGTAAAATGTAATACAACTCTACACTGAAGCAACATTTTCTAAAATGTAACATAACCCTGGGTGTTCTGAATATAATTTGTTAAACATATTTACATTAATTGTGGCTGTTTCTTTTTTTTTTAAAGGCAACATATTTCATCTACCTGTGCAGGTCTCCCTTTTTAATTTTAATCTCTTGAATGTAGACAAATGATTATTGCCTTTCACATGAGTTCAATCATGTTGCTTCTTAATACAAATGCAGATTCTCCCTCCTCTGCTCCTACCTGACCCCCTCCCTCACAAATTCAACATACTGCAGGGTATAAATCCAGTTAATTTGCTTAGCACCCCCTGGTGGTGTAAGGAGGAATGACTGCAAACGTCAACCCAAATGTATTGACAGTGACAACTCACCCACCCACAATGATTAATAATTAAGTGTTAATGTATCATGGAGTTCTGTTATGCTCTCTCCTTCTAGTCCCTGTCAGTACTCTAGCTGCAGCATTTTGAATTAACTGAAGGCTTTTTAGGGAACTTTTAGGACAACCTGATAATAATGAATTACAATAGTCCAGCCTAGAGGAAATAAATGCATGAATTAGTTTTTCAGCATCACTCTGAGACAAGACCTTTCTAATTTTAGAGATATTGCGTAAATGCAAAAAAGCAGTCCTACATATTTGTTTAATATGCGCTTTGAATGACATATCCTGATCAAAAATGACTCCAAGATTTCTCACAGTATTACTAGAGGTCAGGGTAATGCCATCCAGAGTAAGGATCTGGTTAGACACCATGTTTCTAAGATTTGTGGGGCCAAGTACAATAACTTCAGTTTTATCTGAGTTTAAAAGCAGGAAATTAGAGGTCATCCATGTCTTTATGTCTGTAAGACAATCCTGCAGTTTAGCTAATGGTGTGGTCCTCTGGCTTCATGGATAGATAAAGCTGGGTATCATCTGCGTAACAATGAAAATTTACGCAATGCTTTCTAATAATACTGCCTAAGGGAAGCATGTATAAAGTGAATAAAATTGGTCCTAGCACAGAACCTTGTGGAACTCCATAATTAACCTTAGTCTGTGAAGAAGATTCCCCATTTACATGAACAAATTGTAATCTATTAGATAAATATGATTCAAACCACCGCAGCGCAGTGCCTTTAATACCTATGGCATGCTCTAATCTCTGTAATAAAATTTTATGGTCAACAGTATCAAAAGCAGCACTGAGGTCCAACAAAACAAGCACAGAGATAAATCCACTGTCCGAAGCCATAAGAAGATCATTTGTAACCTTCACTAATGCTGTTTCTGTACTATGATGAATTCTAAAACCTGACTGAAACTCTTCAAATAGACCATTCCTCTGCAGATGATCAGTTAGCTGTTTTACAACTACCCTTTCAAGAATTTTTGAGAGAAAAGGAAGGTTGGAGATTGGCCTATAATTAGCTAAGATAGCTGGGTCAAGTGATGGCTTTTTAAGTAATGGTTTAATTACTGCCACCTTAAAAGCCTGTGGTACATAGCCAACTAACAAAGATAGATTGATCATATTTAAGATCGAAGCATTAAATAATGGTAGGGCTTCCTTGAGCAGCCTGGTAGGAATGGGGTCTAATAAACATGTTGATGGTTTGGATGAAGTAACTAATGAAAATAACTCAAATAACTAACTCCACTTGGTGCAACAGCTCTCCAAGGTGTGATCACTCCTTTTTAGATGCAGACTAACGAGCAGATCTGATATGATGCAGGTGTTAGTTTTGGGGATGAAAATTTACAGGGTGATTCCATAATTTTTTTCCTCAGAATTGAGTGATTCCATATTTTTTTTCCTCTGCTTGGTCTAAAAAGTAACCGTTACTGACTGCCACAATCTTTTTTCCTTGATTCTTATAGTGTTTCTTAAAGCCAGAAATTGCCATTTGAAATGACTTTAGTTTTGTGTCATGTCTGTGATCTGCTTTTTTTCTACAAAATTAAACAACTGAATGAACATCCTCCGAGGCTTGTAGATTAAATGCAGTGTTGAGGCTGTCATTCTCAGCATCTGTGTGGATGTTAAAATCGCCCACTATAATTATCTTATCTGAGCTAAGCACTAAGTCAGACAAAAGGTCTGAAAATTCACAGAGAAACTCACAGTAACGACCAGGTGGACGATAGATATAACAAATAAAAACTGGTTTTTGGGACTTCCAATTTGGATGGACAAGACTAAGAGTCAGCTTTCAAATGAATTAAAGCTCTGTCTGGGTTTTGATTAATTAATAAGCTGGAATGGAAGATTGCTGCTAATCCTCCTCCTCGGCCCGTGCTACGAGCATTCTGACAGTTAGTGTGACTCGGGTGTGTTGACGTCATTTATACTAACATAGTCATCCTGCTGTAACCAGGTTTCTGTTAGGCAGAATAAATCAATACGTTGATCAATTATGATATCATTTACCAACAGGGACTTAGAAGAGAGAGACCTAATGTTTAATACACCACATTTAACTGTTTAGTCTGTGGTGCAGTTGAGGGTGCTAATTATTTTTTCTTTTTGAAATTTTTATGCTTAAATAGATTTTTGCTGGTTATTGGTGGTCTGGGAGCAGGCACCCGTCTCTACGGGGATGGGGTAATGAGGGGATGGCAGGGGGAGAGAAGCTGCAGAGAGGTGTGTAAGACTACAACTCTGCTTCCTGGTCCCAACCCTGGATTGTCACGTTTGGAGGATTTAAGAAAATTGGCCAGATTTCTAGAAATGAGAGCTGCTCCATCCAAAGTGGGATGGATGACCGTCTCTCCTAACAAGACACAGGTTTTCCCCCAGAAGCTTTGCCAATTATCTATGAAGCCCACCTCATTTTTGGACACCACTCAGACAGCCAGCAATTCAAGGAGAACATGCGGCTAAACATGTCACTCCCCGGTCTGATTGGGGAGATTATATACCCACTTACTGAAATTAAGGGTCAAAGGTGAATGGAATCACATCATCCTTACAAATATGTAAATAGACACCAAATAAGGGAATACTTTTAAGAGAATACCTATGGTGTAAGTATCAAGAGTGCACCATGCATGTGTTATTGTGTACTTAATTAAATAGCTTCAGCCCAATGAATATGCAAATATATGCAGGGCACAACCCTAAAATGTAGTAACAACCCCGCTCCCCCACCAAGGAATAAATATCTACAGCAGAAGTATCAAGTGCCTTTTAAGCAAGTGCATTTTAAGGAGCTATCCTGTAACAATCAAACTGCTTTATTCTCATTACCATATATGCATATGCATCCAAAAATTCTAAATCATCTTATCAAGTCCTCACTGGTATAAGTGTGAAGTGTTCTGCACTTGCCAAATATAACGAGCGCCTGCCTGTCAATCAGTGGAGTTATCACCTTTGACCCTGAGACTTTGTCCTGCTCATCTTCCTCGTTACTTTGCCCTGATGCGTCCTGGATTGGGTTCATAGGAGGCTCCAGAAGACTGGGATGGATGAAGTCGGCTCCTGTCTGCAGGGCCTACAACACACACACACACACACACACACACACCACACACACACACACACACAACACACACACACACCACACACACAACACACACACACACACACACACAGTCAACAACACGGCGTGATCTCATAGCATCTCATCGGATGCTCCGCATGCCAAATGTTCAGACGTATCAACTTTAATCTGAGGCTAATAGGCAGCATTAACACTTTGCTGACTTTGTTCCTCCTTTCACCATGTGAGTGTGGACAAACATCTGCTTCACTGCTTATTCAAGCAACTCAATGAGCAGCAACACAAACCACACAATTTCGTCAAAATATAAGATTAAATACTCGAGTTATTGAAATATGATGAAAGCGTCAGAATCCACTCTTACAGAAATACATAAACATGATGGCTTTTCTTGTCACAGCCGCACGCTTCAGTCTGTGGTTCTAAAAGAGCAGCTCCACATTGTTCCAAACCACAGATCCATTATTAAACGCTGACACGCGCTCCGACTGGAAAAGCAGAGGACACGAACAAGCAGCGGCCTTGTTTCCCAATAAAAGCATCACTGACTTAAAGACTGAACACTTTGTGCTCACAAAAGATCAAGCAAGCTGCATTTAGTCACTGGTTTTAGTCTCCTGACTGACTCACGGCAGCATGTCCAAAGGTTTATTTATAGAATATTGATCAGATGTTCACCTCCTGTGGGTGGCTGATTGATTCTGTTGCAGCACGGTCAGACACCACCTGATCAGATCCGTCCTGAAGTTCTGAGCCCTCCCACTGTAAACTGGCTGGGGGTAAAGGACTCTGACCTCCACCCGCCGTCCCATGATGCTCGGCATCTCTGTCATGCAACAACTGCCTGTATTTCTTCTTCAGGAAAAGATACTTTTCACCCTGAAACAGACAAACATCACAACAGCAGAAAAAAAATCCATGACCAACTCTGAAAAACTGTGCAAAGGACTTCGTTCCAAATCAGTCAGCTCGAGGCCAGAAAGTGATCAGATAGTAAGTGTACAGAAAGGTAGATTCCTTCATTTCAAATATACTGAAGTATAGAGCTGAAACAACTAATTGAGTTAATCGATTAAAATCGATTATTAAAATAGTTGTCAACTAATTTATTCATTGATTATTTGCTAAATAACTTTGTTTTACCGCAAATGTTTTGTTTCTTCCATATAATCAACCGAGCTTTGCTTTGAATCTTGAAGCAGTGCTTCCAGCTGCTGCTTCGTTGGTTTCATTTGTTTTATTTCGCTTTATCTTAATTTTTCTCCACTAAAACCCTAAAGAGCATATGTCTGTGAGGAATATTCACCTTTTTATGTTAAACTGACCTGTTATGGTCTTCTGAAACAGTTGATAGATGTCTTTTATGCTAACGCCGATGCTAACGCATTAGCATGTCTATGGCGTTTTCAATGTTAAATTTAGCATTAAGCTGCTGGCATTTCAGCATGTTTCTGCATTTGTTTTCTGTATAATAATTAATGGCTCAGCGTTTGTCGTCGTAAAATAGTCAAATGTATTACAAATTATACTTTTTAAATTTATTTTTATTTATATATTAACAATAATAGCAAGAATAATAATAGTAATAATAACTAATAATGCTACAATACAATTTTAGAGAAAGAGACGTGAGTCACATGTGTCATTGTCAAATGACCACATAGACCAATTGCACATATAATGAGTCAGGCTACAGTTTTTGATTTAGGTTTTATGGTTAACTGGTTATGCTAATTGCTCATTTGCAGCAACAAAAATACCTATTTTTTCACCATATATTTTACAATATTTATATGTTTCAATGTTGTTTTATCGCAACTCAGCACTTTGATAAAGCAATGCCATTTGAAATAATTATTTTTGTTCTTTATTATAAACTGTTTTATTCTTTATTATTTTATATACAGCCAAGGGACATTTGACAATTTGTTGATTTTCAAGTATTTTAAGTTTCAAATAATGTTCTGTTGTTAAATTAAAGTGATGGAAGGAGGAGAAAATTGTTTCCCTGGTACATATTTTTAAAAATTCCCTGCTAATCCAATTAATCGGACTAATTCAATCAATCAATCATCAATCAATTTTTTCTTATATAGCGCCAAATCACAACAAACAGTTGCCCCAAGGCGCTGTATATTGTAAGGCAAGGCCTACAATATTATGAAAACCCCAACGGTCAAAACGAACCCCTCTGAGCAAGCACTTGGCCACAGTGGGAAGGAAAAACTCCCTTTTAACAGGAGAAACCTCCAGCAGAACCAGGCTCAGGGAGGGGCAGTCTTCTGCTGGGAACTGGTTGGGGGCTGAGGGAAAAAAACAGGAAAAAGACATGCTGTGAAGGGGGGCAGAGATCGATCACTAATGATTAAATGCAGAGTGATGCATACGGAGCAAAAAGAGAAAGAAACAGTGCATCATGGGAACTCCCCCACAGTCTACGTCTAAAGCAGCATAACCAAGGGATGGTCCAGGGTCACCTGATCCAGCCCTAACTATAAGCCTTAGCGAAAAGGAAAGTTTTAAGCCTAATTTTAAAAGTAGAGAGGGTGTCTGTCTCCCTGATCTGAATTGGGAGCTGGTTCCACAGGAGAGGAGCCTGAAAGCTGAAGGCTCTGCCTCCCATTCTACTCTTACAAACCCTAGGAACTACAAGTAAGCCCGCAGTCTGAGAGCGAAGTGCTCTAATGGGGTAATATGGTACTATGAGGTCCCTAAGATAAGATGGGACCTGATTATTCAAAACCTTATAAGTAAGAAGAAGAATTTTAAATTCTATTCTAGAATTAACAGGAAGCCAATGAAGGGAGGCCAACACGGGTGAGATATGCTCTCTCCTGCTAGTCCCCGTCAGTACTCTAGCTGCAGCATTCTGAACCAACTGAAGGCTTTTTAGGGAACTTTTAGGACAACCTGATAATAATGAATTACAATAGTCCAGCCTAGAGGAAATAAATGCATGAATTAGTTTTTCAGCATCACTCTGAGACAAGACCTTTCTGATTTTAGAGATATTGCGTAAATGCAAAAAGGCAGTCCTACATATTTGTTTAATATGCGCTTTGAATGACATATCCTGATCAAAAATGACTCCAAGATTTCTCACAGTATTACTAGAGATCAGGGAAATGCCATCCAGAGTAATGATCTGGTTAGACACCATGCTTCTAAGATTTGTGGGGCCAAGTACAATAACTTCAGTTTTATCTGAGTTTAAAAGCAGGAAATTAGAGGTCATCCATGTCTTTATGTCTGTAAGACAATCCTGCAGTTTAGCTAATTGGTGTGTATCCTCTGGCTTCATGGATAGATAAAGCTGGGTATCATCTGCGTAACAATGAAAATTTAAGCAATACCGTCTAATAATACTGCCTAAGGGAAGCATGTATAAAGTGAATAAAATTGGTCCTAGCACAGAACCTTGTGGAACTCCATAATTAACTT
The DNA here is from genome assembly GCF_902500255.1 of Thalassophryne amazonica. NCBI lineage: Eukaryota > Metazoa > Chordata > Actinopteri > Batrachoidiformes > Batrachoididae > Thalassophryne > Thalassophryne amazonica. The sequence goes on from NC_047108.1 coordinate 127,513,508, forward strand.
TAGTCTGTGAAGAAGATTCCCCATTTACATGAACAAACTGTAATCTATTAGACAAATATGATTCAAACCACCGCAGCGCAGTGCCTTTAATACCTATGACATGCTCTAATCTCTGTAATAAAATTTTATGGTCAACAGTATCAAAAGCAGCACTGAGGTCCAACAAAACAAGCACAGAGATAAATCCACTGTCCGAAGCCATAAGAAGATCATTTGTAACCTTCACTAATGCTGTTTCTGTACTATGATGAATTCTAAAACCTGACTGAAACTCTTCAAATAGACCATTCCTCTGCAGGTGATCAGTTAGCTGTTTTACAACTACCCTCTCAAGAATCTTTGAGAGAAAAGGAAGGTTGGAGATTGGCCTATAATTAGCTAAGATAGCTGGGTCAAGTGATGGCTTTTTAAGTAATGGTTTAATTACTGCCACCTTAAAGGCCTGTGGTACATAGCCAACTAACAAAGATAGATTGATCATATTTAAGATTGAAGCATTGAATAATGGTAGGACTTCCTTGAGCAGCCTGGCAGGAATGGGGTCTAATAAACATGTTGATGGTTTGGATGAAGTAACTAATGAAAATAACTCAGACAGAACAATTGGAGAGAAAGAGTCTAACCAAATACCGGCATCACTGAAAGCAGCCAAAGATAACGATACATCTTTGGGATGGTTATGAGTAATTTTTTCTCTAATAGTCAAAATTTTGTTAGCAAAGAAAGTCATGAAGTCATTACTAGTTAAAGTTAATGGAATACTCAGCTCAATAGAGCTCTGACTCTTTGTCAGCCTGGCTACAGTGCTGAAAAGAAACCTGGGGTTGTTCTTATTTTCTTCAATTAGTGATGAGTAGAAAGATGTCCTAGCTTTACGGAGGGCTTTTTTATAGAGCAACAAACTCTTTTTCCAGGCTAAGTGAAGATCTTCTAAATTAGTGAGACGCCATTTCCTCTCCAACTTACGGGTTATCTGCTTTAAGCTACGACTTTGTGAGTTATACCACGGAGTCAGACACTTCTGATTTAAAGCTCTCTTTTTCAGAGGAGCTACAGCATCCAAGGTTGTCTTCAATGAGGATGTAAAACTATTGACGAGATACTCTATCTCACTCACAGAGTTTAGGTAGCTACTCTGCTCTGTGTTGGTATATGGCATTAGAGAACATAAAGAAGGAATCATATCCTTAAACCTAGTTACAGCGCTTTCTGAAAGACTTCTAGTGTAATGAAACTTATTCCCCACTGCAGGGTAGTCCATCAGGGTAAATGTAAATGTTATTAAAAATGATCAGACAGAAGGGAGTTTTCAGGGAATACTGTTAAGTCTTCTATTTCCATACCATAAGTCAGAACAAGATCTAAGATATGATTAAAGTGGTGGGTGTTGAGGCTGTCATTCTCAGCATCTGTGTGGATGTTAAAATCGCCCACTATAATTATCTTATCTGAGCTAAGCACTAAGTCAGACAAAAGGTCTGAAAATTCACAGAGAAACTCACAGTAACGACCAGGTGGACGATAGATAATAACAAATAAATCTGGTTTTTGAGACTTCCAATTTGGATGGACAAGACTAAGAGACAAGCTTTCAAATGAATTAAAGCTCTGTCTAGGTTTTGGATTAATTAATAAGCTGGAATGGAAGATTGCTGCTAATCCTCCGCCCCGGCCCGTGCTACGAGCATGCTGACAGTTAGTGTGACTCGGGGGTGTTGACTCATTTAAACTAACATATTCATCCTGCTGTAACCAGGTTTCTGTTAGGCAGAATAAATCAATATGTTGATCAATTATTATATCATTTACCAACAGGGACTTAGAAGAGAGAGACCTAATGTTTAATAGACCACATTTAACTGTTTTAGTCTGTGGTGCAGTTGAAGGTGCTATATTATTTTTTCTTTTTGAATTTTTATGCTTAAATAGATTTTTGCTGGTTATTGGTGGTCTGGGAGCAGGCACCGTCTCCACGGGGACGGGGCAACGAGGGGACGGCAGGGGGAGAGAAGCTGCAGAGAGGTGTATAAGACCACAGCTCTGCCTCCTGGTCCCAACGCTGGACAGTCACAGTTTGGAGGATCCAAGAAAATTGGCCAGATTTCTAGAAATGAGAGCTGCTCCCTCTAAAGTGGGATGGATGCCGTCTCTCCTAACAAGACCAGGTTTTCCCCAGAAGCTTTGCCAATTATCTATGAAGCCCACCTCATTTTTTGGACACCACTCAGACAGCCAGCAATTCAAGGAGAACATGCGGCTAAACATGTCACTCCCGGTCTGATTGGGGAGGGGCCCAGAGAAAACTACAGAGTCCGACATTGTTTTTGCAAAGTTACACACCGATTTAATGTTAATTTTAGTGACCTCCGATTGGCGTAACCGAGTGTCATTACTGCCGACGTGAATTACAATCTTACCAAATTTACGCTTAGCCTTAGCCAGCAGTTTCAAATTTCCTTCGATGTCGCCTGCTCTGGCCCCCGGAAGACAATTGACTATGGTTGCTGGTGTCGCTAACTTCACATTTCTCAAAACAGAGTCGCCAATAACCAGAGTTTGATCCTCGGCGAGTGTATCGTCGAGTGGGGAAAAACGGTTAGAGATGTGAACGGGTTGACGGTGTACACGGGGCTTCTGTTTAGGGCTACGCTTCCTCCTCACAGTCACCCAGTCAGCCTGCTTTCCCGACTGCTCGGGATCTGCCAGGGGGGAACTAACGGCGGCTAAGCTACCTTGGTCCGCACCGACTACAGGGGCCTGGCTAGCTGTAGAATTTTCCACGGTGCGGAGCCGAGTCTCCAATTCGCCCAGCCTGGCCTCCAAAGCTACGAATAAGCTGCACTTATTACAAGTACCGTTACTGCTAAAGGAGGCCGAGGAATAACTAAACATTTCACACCCAGAGCAGAAAAGTACGGGAGAGACAGGAGAAGCCGCCATGCTAAATCGGCTAAGAGCTAGTAGCTACGCAACCTAGCGGATTCCTAAAAACACACAAAGTGAATAATGTGTAAATAATTTAGAGGTGATTCAGCAGAAGGAGTGCCTTAATCAAGGCACCAAACAGGCCATGAAGCAGCACAGGTAACGCACGACAACAGCGAACGCACTACAACGGTGCTAAAATAAAATAAAAATCGACTAAACACGCTGTGGAGCAGCACAGATAACGCACGACAACAGTGCTAAAAAAAAAAAAAATAAAAAATAAAAACGAAAGCGTTAGCAAGCTAGTTAGCTTGCCAACGCTGATGAAAGTTAGCTGATAAAAGTGCTCCGTCGCGATGTTTCGACCGTTAGAGGTCTTCCTAAGTAAAAAGGTAAAAAAGTAAAAAAGTCTTGAAAAAGATTGTTAGTTCAAAGTCCAAAGCAGCAGGTAGCAGTCTCTGTGTAAACAGTCCCAACAGAGAGCCAAAATTCTGATGCAATCTCACTCCAAAGACAGGAAGTGACTATGACTATCCAATGATCAGTCAGGGTGAAGTTACTGGCATAATTATGTCGAAACCCCATCAGATTCATCGATGATCCAAATAATCGCTTGTTGCAGCCCTACTGAAGTAATCATTGAAAGGTGGACTTGTTACAGAGTTATTGCAGAACCATTTATACAAGTTTTTAATCTATGTGTGTTGCAGCTCCTATTTTAATAACTGTCATGATCCATATGAGAGAAGCCAGAAGAAATTTCCACAATTTGCAAAGCAGGTGTGAGAATAAAACTAACTCAACCACTACTGCAATAAATGTGAGGGCCCAGTCACACGGCAACAGGTGAACAAAGGAAAAAAAAAAACGTCACAAATCGTCAAGAAAAGGTGGACAAACAATCTTACACTTTCTCCATCACTGAAAAGTCTGTGAATCAGCAACGCAAAAAGGAACAAACTCTGGCTCAACTGATTTGCAATAACGTTCCTCTAAGAGTTAACAAACTGTTCAGTTCAAGTCTCTCCTGGGTGTTCGGGTACACACAGTTCTGCAGAAAACAACATAAACGGTTTGTACATCGTCATCCAGCTCAGCTGGAATGAGAACATTTCAGAGCAGTGACATAGTTCTGTGTTTGTGCCTCGGTGCAGAAATAAGAATCCACAGGAGCACAGCCTTTCCCACACAAGCTAAAAATATTTGAATAGTTTACTTACATTCTCTGACTTCACCACAGCAATACGATCGATGATGAGCTTGAATTCCTCTCTGTATTTGGCTGCAGGAAACAGAGAGAGAGAGAGAGAGAAAAAAACAGCATTTTGGCATCAAAAACTGAAACATATTCATCACATCTCTAATACTTTGAGAGAAGAAGGTGCCAATGAAAAGATGCACACAAATGGAACAGATTTTAGAATTTTTTTAAAGGGGTTTTGAAATATTTAAAGATTGCGATCATTCATTAGAATTTCAAAGATATTTGAGTTGATGAGTGCCAGTATTTCTAGTTTAAAGATGATATATTTTTTTGACATTATAATGGCAGATTCCCAGTATCCACACCCATATAGGATTTCTACCAAAAGGTGATTTGTGTTGGGAAAGTGTAGTGACACGGACCCACAACAGGGGGCGTAAATGAATGGACAATGAATGAGCCGAAAATAGAACACTTTACTGTTGTGAATGTGCACAACAAAATACAGACGATTACAGAATCTTATATGTAGTCAATCTACAAAAGTGACGTGTGGGCAGGCTCGAGGATAGAAGACGTCTGTCCAGAGAGGAGCCGGAACCCACACGATTTCCACCGCCACCGAACCCGGAGAATACTGGAGCCGCCAAGTTCCGAGTCTCCAGGTGGTCACCGTCTCCGGCTGTCGGATCTGGTACTGCTGGCAGGAAGCAGAAACAATCAAGGGTGGGTGTGAGCACACACCCAGCAAACAGTCAGCAAAACCAGCAGTTCTTCTCCAGGTGGGAAAAAACACCTCCACCTCAAACACGGTAACACAGTTGTACAGAGCCTGAGAGCTACTTATCCGTTTTGGCGTGAGGGGTGAAGAGCGTCACTCCTACACAGTCCACAAAACCCAGCACCCAGCTGAAAGCAGTCAACAGGATCTCCTGCAAAAACTCAGAGAAAAAGATCACGTGCGTACGGCACAGTCAAACGGCTGAGAGTTTACCTTCTTGGCTTGAAGATATCTCGGCAGGGAGGTGGAGTTGCTGCCCGGCTTTTATGGAGATGATGATGAGGTGGTGATGAGTGACAGCTGTCAGGTGGTGATGAGAGACAGCTGTCACTCCCGGCTGCTCACGTGAGGCGGCTGCGCCCTCTCATGCCTGAAGCCCGCACTTCAGGCAGGGCGCCCTCTGGTGGTGGGCCAGCAATACCTCCTCTTCAGCGGCCCACACAACAGGACCCCCCCTCAACGGGCGCCTCCTGGCGCCCGACCAGGCTTGTCGGGATAACGGGTGTAGAAGTTGGCCAGGAGGGCCGGATCCAGGATGAAGTTCCTCTTCACCCAGGAGCATTCCTCAGGTCCATACCCCTCCCAGTCCACCAAGTACTGGAACCCCCGGCCCATCCGACGGACATCCAGGAGGCGGCGGACCGTCCAAGCCGGCGGACCGTCCAAGCCGGCTCCCCGTCGATGATCCGGGCAGGAGGCGGCGCCAGTCCGGGAGCACAGAGGGGTGAGGTGTGGTGTGGTTTGAGTCTGGAGACATGGAATACCGGGTGGATCCGCAGTGAAGCTGGGAGCTGGAGCTTCACTGCGGCCGGACTGAGGACTTTGAGGATCCTGAAGGGGCCAATGTACCTGTCCTTCAGTTTCGGGGAGTCCACCTGAAGAGGGATGTCCTTTGTAGATAACCACACCTCCTGCCCGGGCTGGTATGCAGGGGCCTTAGCCCTCGTCCGGGCCTTCAACAGGGCAGAACGGGTGGTGCGCCACACCCGACGGCATATCCGCAGGTGGGACTGGACCGAGGGCACACCGACCTCTCCCTCCACCACGGGAAACAATGGGGGCTGGTACCCCAAACACAGCTCAAACGGGGAGAGGCCGGTGGCAGAAGACACCTGGCTGTTATGAGCGTACTCGATCCAGGCCAGATGGGTGATCCAGGCCGTCGAGTGCGCGGATGTCACACAGCGGAGGGTCTGTTCAAGTTTCTGGTTGGCCCGGTCTGCCTGTCCATTCGTCTGTGGGTGATACCCGGACGAGAGGCTCACGGTGGCCCCCAGTTCCCTGCAGAAACTCCTCCAGACCTGTGGACCACGATCCGAGACAATGTCAGTTGGTATCCCATGCAGACGGACGACGTGGTGGACCAGGAGGTCTGCGGTCTCCTGGGCCGTTGGGAGCTTCGGGAGGGCCACGAAGTGGGCCGCCTTGGAGAAGCGGTCCACTATCGTGAGGATGGTAGTCATGCCCTGGGACGGCGGGAGGCCCGTGACAAAATCCAGGCTGATGTGGGACCAGGGGCGATGAGGCACTGGAAGCGGTTGAAGGAGTCCTTGAGTCTTAGTGTAGTCCGCCTTGCCCCTGGCACAGGTGGTACAGGCCTGGATATATTCCCGGACGTCGGCTTCCATAGACGCCCACTAGAAGCGCTGCCGGACCACTGCCACGGTTCTTCGCACCCCTGGGTGGCAGGAGAGCTTAGAACCGTGACAGAAGTCCAAGACCGCAGCCCTGGCCTCTGGTGGGACGTACAAACAGTTCTTCGGACCAATTCCTGGGTCCGGGCTCCGTGCCAGTGCCTCCCGGACGGTCTTCTCCACGTCCCAGGTGAGGGTGGCCACGATAGTGGACTCAGGAATGATGGGCTCCGGTGGATCCGACAGCCCTGTTTTGACTTCGTCTTCGTGTACCCGGGACAAGGCATCCGATCTCTGGTTCTTGGTCCCGGGTAGGTGATCCGGAAGTCAAAACGTCCGAAGAACAGTGACCAGCGGGCATGAACTTACTCCAGGTTCCGATGGTCTGTGAAAACCGTGAATGGCTCTGAAGCTCCCTCCAACAGGTGTCTCCACTCCTCAAGAGCCTCTTTCACCGCAAGGAGTTCCCAATTGCCCACGTCATAGTTCCGTTCAGCCGGGGTCAACCTGCGAGAAAAGTAGGCACAAGGGTGAAGAACCTTATCAGACTCCCCGCTCTGGGACAGCACGGCTCCTATCCCTGAGTCAGAGGCATCCACTTCAACCACAAACTGGCGGCAAGGATCGGGCTGCACCAGAACTGGTGCAGTTGAAAACCGACGTTTCAACTCCCTAAATGCGGCTTCGCACCGATCCGATCAAGTGAAGGGGACTTTTGGGGAGGTCAGGGCTGTCAGGGGACTACTAACCTGACTGTAGCCCTTAATGAACCTCCTGTAGAAATCTGCAAAGCCGAGGAACTGTTGCAGTTTCCTACGGCTTGCGGGTTGGGGCCAATCTCTCACCGCCGCAACCTTGGCCGGATCAGGGGTGATGGAGTTGGAGGAGATGATGAACCCCAGGAAGGACAAAGAAGTGTGGTGGAACTCGCACTTCTCGCCCTTCACAAACAGCCGGTTCTCCAACAACCGCTGCAGGACCTGACGTACATGCTGGACATGGGTCTCAGGATCCGGGGAAAAGATGAGTATATCGTCCAGATATACGAAGACAAATCGGTGCAGGAAGTCCCGCAAAACGTCATTTACCAAAGCTTGGAACGTCGTGGGGGCGTTAGTGAGGCCGAACGGCATGACCAGGTACTCAAAGTGACCTAACGGGGTGTTAAATGCCATCTTCCACTTGTCTCCTTTCCGGATCCGAACCAGGTGATGCGCATTCCTAAGATCTAATTTGGTGAAAATTTGGGCTCCATGCAGGGGCGTGAACACTGAATCCAACAGGGGCAAAGGGTATCGGTTGCGAACCGTAATCTCGTTCAGCCATGCATGCGGCCTCTTCAGCGGCCCACACAACAATTTGTTCCAGTTACAGCTTACATTTCTGCACAACAGAATAAATTCCTAATAAATAAATCTGTTGAAAACTTTTGGAGATGCTCCACTAACAAACAACCACAGTGCCACCTGAAAAACCAAACCGAGTCACTTCAGACGAGGGCTGCAACTAACAATCATTGTAATCAATTAATCTATTATTTCTCTGATTAAGTGATAAATATGATTATTTTATTAGTATTTTGTATTTATTATTTTTTGATTAACTTACCAACAAATCATAACCATAAATTTGACCAATATCTTTCAATTTGCATTAAAATATTTTCTGATAATAATGAATTATGTCACACATTTTTGAAAAATCCAACATATGAAGGGTATAATGTGGCAAAAATTAAAAAAGGCAGTCACGGGGAAAAATATGGAAGAAAATCTAGCACATAGTTTTGCCTCTTCCGGAGACACAAAAAGACAAAAAAATTGCAATTGCAAGTAGCAATTACTGTCAACTGCTGTATTTTCCAGAGGATAAGTCGCACCTGTTAAAAAATGCCTCTTGAAGAGGAAGATTCCATATAGGTCGCACTGGATTATAAGCTGCACCATAAGTTGCAGGACCTCCCAAACCAGTTAAAAAAAAAAGACTTATACTGCAGAAAATACGATAAAATCTGGTGATTATAGTTGTTTGGTCCCTCAGATGTCAGGAAAAGGTAAAAAAAAAATGTGGATCAGTGTTTCCCAAAGCCCAAGATGATGTTCTCAAATAAATGTCTTCTCCACAACCCACCAATATTCAGTTAACTGTCAAAAAGGAGGAAAGAAACTAGTGAGTAATCTGGAAAATATTCACCTTTAAGAAGTTTAAATCAGAGAATCTGGACATTAAAAAAGACTTAAAATGACAACTTAATTATCAAAACAGTTAGCGATTCTTTTACCAATCGATTAATTGATTAATTGTTGCAGCTCAGCTTCAGTTGGGGTAAATGTTTAGTAGTGTGGCTGTCGGACAAACTCAAAGAAAACCAGCACACGTTCAGACTTTGACAGAATGTGAGAGTCAGAGCTGACGTGGTGTTTTTTCATCAAGCAGTCGGGAGGCTTCAGCAAACACACCAAGTGGAAATGAACAGCATCAGACGGAGGTATTCCATTTGTGCCGGGCTGTGCACGGGTATGCAGCTCAGGACAATTAAACGTTTCCTTTTCCGGACAAAGGCGGAACGTGAGACACCTGCATATCTCACATTCACAACAACAGGAAAGCCAAAGGAAACAACCACTTATATCTGTCTCAACAAGAGAATTCCTTGTACACCTCCTGAGTTACGTCGTACTTTACCTTATACGAGGGTAGGCTGAAAAGTTCTAAGGCTCACCAAGAAGGAGAAATGCCATTTCAATAAAACTTGGCATGCATTAAGTTCAAGTCTTCTGATGACTAACTGTGTTATTTTCTTCCAGGTTGTGAGGTAGTTTGTGGTTCATAGCCAAGTTTGAAAGTTTGTGGTAGAGGGAAATGGCAAAAATGGACAAAATCTGGCATTGCGGTGTGATTAAGTACCTGCAGAAGAAGGGGTTAAAGCCCAAGGACATTCATGTGGATATGGTTGCTACATTAGGGGATGAAGCTCCCTCCATATCTACAGTGCAGAAGTGGGCAGCTGAATTTAAGAGGGGCAGAGAGAGCCTTGAAGATGACCCAAGGTCTGGGCAGCCTGCAACAGCCACAACCCAGAAAAACATTGACCTTGTTCGTGAAATGGTGATGGATGACAGACAATCGACAATTAATCAGCTAGCAGATGCTGTGGGAATATCCTGTGAGAGAATTGAACACATTCTGCATGAAGAACTTGGAATGTCAAAGGTGTCAGCTCGGTGGGTGCCACGTCTTCTGACGCCTGATCAGAAACGCACCAGGCTAGTCATGTCGAAGGCAAACTTGGCGCAATTTGAAGAGGCTCCAGCCAATTACATGGAACGTTTTCTTACCCAGGATGAGTGTTGGGTTCACCACTTTGAACCAGAGACAAAAAAACAATCAATGCAGTGGAAACACCCAAGGTCACCACCTCCAAAGAAGGCCAAGGTTGTTTTGTCTGCGGGGAAGGTCATGATTTCAGTTTTCTGGGATGCCAAGGGCATTGTGTTCGTGGACTATCTTGAAAGGGACAAACCATAAATGGACAGTACTGTTCTAACCTACTGAGACAGTTACGCGAGGCTATCAAAAAGAAGTGACCAGGAAAGCTGACGAAAGGGGTGCTGTTCCATCAAGACAATGCCCCAGCTCACAAGTCAACAGTGGCCATGGCTACTATCCACGAGTGTGGATTCGAACTGGTAAATCACCCACCATACTCCCCTGACTTGGCACCCTCGGACTTTTATCTGTTCCCAAACCTGAAAAAAAAAACTTGACTGGGAAGCACTATCAGAGCAATGATGAGGTGATGGCTGCCGTTGAGGACTATTTTGACTCTCAAGATGAAAGCTTCTATGCCAAGGGAATCGAAGCACTCAAGCACCGTTGGAAGAAGTGTGTGGAGTTACAGGGAGACTATGTAGAAAAATAACCCTGAATTTGTTCAATTGGACAACTGCATCACAGTCAGCCTTAGAACTTTCCAGCCTACCCTCGTAGTGTACTATTGTTACTTATTAACCAGATGAGATGACAAACAAACAGTTCACACATAATCCTAAGCAGGAATGCACACGCACGTACACGTGCACTCTCCCACTTCCCACCATGACCCAGTTTTGCAATCTGATTAAAAAAAAGTATCCTATCAAAGGTGGACAGCCATTGACGCGTATGGACATAATTATGATTAAAACACGATTAAAACAATTAATGCAGCGATTAAAACACGTGTCAGATGGCAGCAGACCAAAGCAGCTCTGTAAACCTCTGTCGACATCAGTGCTGACATCTGCACGCTACTAAAGCAACACAAGGTCACTTTGGATAATCATTTGGAGAGGTTAAAACATGTTTGGATTTCTGCTGGTGCCAAAGGTAAAGGTGGTGCTGAAAGCACCAGATACATGACATGAGCTCATCTTGTTTCTATTTTTAACGAGTAAAACTAACACCAAACCACCACCATGACTGCCTTTTCTGGGCTCTGCGGCGCTTGAGAAGCTATGTGAAGAATCAGAGGGTCTGGGTTTGCAATTGTCCTGGATCAAGACTAAGATCCAGGCTTTTGATGACTTCATGGACTCGGCCATCAGACATGTATCTGTACGCACAGCAAATGACTGAACCTGCAGAGTGATGAGCTTAACTCAGCAGGGGAGACTCATATATCTGAGTCCTCAAGAGAGACACCCAGGGACATCTTCTGGAGTTATCATGTCTTTGGAGAGAGGTGTTTGGTGATCTTTGCAGGAGAACAAAAGTCCAGGGGTCCTGGTCCTTCCTGTCTTACTGTGTGGTTGCGATGGATGGATGGATGTCTTTGTAGTGGGGCAGCATAGTAACGAACAAAAAAAAATCATACATTTTGTGACCAAATTTGACAGCTGTAGCCAAAGACATTTAAAATAAAACTGGATTGAGCCATTGCGAATTTTCAATATATCACCCATGTCAATAATTTGCAACACTTTTTTGTTACCAAAATTATAACAACTTTACATTTTGACCCCAGTACAAACTGAAATGGATCTTTGACATCCTTTTAGGTGTTTTACCCCATAACTCCATAACATTCACTCAGATAGTCCAAACTATACCTTGTTGGAATATTTGTGATCAGACAAATAATGTGGTATATTTTTCAATCTCCCCGTGACCTGATCCCAGATGAGCGGTTAAACATGCATGTATATATTTTTTCCATATGATTGAAGCATTTTTTCAGTTTTTTTTAATAAAATGGCTGGCACAGGTAACAACTATAAGACAACTATGCAAATATATTTTATTTGGAATACCTTTGGCTATATGTGTACCAAAGTCTATGCTTTTATCACAAAATGCACAATTGTGGAAATTTTAGCAAAGCTGCAACACTATTGGTACTACAGTGCATCTGGAAAATATTCACGGCGCTTCATTTATTCTACATTTTGTTATGTTACAGACTTATTTCAAAATGGAGTGAAATCATTTTTCCCTGAAAATTTTACTCACAACACCCCATAATGACAACATGAAAAGTTTTTTTTTTTTTTTGCGAATTTATTAAAAATACAACCCTAGGCAAACACTATGGAATCACCGGCCTCGGAGGATGTTCATTCTGTTGTTTAATTTTGTAGAAAAAAAGCAGATCACAGACATGACACAAAACTAAAGTCATTTCAAATGGCAACTTTCTGGCTTTAAGAAACACTATAAGAAATCAGGAAAAAAATTGTGGCAGTCAGTAATGGGATTACTAAAGGAAATGGGATTTACATACAGAAAAGCTAAAGGAAAGCCATCATTAACACCTAAACAGAAAAAAACAAGGTTACAATGGGCTAAGGAAAAGCAATCGTGGACTGTGGATGACTGGATGAAAGTCATATTCAGTGATGAATCTCGAATCTGCATTGGGCAAGGTGATGATGCTGGAACTTTTGTTTGGTGCCGTTCCAATGAGATTTATAAAGATGACTGCCTGAAGAGAACATGTAAATTTCCACAGTCATTGATGATATGGGGCTGCATGTCAGGTAAAGGCACTGGGGAGATGGCTGTCATTACATCATCAATAAATGCACAAGTTTATGTTGATATTTTGGACAATTGAAAGGATGTTTGGGGATGATGAAATCATTTTTCAAGATGATAATGCATCTTGCCATAGAGCAAAAACTGTGAAAACATTCCTTGCAAAAAGACACATAGGGTCAATGTCATGGCCTGCAAATAGTCCGGATCTTAATCCAATTGAAAATCTTTGGTGGAAGTTGAAGAAAATGGTCCATGACAAGGCTCCAACCTGCAAAGCTGATCTGGCAACAGCAATCAGAGATAGTTGGAGCCAGATTGATGAAGAGTACTGTTTGTCACTCATTAAGTCCATGCCTCAGAGACTGCAAGCTGTTAGAAAAGCCAGAGGTGGTGCAACAAAATACTAGTGATGTGTTGGAGCGTTCTTTTGTTTTTCATGATTCCATCATTTTTTCCTCAGAATTGAGTGATTCCATATTTTTTTCCCTCTGTTTGGTCTAAAAAAGTAACAGTTACTGTCTGCCACTATTTTTTTTTTCCTGATTTCTTATAGTGTTTCTTAAAGCCAGAAAGTTGCCATTTGAAATGACTTTAGAGGCCGGTGATTCCATCATTTTTGCCAGGGGTTGTAAAAAACTAATAAATCACATGTACGTACATATTCACACCCTTTCCCCAATACTATGTTGATAGTCTTCTTGAATATGATGCCACAAGCTTGGTGCACCTGTCTTTGGCCAGTTTTGCATATTCCTCTTTGCAGCACCTCTCAAGCGCCATCAGGTTGGATGTGGAGCATCGGTGCACAGCCATTTTCAGATCTCAAGGACATTCACAGAGTTGTCTTGAAGCCACTCCTTGAGGGAATGTATGATGGTGTGAAATAAGGTGGGGACCTTGTGCGCCCAGTGGCCTCTACAGTAACTATGAAGGCCAAATAGATCCTTGAACACAAGAAGGCTAACGGGGCTTTGGTGGAACAAAAAGTCCCCAACAGCAGATCAGGCAGAGGAAGCGACGGCTTGTACCTAAACAGCTGTGAAGGCAGATGAAGGCTGCAGCAGATCCACAGACCTCAATCTCAGCCATTGGACCAGGCTAAGGATCTGTCAAGGACAGTGTGTTTGTCGATGTGCAACAGCATTCCCACGCTAAACAAACCCACACACAGGCATCTCTAGATCGACCATGGATGTAGATATTCTATCCTGTCTGAGAACCAATCCAGAGACAATCCTTCTCGCCACCAAGAGATTGCCACGATGGAGTATAACCCCTGCAATCTCATTACAACATACTGCAGTCCATCTGAGTGAATCAGGACGTGTCTCATTAGTGCGATTTGTTGATATGGACGGTTCACTGCATGCAGACTCAGAACCCGTGACTCGTGGATATGCTGAGCAAATCAGGCAAACTTCCGATAACTTCTGCTTGGTGCATTATTTTTGCTTGAATACTCTAGGGAGCAACAAAAATAAGTTGGAGTAAATGCTGTGTTCAGAACCCTTGAAAGTTCGGAGTGTCCAACCTCTAGCTCAGGGAAAAAATGTCTTGAACGCTACGTTGGGCTGGAATTTTTGCTCAGAAACAAACAGGGAAACGGAAAAAGCTGTCACAGTCATGACTACCCCCTTTTGCGACCGCTGAGACAACAATGTAACTCATGTTGAAAACGTGTCTTTAAATTCATTTTTAACAAGACGTTACTGTTATACGAGGTCTGTTAGAAAAGTAACGGACCTTTTTATTTTTTGCAATAACCTTATGGATTTGAATCATATGCGCTTGCATCAGCCAAGCTTGAACCTTCGTGCGCATGTGTGAGTTTTTTCACGCCTGTCAGTTGTGTCATTCGCCTGTGAGCACGCCTTGTGGGAGGAGTGGTCCAGCCCCCTCGGCAGATTTTCATTGTCAGGAAAATCAATCAATCAATTTTTTTATATAGCGCCAAATCACAACAAACAGTTGCCCCAAGGCGCTTTATATTGTAAGGCAAGGCCATACAATAATTATGTAAAACCCCAACGGTCAAAACGACCCCCTGTGAGCAAGCACTTGGCTACAGTGGGAAGGAAAAACTCCCTTTTAACAGGAAGAAACCTCCAGCAGAACCAGGCTCAGGGAGGGGCAGTCTTCTGCTGGGACTGGTTGGGTCTGAGGGAGAGAACCAGGAAAAAGACATGCTGTGGAGGGGAGCAGAGATCGATCACTAATGATTAAATGCAGAGTGGTGCATACAGAGCAAAAAGAGAAAGAAACAGTGCATCATGGGAACCCCCCAGCAGTCTACGTCTATAGCAGCATAACTAAGGGATGGTTCAGGGTCACCTGATCCAGCCCTAACTATAAGCTTTAGCAAAAAGGAAAGTTTTAAGCCTAATCTTAAAAGCAGAGAGGGTGTCTGTCTCCCTGATCCGAATTGGGAGCTGGTTCCACAGGAGAGGAGCCTGAAAGCTGAAGGCTCTGCCTCCCATTCTACTCTTACAAACCCTAGGAACTACAAGTAAGCCTGCAGTCTGAGAGCGAAGCGCTCTATTGGGGTGATATGGTACTACGAGGTCCCTAAGATAAGATGGGACCTGATTATTCAAAACCTTATAAGTAAGAAGAAGAATTTTAAATTCTATTCTAGAATTAACAGGAAGCCAATGAAGAGAGGCCAATATGGGTGAGATATGCTCTCTCCTTCTAGTCCCCGTCAGTACTCTAGCTGCAGCATTTTGAATTAACTGAAGGCTTTTTAGGGAACTTTTAGGACAACCTGATAATAATGAATTACAATAGTCCAGCCTAGAGGAAATAAATGCATGAATTAGTTTTTCAGCATCACTCTGAGACAAGACCTTTCTGATTTTAGAGATATTGCGTAAATGCAAAAAAGCAGTCCTACATATTTGATTAATATGCGCTTTGAATGACATATCCTGATCAAAAATGACTCCAAGATTTCTCACAGTATTACTAGAGGTCAGGGTAATGCCATCCAGAGTAAGGATCTGGTTAGACACCATGTTTCTAAGATTTGTGGGGCCAAGTACAATAACTTCAGTTTTATCTGAGTTTAAAAGCAGGAAATTAGAGGTCATCCATGTCTTTATGTCTGTAAGACAATCCTGCAGTTTAGCTAATTGGTGTGTGTCCTCTGGCTTCATGGATAGATAAAGCTGGGTATCATCTGCGTAACAATGAAAATGTAAGCAATACCGTCTAATAATACTGCCTAAGGGAAGCATGTATAAAGTGAATAAAATTGGTCCTAGCACAGAACCTTGTGGAACTCCATAATTAACTTTAGTCTGTGAAGAAGATTCCCCATTTACATGAACAAATTGTAATCTATTAGACAAATATGATTCAAACCACTGCAGCGCAGTGCCTTTAATACCTACGGCATGCTCTAATCTCTGTAATAAAATTTTATGGTCAACAGTATCAAAAGCAGCACTGAGGTCTAACAGAACAAGCACAGAGATGAGTCCACTGTCCGAGGCCATAAGAAGATCATTTGTAACCTTCACTAATGCTGTTTCTGTACTATGATGAATTCTAAAACCTGACTGAAACTCTTCAAATAGACCATTCCTCTGCAGATGATCAGTTAGCTGTTTTACAACTACCCTTTCAAGAATTTTTGAGAGAAAAGGAAGGTTGGAGATTGGCCTATAATTAGCTAAGATAGCTGGGTCAAGTGATGGCTTTTTAAGTAATGGTTTAATTACTGCCACCTTAAAAGCCTGTGGTACATAGCCAACTAACAAAGATAGATTGATCATATTTAAGATCGAAGCATTAAATAATGGTAGGGATTCCTTGAGCAGCCTGGTAGGAATGGGGTCTAATAGACATGTTGATGGTTTGGATGAAGTAACTAATGAAAATAACTCAGACAGAACAATCGGAGAGAAAGAGTCTAACCAAATACCGGCATCACTGAAGCAGCCAAAGATAACGATACGTCTTTGGGATGGTTATGAGTAATTTTTTCTCTAATAGGTTAAAATTTTGTTAGCAAAGAAAGTCATGAAGTCATTACTAGTTAAAGTTAATGGAATACTCAGCTCAATAGAGCTCTGACTCTTTGTCAGCCTGGCTACAGTGCTGAAAAGAAACCTGGGGTTGCTCTTATTTTCTTCAATTAGTGATGAGTAGAAAGATGTCCTAGCTTTACGGAGGGCTTTTTTATAGAGCAACAGACTCTTTTTCCAGGCTAAGTGAAGATCTTCTAAATTAGTGAGACGCCATTTCCTCTCCAACTTACGGGTTATCTGCTTTAAGCTACGAGTTTGTGAGTTATACCACGGAGTCAGACACTTCTGATTTAAAGCTCTCTTTTTCAGAGGAGCTACAGCATCCAAAGTTGTCTTCAATGAGGATGTAAAACTATTGACGAGATACTCTATCTCACTTACAGAGTTTAGGTAGCTACTCTGCACTGTGTTGGTATATGGCATTAGAGAACATAAAGAAGGAATCATATCCTTAAACCTAGTTACAGCGCTTTCTGAAAGACTTCTAGTGTAATGAAACTTATTCCCCACTGCTAGGTAGTCCATCAGAGGTAAATGTAAATGTTATTAGAAATGATCAGCCAGAAGGGAGTTTTCAGGGAATACTGTTAAGTCTTCTATTTCCATACCATAAGTCAGAACAAGATCTAAGATATGATTAAAGTGGTGGTGGACTCATTTACTTTTTGAGCAAAGCCAATAGAGTCTAATAATAGATTAAATGCAGTGTTGAGGCTGTCATTCTCAGCATCTGTGTGGATGTTAAAATCGCCCACTATAATTATCTTATCTGAGCTAAGCACTAAGTCAGACAAAAGGTCTGAAAATTCACAGAGAAACTCACAGTAACGACCAGGTGGACGATATATAATAACAATAAAACTGGTTTTTGGGACTTCCAATTTGGAGGGACAAGACTAAGAGTCAAGCTTTCAAATGAATTAAAGCTCTGTCTGGGTTTGGATTAATTAATAAGCTGGAATGGAAGATTGCTGCTAATCCTCCGCCCCGGCCCGTGCTACGAGCATTCTGACAGTTAGTGTGACTCGGGGGTGTTGACTCATTTAAACTAACATATTTCATCCTGCTGTAACCAGGTTTCTGTAAGGCAGAATAAATCAATATGTTGATCAATTATTATATCATTTACCAACAGGGACTTAGAAGAGAGAGACCTAATGTTTATAGACCACATTTAACTGTTTTAGTCTGTGGTGCAGTTGAAGGTGCTATATTATTTTTTCTTTTTGAATTTTTATGCTTAAATAGATTTTGCTGGTTATTGGTGGTCTGGGAGCAGGCACCGTCTCTACGGGGATGGGGTAATGAGGGGATGGCAGGGGGAGAGAAGCTGCAGAGAGGTGTGTAAGACTACAACTCTGCTTCCTGGTCCCACCCTGGATAGTCACGGTTTGGAGGATTTAAGAAAATTGGCCAGATTTCTAGAAATGAGAGCTGCTCCATCCAAAGTGGGATGGATGCCGTCTCTCCTAACAAGACCAGGTTTTCCCCAGAAGCTTTGCCAATTATCTATGAAGCCCACCTCATTTTTTGGACACCACTCAGACAGCCAGCAATTCAAGGAGAACATGCGGCTAAACATGTCACTCCCGGTCTGATTGGGGAGGGGCCCAGAGAAAACTACAGAGTCTGACATTGTTTTTGCAAAGTTACACACCGATTTAATGTTAATTTTAGTGACCTCCGATTGGCGTAACCGAGTGTCATTACTGCCGACGTGAATTACAATCTTACCAAATTTACGCTTAGCCTTAGCCAGCAGTTTCAAATTTCCTTCAATGTCGCCTGCTCTGGCCCCCGGAAGACAATTGACTATGGTTGCTGGTGTCGCTAACTTCACATTTCTCAAAACAGAGTCGCCAATAACCAGAGTTTGATCCTCGGCGGGTGTGTCGTCGAGTGGGGAAAAACGGTTAGAAATGTGAATGGGTTGCCGGTGTACACGGGGCTTCTGTTTAGGACTACGCTTCCTCCTCACAGTCACCCAGTCGGCCTGCTTTCCCGGCTGCTCGGGATCTGCCAGAGGGGAACTAACGGCGGCTAAGCTACCTTGGTCCGCACCGACTACAGGGGCCTGGCTAGCTGTAGAATTTTCCACGGTGCGGAGCCGAGTCTCCAATTCGCCCAGCCTGGCCTCCAAAGCTACGAATAAGCTACACTTATTACAAGTACCATTACTGCTAAAGGAGGCAGAGGAATAACTAAACATTTCACACCCAGAGCAGAAAAGTGCGGGAGAGACAGGAGAAGCCGCCATGCTAAATCGGCTAAGAGCTAGTAGCTACGCTAAGCTAGCGGATTCCTAAAAACAAGCAAAGTGAATAATGTGTAAATAATTTAGAGGTGATTCAGCAGAATGAGTGCTTTAGTTAAGGCACGTAAAGATTACACTGGGAAACAAATCGTAATCTAGATAACTAGATCAATCTAACTGCGCAGATTAAACAGCTAACAGATACAGAAAAACACCGCTGTGCTCCGGAACAGGAAGTGATACAATACCGCAGTGAGAGCCAACCACCAGTAGAGAGCGACTGCCGCTTTGCTAAATCAAAGTTTTTCAGAAACTGTGAGAGACAGCCAGGTGGAAACTTTTCGGAAAATTCAGATGGCTTTCGATGAAGATCTTATGGGCATCACACAGATTAAGGAGCATTACAACCGGATTAAAAACAGCCCACAATGGCGATGGCGCGCCGGCTCCGAGCGGCGATCGACAGGCTGCAATGACCAGATCATTTCCAAACTGAATGCTGTGTTGATCCGGGATGTCGTCTGACTACCAGAGAAATGGCAAAAGAGGTACACATAGCACTTTTCCTGCACATTCCAGTGTTAAAGGAGATTTTCTAATGAAAGACGTGTGGCGGAATTCGCGCGTCAGGACGGAGCCACTCATGGCGTGGAACAGAAGCACCTCCGTGTTGGAAGTCTCACGGGACATGCCCAGCTCTTCCACCATTTGGAATATTCAGACGGCTTTGGGTGGCTTTTCAGTCGACTGAGTATCCGAGAAATTGTCGAAGAGCTGAGCATGTCACAACATGTCCTGTGAGACCAACACGGAGGTGCTTTCGTTCCGCGCCATTAGCGGCTCTGTGGCGAATTCCTCTGCTTCTGTTTTCATGACAAAATCTCCTTTAACAGTGGAATGTGCAGGAAAAGTGTTATGTCCACCTCTCTTGCCATTTCCTTGCTAGTCAGACGACGTCCCAGATCAACACAGCATTTCACTTTGGAAATGATCTGGTCGTTTCAGCCTGTCGATGGCCGCTCGGAGCGCAGCACGCCATCTGCCATTGTGCGCCGTCTTTAATCTGGTTGTAAATGCTCCTTAATCTGTGTGATGCCCATAAAATCTTCACCGAAAGCCATCTGAATTTTCCAAATGGTGTCCACCTGGCTGTCTCTCACAGTTTCTGGAAAAATTTAATGCACCGCTGCTCCAGCTGTTCAGACATTTCCCTCACAATGAAAATCCGACGAGGGGGGAGGACCAGTGCTCACTCAAAGCCTGCTCATAGGCGAATGACTCAACCGACAGGCGTGAAAAAACTCACGAATGCGCACGAAGGTTCAAGCTTGTCTGATGCAAGCGCACATGATTCAAATCCATAAGGTTATTGCAAAAAATAAAAAGGTCCGTTACTTTTCTAACAGACCTCGTATGTAACATATTCACATTCTACATACAGTTACTTATGTTACCAGCATCACACATCAGCACAAATGGCTTTGACAATTTCATTTAGCCCAAAAGATGTTAGCCTAGCTCTACCGCCGTATAGGCACAGTAGTTGACGACTCAAATTACCGAGGTAATTTCATGAACGCACGTTTACTGGGAGTAGGGTTTTTTTTTAGGCAGCAGCTGTCCGTACGTAGCCATATTCGTACAATGAAATTCTATTCATACGTAGCATCTCTCTCATTGGTCGATATAGGTCACGTGATCACGAGGCTATATACTTATACCAGTATTTTCTGTTGCTACATAAATTCCTAAACTACATTAACCACAATCAACAATCCTAACCCTAACCATAACAATAACTTCGAACTATAACCCTAACCATTAACAAGGCTACGTACGAACAGAAATTGGAATTATTAATACGGCTACGCACAAATAGCCACTTACTTTTTTTTTTTTTAAGTCAGGTCTTTCTGAAGGGCCATACTAAAATACAAAATGTATAAAGCCTGATAATTATGAAATAGTGATAAAAAGCAACGAAATGGAGCAGACTGACCCAGTGGTTGAAGTTTCATCTTTTGAACACCAGATGGCGCACCTGCCCCGGGTATCTCACAAAAAACAAACAGCAAACAATTAAATATAAGTATTTATTTGGAGTCAGTCTGCTCCATTTCGTTTCATTTTACCCCATTTCGTAGTTATCAGTCCCCAGTTTGCTCCATTTCGTATATTTTAGTACAGCCCCTTTCTGATCGTTCAAGGGTTCTGAATGCAGCTAAAGACCACGGAACCAAAACAGAACTCTTCCAATAATTTTGCATGAATGCACTGTTCCATAGCAACATGCTGCATTATGGGTAACGACTAGAGGTGGGTGATACTGGGAATTTTGTAAATACAGGCCCAGTATCGCCGATATCGATACCAATACCAGTACTTTTTCACATTTAAGCTTCATAGATGCAAAGAATCCAAAAGACCTACGATAGAATTTCGCCAAACATTGTACGTGACAACAAAATACTTCATTATCACAATCAACATTTAAAAAAAAAAAAATCACAACTTAAAACAAAATCTCCTGAGGTAGAGACATTTGGCCTCTACTGGTGGTTGGCTCTCACTGCGGTATTGTATCACTTCCTGTTCCGGAGCACAGCGGTGTTTTTCTGTATCTGTTAGCTGTTTAATCTGCGCAGTTAGATTGATCTAGTTATCTAGATTACGATTTGTTTCCCAGTGTAATCTTTACGTGCCTTAACTAAAGCACTCCTTCTGCTGAATCACCTCTAAATTATTTACACATTATTCACTTTGCGTGTTTTTAAGAATCCGCTAGCTTAGCGTAGCTACTAGCTCTTAGCCGATTTAGCATGGCGGCTTCTCCTGTCTCTCCTGCACTTTTCTGCTCTGGGTGTGAAATGTTTAGTTATTCCTCGGCCTCCTTTAGCAGTAACGGTACTTGTAATAAGTGTAGCTTATTCGTAGCTTTGGAGGCCAGGCTGGGCGAATTGGAGACTCGGCTCCGCACCGTGGAAAATTCTACAGTTAGCCAGGCCCCTGTAGTCGGTGCGGACCAAGGTAGCTTAGCCGCCGTTAGTTCCCCCCTGGCAGATCCCGAGCAGCCGGGAAAGCAGGCTGACTGGGTGACTGTGAGGAGGAAGCGTAGCCCTAAACAGAAGCCCCGTGTACACCGCCAACGACCGTTCACATCTCTAACCGTTTTCCCCCACTCGACGACACACCCGCCGAGTGATCAAACTCTGGTTATTGGCGACTCTGTTTTGAGAAATGTGAAGTTAGTGACACCAGCAACCATAGTCAATTGTCTTCCGGGGGCCAGAGCAGGCGACATTGAAGGAAATTTGAAACTGCTGGCTAAGGCTAAGCGTAAATTTGGTAAGATTGTAATTCACGTCGGCAGTAATGACACCCGGTTACGCCAATCGGAGGTCACTAAAATTAACATTGAATCGGTGTGTAACTTTGCAAAAACAATGTCGGACTCTGTAGTTTTCTCTGGGCCCCTCCCCAATCGGACCGGGAGTGACATGTTTAGCCGCATGTTCTCCTTGAATTGCTGGCTGTCTGAGTGGTGTCCAAAAAATGAGGTGGTCTTCATAGATAATTGGCAAAGCTTCTGGGGAAAACCTGGTCTTGTTAGGAGAGACGGCATCCATCCCACTTTGGATGGAGCAGCTCTCATTTCTAGAAATCTGGCCAATTTTCTTAAATCCTCCAAACCGTGACTATCCAGGGTTGGGACCAGGAAGCAGAGCTGTGGTCTTATACACCTCTCTGCAGCTTCTCTCCCCCTGCCATCCCCTCATTACCCCATCCCCGTAGAGACGGTGCCTGCTCCCAGACCACCAATAACCAGCAAAAATCTATTTAAGCATAAAAATTCAAAAGAAAAAATAATATAGCACCTTCAACTGCACCACAGACTAAACAGTTTAAATGTGGTCTATTAAACATTAGGTCTCTCTCTTCTAAGTCCCTGTTGGTAAATGATATAATAATGGATCAACATATTGATTATTCTGCCTTACAGAAACCTGGTTACAGCAGGATGAATATGTTAGTTTAAATGAGTCAACACCCCCGAGTCACACTAACTGCCAGAATGGTCGTAGCACGGGCCGAGGCGGAGGATTAGCAGCAATCTTCCACTCCAGCTTATTAATTAATCAAAAACCCAGACAGAGCTTTAATTCATTTGAAAGCTTGACTCTTAGTCTTGTCCATCCAAATTGGAAGTCCCAAAAACCAGTTTTATTTGTTATTATCTATCATCCACCTGGTCGTTACTGTGAGTTTCTCTGTGAATTTTCAGACCTTTTGTCTGACTTAGTGCTTAGCTCAGATAAGATAATTATAGTGGGCGATTTTAACATCCAAACAGATGCTGAGAATGACAGCCTCAACACTGCATTTAATCTATTATTAGACTCTATTGGCTTTGCTCAAAAAGTAAATGAGTCCACCCACCACTTTAATCATATCTTAGATCTTGTTCTGACTTATGGTATGGAAATAGAAGACTTAAAAGTATTCCCTGAAAACTCCCTTCTGTCTGATCATTTTTAATAACATTTACATTTACCCTGATGGACTACCCAGCAGTGGGGAATAAGTTTCATTACACTAGAAGTCTTTCAGAAAGCGCTGTAACTAGGTTTAAGGATATGATTCCTTCTGACATTCAATGACATCCTCATTGAAGACAACTTTGGATGCTGTAGCTCCTCTGAAAAAGAGAGCTTTAAATCAGAAGTGTCTGACTCCGTGGTATAACTCACAAACTCGTAGCTTAAAGCAGATAACCCGTAAGTTGGAGAGGAAATGGCGTCTCACTAATTAGAAGATCTTCACTTAGCCTGGAAAAAGAGTCTGTTGCTCTATAAAAAAGCCCTCCGTAAAGCTAGGACATCTTTCTACTCATCACTAATTGAAGAAAATAAGAACAACCCCAGGTTTCTTTTCAGCACTGTAGCCAGGCTGACAAAGAGTCAGAGCTCTATTGAGCTGAGTATTCCATTAACTTTAACTAGTAATGACTTCATGACTTCTTTGCTAACAAAATTTTAACTATTAGGAAAAAATTACTCATAACCATCCCAAAGACGTATCGTTATCTTTGGCTGCTTTCAGTGATGCCGGTATTTGGTTAGACTCTTTCTCTCCGATTGTTCTGTCTGAGTTATTCTCATTAGTTACTTCATCCAAACCATCAACATGTTTATTAGACCCCATTCCTACCAGGCTGCTCAAGGAAGCCCTACCATTATTTAATGCTTCGATCTTAAATATGATCAATCTATCTTTGTTAGTTGGCTATGTACCACAGGCTTTTAAGGTGGCAGTAATTAAACCATTACTTAAAAAGCCATCACTTGACCCAGCTATCTTAGCTAATTATAGGCCAATCTCCAACCTTCCTTTTCTCTCAAAAATTCTTGAAAGGGTAGTTGTAAAACAGCTAACTGATCATCTGCAGAGGAATGGTCTATTTGAAGAGTTTCAGTCTGGTTTTAGAATTCATCATAGTACAGAAACAGCATTAGTGAAGGTTACAAATGATCTTCTTATGGCCTCGGACAGTGGACTCATCTCTGTGCTTGTTCTGTTAGACCTCAGTGCTGCTTTTGATACTGTTGACCATAAAATTTTATTACAGAGATTAGAGCATGTCATAGGTATTAAAGGCACTGCGCTGCGGTGGTTTGAATCATATTTGTCTAATAGATTACAATTTGTTCATGTAAATGGGGAATCTTCTTCACAGACTAAAGTTAATTATGGAGTTCCACAAGGTTCTGTGCTAGGACCAATTTTATTCACTTTATATATGCTTCCCTTAGGCAGTATTATTAGACAGCATTGCTTAAATTTTCATTGTTACGCAGATGATACCCAGCTTTATCTATCCATGAAGCCAGAGGACACACACCAATTAGCTAAACTGCAGGATTGTCTTACAGACATAAAGACATGGATGACCTCTAATTCCTGCTTTTTAAACTCAGATAAACTGAAGTTATTGTACTTGGCCCCACAAATCTTAGAAACATGGTGTCTAACCAGATCCTTACTCTGGATGGCATTACCCTGACCTCTAGTAATACTGTGAGAAATCTTGGAGTCATTTTTGATCAGGATATGTCATTCAAAGCGCATATTAAACAAATATGTAGGACTGCTTTTTGCATTTACGCAATATCTCTAAAATCATAAAGGTCTTGTCTCAGAGTGATGCTGAAAAACTATTCATGCATTTATTTCCTCTAGGCTGGACTATTGTAATTCATTATTATCAGGTTGTCCTAAAAGTTCCCTAAAAAGCCTTCAGTTAATTCAAAATGCTGCAGCTAGAGTACTGACAGGGACTAGAGGAGAGAGCATATCTCACCCATATTGGCCTCTCTTCATTGGCTTCCTGTTAATTCTAGAATAGAATTTAAAATTCTTCTTCTTACTTATAAGGTTTTGAATAATCAGGTCCCATCTTATCTTAGGGACCCTCATAGTACCATATCACCCCAATAGAGCGCTTTGCTCTCAGACTGCGGCTTACTTGTAGTTCCTAGGGTTTTGTAAGAGTAGAATGGGAGGCAGAGCCTTCAGCTTTCAGGCTCCTCTCCTGTGGAACCAGCTCCCAATTCGGATCAGGGAGACAGACACCCTCTCTACTTTTAAGATTAGGCTTAAACTTTCCTTTTTGCTAAAGCTTATAGTTAGGGCTGGATCAGGTGACCCTGAACCATCCCTTAGTTATGCTGCTATAGACGTAGACTGCTGGGGGGTTCCCATGAGCACTGTTTCTTTCTCTTTTGCTCTGTATGCACCACTCTGCATTTAATCATTAGTGATCGATCTCTGCTCCCCTCCACAGCATGTCTTTTTCCTGGTTCTCTCCCTCAGCCCCAACCAGTCCCAGCAGAAGACTGCCCCTCCCTGAGCCTGGTTCTGCTGGAGGTTTCTTCCTGTTAAAAGGGAGTTTTTCCTTCCCACTGTAGCCAAGTGCTTGCTCACAGGGGGTCGTTTTGACCGTTGGGGTTTTACATCATTATTGTATGGCCTTGCCTTACAATATAAAGCGCCTTGGGGCAGCTGTTTGTTGTGATTTGGCGCTATATAAAAAAAAATTGATTGAATTGATTGATTGATAGAGGGCTGACAAACCACAATACAAGGGTGCGCTGCTCTGTGTTGTGTGACACAGCGCAGCGCTGCTCTTACAGAGAGTAGACTTTGATGAATCTGCGTGCGCAACAGTCAGTGCGTGCGGGAGAGAAAAAAACCTTGAGTATCGATCTTTTTACACAAGGATTGTTCAATATCAATACCAGCGTTGGTACCGATATTATCTATATTAGGATCGATCCGCCCACCTCTAGTAACGACCATAGACCAAATGAGCGGGTTCAGTTAGGGGCCAGGAAAAGTGTCAGGATCCCTGCTGCCATATAGGGATTTTAATGGATTCCAGATGTCTGCTTTCTAACAAAGAAAAGAGGTGGAAACCATCTTCTTTGGTTGGAATGTGTTTTGTAAATCCAAAAGCGACAAAAACATGGTCCATTGATACCTGTATCAATCTCACCCGCACTCCCCGACTCGGAACCGAACGACCACCACGTCTTCTCATTTTCGAGTTCGACTGAACATTTTCGTTTAGCTTCATGCACGAGACAATTTCTCAGTACTTACCACGTAATTCCAAGTCACTGTGGCCAATAAAAGGCTTAAAAGCCTTCAACAGATCTGCGTTTTTGACTTTGCCTCCGGTGGAGTAAAAATAATCCAGCAGCGATTCTTCACTGACGTCACTCATCGCAGCCGAACGCTTAAAAAGCTTTTAAAAGCACCAAAATGATTTTTCACATCGAATTTCCGAATTATTTTTTCAGTCATAACGCGGACCTCAGAGCTAATTTGTAGAAGTTCACTCCACCCAGACACGGGAGCTGCTGCAGCCTGTTTTAACCCTTTAAAGGCTCAACATCACTGATGAGTTTAACATGTTTTAATCGGGGAGACTGGGGTCCATTATTACGATCGCAAAATTATCCTGTCCTCGCAAGATGCCAGAGGTTAGCATCACGCTACAATACATGATGTCTATTACACACCAAATAGTTGATGTCTTTTTTGTTTTGTTTTGTTTTTTTGTTTTTTTGTTTTTGTTTTTTTGTGGTTAGGGTTAAAGTTAGGCTAAGAGGTAGGTTTAAGTTCCAGGCTGGAAAGTTTGTTAAATGCGCGGGGAAGATGTTTTGACTGACTTTATGATTGCATGGACAGACTGGAGTAAGCATATGGCTAATATTTTGTGTGGATCCTCCGACCGGAGTGACGACAATTCTTACATGTGTGTGGACTAACAGATGCACATCATAGTTATAAGAATTTAGAATGACATGAACATAGTAGAGAAGCTTAAATCTTCGACTGGACTGGGTTGCTTGAAGCCAGAGCAAGAATTTTAGCTGAGGAAGCTTCTGCGATTTGAAGCGAAACGTCCTCACGTCAAGCAACCCAGTCTAGTCGAAGATTTAAGCTTCTCTACTATGGAAACCACCTGGACAACTGAGCGCCTTCACAGAAACAATGACATGAACAGTTACAGAAAACTAATATTTTTGACATCAAATGATGCTGATGCAGATTTTTTTAATTTTTTTCTAGCTCTTATTTTGCACAGATGTGGATTTTTCAGTTGCCAAGAAGCATATATTTGTGCTGATGCAAACTGTGTGGGGAAAACTGCTTGGGGAAGAACTTTCCAGCCTGGATTAAGTTTAAGGTTAAAGGGAAAGCTTAATATTATTATTACTACATTTTGGGAATTATCTTGTCACTCAAGTCAAAAATTTAATTCATCAAATTTAATTGTTCATTTAATTCAATTGTCATCAAAAGACAAAACACCCACACATCACTTCCAAAGTGCAAACATAATGAAAGTGCAATCAAAATACAATATACCAACCATAGGCCCTCCAAAATAATAACAATCAAAACAAATAAATACATAATAATAACAATAATAATAACACACTCCCCACGACAATCATTTCAATCGGGTCTACATTTGTGACATGCTCGCAGTGAGGTAAAGGCAATTACATCCACCTGCGAGTTAGTAAGGGAAACAGTGGGGACTCCAGGAACTCCAAAAACAATGATCAGCGGACAAGCCTCCAGCCTGACACAAACACCATCATGGCCTAACCGGTTTAGGCTATGCCCCAATGAGCACCTCGTCTGCAATTAAGTTGTAATTGCTCAGCGGAGAGCAGTGCCACAAGAAGACTACTAGGCTAAGGTAAGCTTCTAACTGCATAAAAGGTTGTCATAAAACATTTCTTTCCATGTAGAGAAGTAAACATGTACAAATTTACCCCCTGCAGTCATAGTCTCCATGCTGCCAGACACGTCTAATGAAATTACAGTATAGTAGTATAGTAATATACTATATGACAAGGTAAAGCTGCCTTAGTAAGTTGTTGGGCCAACATGTACCACCAGAAGAGCTTCCATGTGTCTAGGCATAGAGATGTGTTGCCTGTGAAGGTCATAGCATATGATTTACAACATTTTCATATTCATCAAACCATTCATTGATCCCTTGTGACCTATGGACAGTAGCATTTCTTCACACATTCAGGTTTGTCCTTCAGTTTGTCACCATCTCCAGTTTTCTGAATTCAATCAGTGACATTTATAGATAGAGTTGGTGCTGTTACTGGTTATTGGATATAACATGGCTAGTAGTATAAATTACTGGTGTTTGCTGGGGAAAGACATAGGGGAAGAAAAGCAACCTTTCTCTGTTGGGAAGTGTCCCTATTGGCTTTCCAGTGCTAAATGTTGCAAAAACATGATTGGCTGGCCTCCATTTCTAGATACGGACCTTTAGATGTACTTGGTTGACACTCCAGACTTGGCTGATCATGTGCAACTCCAGTTGTTATACATTTATCATACTGTTACAACTTCTTGGTTATTGTATTCAGTGATGTGGCAACAATTTAGATGAGTGATGCACATCATGGACCAAAGTGAGGTGGTAGCAGGAGCAGGACTCACAGCTGGTTTTCCAATGTGGAACTTGGATCACATCAAATGTCACATATGTGGGCTGTGCACTTATGACAGCAATATGTGTATACGTTATGTCACGTCTGGGGCATGCGCTAGCACTGTGCGTCATTGTAGCCAACACACCACGGAAATGCCTTGGGTCCTAGATGGCAACCATGAAGAGAGACAACCAGTTCAGTACCACCTCTGAAAACTAACCATCTATTTGCAGCAGGCAGGTGAAACACAGGCGTCCCCTTGGCTGGTAAGAAAAAACTCCCTCTGAGGAAGAAACCTCAAGCAGACCAGACTCAAAGGGGTGACCCTCTGCTTGGGCCATGATACAGACACAAATTACAGAAACAATTCACAAAAAACACACGAAAAAATGAGTCTCTACAAGTTCAACACTGTGGACACACACAGATCCACTTCTGATCCTCATAACTGAGTACAGGAAGTCAATGAAAACCTGGATCTGGGACAACTGCAGCCAAGTACTTGAGGTAGACCTGGGACATACGTGTGTATGTGTACGTGTTTTAGCACAAGACAAAAGACACAGAGGCAGACAAATCCTGCTCACAGCTCACTGCTTTATGATTCATCAGAGAACACATTGTGAGATTAATTCTGTGATTGCACGGTAAATAGTAAAACCGCTGGCTTCCATATTAATCCTCCTGTCCTTCCCTTGTATTACTTCCCTATGAACAGGTTTCCATTTAATTTAGAAATGACTGATTTCTATTTCGTGTATTTGCTCAGTGCCACAAGAAGACAATATCGTAATTACAGTAAGCCTCTTATCAGCTGATACAATTGTTGAGGTGAGGAGTTTAAACGATTGTGTGAAAGTGGGACCTTATGCTCAGTTGATTTTAGAAAACAACACAACTGTATGCGGATCAAGAAATTTGATCCTCAAACATATGCCATGTCTTTATGGAATAAATTTATGACAGACAGCATCTGGCAGCACAGTTAGTACATTATCAAAACGGACACTTTTGATTTTAGCAACAAATGATTCCCAACATCCTGCGATAGACTGGTATCCCATCCACGCTGTACCCCGCCTCATGCCCTATGACTGCTGGGATAGGCTCCAGCCCCTCGTGAGCCTTAATTGGAGTTGGTGTGTATAGAAGATGGATGGATGGATGATTCCAACATACTGGACCATTTTACTTCTGCATTACACCAGCATTAATTGAAATATAGGTATTCAACCATTTCAAGGTCTATCAAAGAGAGGGGATACATCAGTTGTCTGCCTGGGTGTTACTATTCAGGACTTAAGGTGATCCCACAGTTTGGTGGATGCAGCCCTGGGCATGACGGGTGTTTGCAAATGGACCCCTTTGCAGAGAACTACAACAGAAGGCAAGTAAAAACAGGTTTATTGTCCACAAAAATGAACAGTTCTAACTAGCTGGCAACAGACTTGGTCTTTGAGAGATCAAGAGATCAATCCAAAAAGGCAGGATTCTCTGGAGAATAGGAGCCACCGACTGGAAAAGGCCCAGGAGACCCCACTTTTCACCTGGCTGAGACAGACAGAGTAGGAATGGGTTGATGGTCCGCCTGAGTGGTTGTTAATTGTGATCTAACATGGTTTTGTAGTGTGGTGGATGTGGTGACTTGCAGCACCAGTGCATGCTTCCAGACCTGACCTGAGGTGATCATCTGCGCACATGAAGGGGTGGAACATAATGCACTGGGTTTTTTTTTCTTAAGGTACTCTGGTCAATGTATTAGTTGGGTCACTATGTATGATTTTAAAAAGGTGGTGCACTTTATGCCGTTTTCCTCCTGCTCTCTTAGCTTCATCAGCAGCAGCATCAAAGGCATTGGACCCCTGGTGGTATAAATTACTTTTACATATCACAGATGCGTTTCTTCACAGATGCCTGTTTAAAACTGTTCTCACACATTGCAGCAAACGGCCAGATGTTCATCTGCACAGAGTGAAGGTCACAGCCACCAGTCTGAGGGGTACAGATCGGGGCAGATGTTCTGGGGGTGATCTAGTCCATATGGCTGCTGCTCATTCACAGGCCTTTTCACAGTACAGCTCTTGTAAACACACTGTTCATTTTTTCCCCCTCCTGTGCCTGTAAAACATGTCCTAAATCATCCTGTCACCTCGTCCACCTAAAGGGGATGATGTTGATGAATGGAAATGCGTAGTGGTTGTAGTGACCCATAAGCCCCGTCTGAGATTACAGGTGGGCAAACAGCCAAGCAGCCAAATGCAGGGCAGCAAGAACCAGCCTGGGCTTAAAGAGGGATTGTTTAAACAGACAATGGTGCCTACCTGGTTTTAATCCCGGCTGGAAAAGAGTACAGCGGATTGACAGAGTTTAATAAATGAAAGTGCTGCTATAATCAGGATTTGCTAAGGTGCCCCTTTGTGTTAATAGGACATTTTTACAGCATGCTTTCTGACATCTGCCACATTAAGATGTGTTAACGCTTCATCGATTAATGATGCACATACTTTGACCAAGCAATGCATCATGGACTATACACACAAGCCTTTTAAAATGCATAAAGTCTGCACAAATCAAGAGTCTCAGCAGCATTTTTAAGGGACCAAAAAAAGTGGATCAAGTTTAACTGGCTCCAGCCAATATACAGGTACTGCGAGTCCAGGGCAAAGACTGAGCAGAGTCTCTTACTTCTTCCAAATAAAGACTGGTGTTCCTCAGGGATGTGTTACGGCTCCTATAGTATTCAATGCTTGCATAAGACTGCGTTTTGGGTAGAGCTGTGGAGATGAGCTATGCTGCAAAGAAACGTTTACTGATGATGCTGTGATTTTTGCAGAATCAAACGGACGCCCTGATTGCAGCACTTGAGAAGTTGAGTGAGGAGTTGGAATGTGTTATGTGTGGGCCGCTGAAGAGGAGGTACTGCTGGCCCACCACCACCAGAGGGCGTCGCCACCTGGTGAGAGCAGCCAAGGTGACAGCTGTCACCCATTATGGGACACAGCTGTTTCAACTCAGCACCAGGGTATATCAGGAGGACGGCGTCTCCACCTCAGTGCCGAGATATCGTCTACGACTGAGGTAGTAATCTCCGCATGCACATTTAGTGTAAACTGACTAATCATTTGTAAAGCCTTTTCAGGAGTGTTGACTACTAGGAGCTTATTGCTTGGATAAGTACTCACCTTCCTGTTGTACATTGACAAGAGGTGGAGGCGGCTTCTCCCCTCTCCATTATCGGGTGCTCGCATCCCACCTGTGTGTGTGCTCTCTCCTGCCAGCAGTACCGGATCCGACGAGCGGAGGCAGTGGCCACCTGGGAATTCGGGACTTGGCGGTTCCAGCATCTCCAGGGTTCGGTGGCAGAGGAGATCTGGGTGGTTCCGGTTCTACTGAGACGGGCGTCTCCTACCTTCGAGCCTGCCCACACGACACCAGCGGATTCGGCCCCAAATTGTGATTGTTGTAATTATTGTGCTTGTTTCACAATAGTAAAACTTGTTATTTATCTTCCTCCATTGTCCGTTCATTGCGCCCCTGTTGTGGGTCCGTGTTCCTACACTTCCACAACAGGATATCTCGGCCCGCGTCATGGACTCCGAGGGGCGTCAACCGGCTGTTGAACGGCCAATGGAAGACCAAGGCGCGGCGGAGGCTTCGGGAGGGGTACTCGGTGAGTTGCAGCGGATCCTCACCGCTTTCACCTCTCGGATCGACTTGATGACCGAGCAGCACGTACTCCTGAACCGCAGGGTGGAGGCTCTCGCCGCACAAGTGGAAGCGCGCCCTTCGGGCGCCGCTGCGGCTCTCCCTCCTGAGGACCCTGCGCGCGAAAGTAACGTTCCTCTGGTCGTTCAACGGTCCCTTCCTCCGTCCCCAGAAGCATACATAAGCCCTCCAGAACCGTACGACGGCTGTGTGGAGACGTGCGCGGACTTCCTTATGCAATGTTCGCTCGTCTTCGCGCAGCGTCCCGTGATGTACGCAGCTGATGCTAGCAGGGTAGCTTATGTGATAAATCTGCTTCGCGGGGAGGCACGCGCTTGGGCTACAGCGCTCTGGGAGCAGAACTCACGGCTCCTTCAGTCATACGACGGGTTTGTACGGGAGCTCAGAACGGTGTTCGATCATCCCAACAGAGGAGAGTCCGCTTCAACCGCATTACTGTCCATACGACAGGGACGTCGGAGCGCAGCTGCCTATGCAGTCGCCTTCCGCATCGCGGCAGCGAGATCCGGCTGGAATAGCACTGCCCTCCGCGCTGCCTTTGTAAATGGATTGTCTCTGGTCCTAAAGGAGCACCTGGTGGCTAAAGACGAACCGCGGGATTTAGATGGGCTCATTGATCTGGTCATACGGCTTGACAACCGGTTAGAAGAACGTCGCCGGGAGCGAGGCGAAGGGCGTGGCCAGGCACGGGTCGTCCCTCTCCCTTCCGGGTCCGATCGAGCTCCGCCCTCCCCACGCTCCTCTGTTCCGGCGCTCCGTGCGCTTACGGCTCCCCCTGCTGACGAAGCTATGGACACGAGCAGGGCAACATTTAGGGCACCTGGAGCACAAAGGAGGCGGGCCCACGGAGCTTGTTATGTTTGTGGCTCAAGTGAGCATATGGCAAACGACTGCCCCGAGCGGTTAAACTCCAACGCCCGCCCCTAGAGACTGGGCCAGGGGTGGGCCAAAACATGCACGTGGGACACACCCACATTGCTACACGACTCCCAGTCACGATCCTGTATGAGGATTCTACCCTGAAGGCCCCAGCACTGGTGGACACGGGCTCTGAGGGGAATCTGCTTGACAGCAGATGGGCCAGGGAGATAGGGCTCCCTCTGGTGGCTCTTACCTCGCCTGTGCAGGTTCGGGCACTAGATGGCTCCCTACTCCCACCAATCACGCACAAGACACCTCCAGTAACTCTGGTGGTGTCAGGTAACCACCGGGAGGTGATCGAGTTCTTCGTGACTCAGGCCACCTCCCGTGTGGTTTTAGGGTTTCCATGGATGCTGAAGCACAATCCCCGGATTGATTGGCCGTCCGGGGTAGTGGTACAGTGGAGCGAAACCTGCCATCGGGAGTGTCTCGGTTCCTCGGTTCCTCCTGGCTCCCAAGCTAAGGAGGAGGTCCGAGTCCCGCCCAATCTGAAGGCGGTGCCAGCGGAGTACCATGACCTCGCTGACGTGTTCAGCAAGGATCTGGCCCTCACGCTACCTCCCCACCGCCCGTATGATTGTGCCATTGATTTGGTTCCAGGCAGTGAGTTTCCGTCCAGTAGGCTGTACAACCTCTCACGGCCGGAACGCGAATCCATGGAGACCTACATCCGGGACTCATTAGCTGCCGGGTTGATCCGGAATTCCACCTCACCGATGGGCGCAGGTTTCTTTTTTGTGGGTAAAAAGGATGGCGGGCTTCGTCCATGCATTGATTATAGGGGGTTGAACGAGATCACGGTTCGCAATCGATACCCGTTGCCCTTGTTAGATTCGGTGTTCACCCCCCTGCATGGAGCCAAGATGTTCACCAAGCTGGATCTTAGGAATGCGTATCATTTGGTTCGGATTCGGAAGGGAGACGAATGGAAGACGGCATTCAACACCCCCTTAGGTCATTTTGAGTACCTGGTCATGCCGTTCGGTCTCACTAATGCTCCCGCGACCTTCCAAGCGTTGGTAAACGATGTCTTGCGGGACTTCCTGCACCGGTTTGTCTTCGTATATCTAGACGATATACTCATCTTTTCCCCGGATCCTGAGACTCATGTCCGGCATGTCCGTCAGGTCCTGCAGCGGTTGTTGGAGAACCGTCTGTTTGTGAAGGGCGAGAAGTGTGAGTTCCACCGCACTTCTTTGTCCTTCCTGGGGTTTATCATCTCCTCTAACTCCGTCGCCCCGGATCCGGCCAAGGTTGCGGCGGTGAGAGATTGGCCCCAACCCACTAGCCGTAGGAAGCTGCAACAGTTCCTTGGCTTTGCGAATTTCTACAGGAGGTTCATTAAGGGCTACAGTCAGGTAGTTAGCCCCCTGACAGCCCTGACCTCTCCAAAAGTTCCCTTCACCTGGTCGGACCGGTGCGAGGCCGCGTTCAAGGAGTTGAAACGGCGCTTCTCGTCTGCACCAGTTCTGGTGCAGCCCGATCCTAGCCGCCAGTTAGTGGTTGAAGTGGATGCCTCGGACTCAGGGATAGGAGCGGTGCTCTCCCAGAGCGGGAAGACCGATAAGGTCCTTCACCCGTGTGCCTATTTTTCCCGCAGGTTGACCCCCGCTGAACGGAACTATGACGTCGGCAATCGGGAACTCCTTGCTGTGAAAGAGGCCCTCGAAGAGTGGAGACATCTGTTGGAGGGAACAGCCGTGCCATTCACGGTTTTCACTGACCATCGGAACCTGGAGTACATCAGGACCGCTAAGCGTCTGAACCCCAGGCAAGCCCGCTGGTCATTGTTCTTTGGCCGTTTTGACTTCCGGATTACCTACCGCCCCGGGACCAAGAACCAGCGATCGGATGCATTGTCCCGGGTGCACGAAGAGGAGGTCAGAACGGAACCGTCGGATCCCCCGGATCCCATCATCCCGGAGTCCGCTATCGTGGCCGCCCTCACCTGGGACGTGGAGAAGACCGTCCGGGAGGCCCTGACCCGTGTCCCGGACCCCGGAAACGGACCAAAGAACAAACTATACGTCCCACCAGAGGCCAGGGCCGCAGTCCTAGACTTCTGTCACGGTTCTAAGCTCTCCTGTCACCCAGGGGTGCGAAGGACCGTGGCAGTCGTCCGGCAACGCTTCTGGTGGGCATCCCTGGAGACCGACGTCCGGGACTACGTCCAGGCTTGTACCACCTGCGCCAGGGGCAAGGCCAATCACCAGAAGACCTCAGGGCAGCTACAGCCACTGCCCGTGCCTCATCGCCCCTGGTCCCACATCGGCCTGGACTTCGTCACGGGTCTCCCGCCGTCCCAGGGAAACACCGTCGTCTTCACGATAGTGGACCGGTTCTCCAAGGCGGCCCACTTCGTGGCCCTCCCGAAGCTTCCGACGGCCCAGGAGACAGCGGACCTCCTGGTCCACCACGTCGTCCGTCTGCATGGTATACCATCAGACATCGTCTCCGATCGCGGTCCCCAGTTCACCTCACATGTCTGGAGGAGCTTCTGCCGGGAACTGGGGGCCACGGTCAGCCTCTCGTCTGGGTATCATCCCCAGACCAACGGGCAAGCAGAGCGGGCGAACCAGGACTTGGAGCAGACTCTACGCTGTGTGACAGCCGCGCACCCGACGGCCTGGAGTACCCACCTGGCCTGGATCGAGTACGCTCACAACAGCCAAGTGTCATCTGCCACCGGCCTCTCCCCGTTTGAGGTGTGCTTGGGGTATCAGCCCCCCTTGTTTCCGGTGGTCGAGGGAGAGGTCGGTGTGCCCTCGGTCCAGGCCCACCTACGGAAGTGCCGTCGGGTGTGGCGTACCGCCCGCTCTGCCTTGTTGAAGGCCCGGACGAGGGCGAAGACACATGCAGACCGGCGGCGGGCCCCGGCTCCCGCATATCGTCCTGGGCAGGAGGTGTGGTTATCCACCAAGGACATTCCCCTTCAAGTGGACTCCCCCAAGCTCCAGGACCGATACATCGGCCCCTTCACGATCCTCAAGATCATCAATCCCGCCGCAGTGAGGCTTCGGTTGCCGGCCTCGCTGCGGATTCACCCAGTATTCCACGTCTCCTGGATAAAGCCCCATCACACCTCACCCCTCTGCACCCCGGGTCCGGCACCACCTCCTGCCCGGATCATCGACGGGGAACCGGCATGGACCGTGCGTCGGCTCCTCGATGTCCGTCGAATGGGCCGGGGTCTTCAGTACCTGGTGGACTGGGAGGGGTACGGCCCCGAGGAACGCTCCTGGGTGAAGAGGAGCTTCATCCTGGACCCGGCCCTCCTGGCCGACTTTTACCGTCGCCATCCGGGGAAGCCCGGTCGTGCGCCAGGAGGCGCCCGTTGAGGGGGGGGTCCTGTTATGTGTGGGCCGCTGAAGAGGAGGTACTGCTGGCCCACCACCACCAGAGGGCGTCGCCACCTGGTGAGAGCAGCCAAGGTGACAGCTGTCACCCATTATGGGACACAGCTGTTTCAACTCAGCACCAGGGTATATCAGGAGGACGGCGTCTCCACCTCAGTGCCGAGATATCGTCTACGACTGAGGTAGTAATCTCCGCATGCACATTTAGTGTAAACTGACTAATCATTTGTAAAGCCTTTTCAGGAGTGTTGACTACTAGGAGCTTATTGCTTGGATAAGTACTCACCTTCCTGTTGTACATTGACAAGAGGTGGAGGCGGCTTCTCCCCTCTCCATTATCGGGTGCTCGCATCCCACCTGTGTGTGTGCTCTCTCCTGCCAGCAGTACCGGATCCGACGAGCGGAGGCAGTGGCCACCTGGGAATTCGGGACTTGGCGGTTCCAGCATCTCCAGGGTTCGGTGGCAGAGGAGATCTGGGTGGTTCCGGTTCTACTGAGACGGGCGTCTCCTACCTTCGAGCCTGCCCACACGACACCAGCGGATTCGGCCCCAAATTGTGATTGTTGTAATTATTGTGCTTGTTTCACAATAGTAAAACTTGTTATTTATCTTCCTCCATTGTCCGTTCATTGCGCCCCTGTTGTGGGTCCGTGTTCCTACACTTCCACAACAGGAATGTCAAGGTTTGCAATTGCACTGGATCAAGATTCAGGCATCCACTGACTTCCTGGACTTTTTCAGTGTTGACATTTGTGCCTCTGCATCCTTTGATGTCAAGTAATGTCTGGGAAGACTTTATGGAGTCATGAGGTTGCTGGACAAAGGTGTTTTATGATGTTGACACCTTTGCAGGAGAAGGTAGGTCCAAGTCTTTAGAGTCCTGGTGCTTCCTGTACTAATGGTTGCGAAAGTTGGACTGTAACTAGTGACATTTAGAGCTCTTTGATATAAGATGTCGTTTCAGTATGACAAAGTGGTATATGTATATTTGTGGCTCTCAGTGGGATTTGAACACCAGACTCCTCACTCACAAGGCCAGCACTCTACCATGGTCTCTTCACCATTTTTAACCTTGTCCCAAGGTCACAGATGCATTCAGCATGAAGAACATTCACCTGTGACTGTTTGGTCAACTACCTCACCCTGCCAATAGCAACTTGTAACCAAGTGGTAGATCTTTGTGGCTTCTGGCTCACAAGGCCAACACTCCACGTCAGCCAAAGGGGAATCCCCCACTAGCCAAGCTAATAGAAACATATTTAAGCCTGGATTTCACCAAGCTACATCAGGATCCTTTGGCACAGCTGGAACAACGTTGTGTCAAATGAATGTCTACTTAGGGAGACTCGCATGAAGCAGAACACTTCCACTGTGAGGGAAAGTCAGTCTGCTGCAACATTTTGGCTGCGTGGCACCGTTTCCTGGGCACGATCGAGGCGCCTCAAGTGTCAGCAGCTGGAAAAGACCAAGGGCAAGTCCACGGTTCACCTGGCTGCTTTCGAGAGGTGGGGACGGAGCAGCCGAGTGCCCGCGTGGTTGCCATCCAGAGCCGAGCGCCGCTCATCAGTCGAAGCTAATAGAACATGGATGTGTAATATAATTACTTCCAGACTAAATGCAAAGCTGCATTTTAATAATTAAAGACCAGCGTATCAGTATGAGACATAATAAAATTTTAAAATCACAGGATTACAACAGTAAATCCTGATGGTCCAGATGTGAGTACGGGGGTGGTGGTGGGGTAGCTGCATTCTGACCCAGATTAAAATAAATCCCAGAGGCCTCTGCTGTCTCGTCCTGCGTGCTCTCAACATGCTGTAATCCAGAGATTAGCTGATATAATCACCTGTAAATACACCTTGGACACGGCATTAGTTTGGGCCTGCTCTCTCTGAGACATGATTGTTGAGCATGTTGTGGTGGTGGAGGTGAGTCACAGTTGAGCTGAACTTTCTGGGAACCAGAAGCAGACAGCTGGATCAGACAGACAGCTGGATCAGACAGACAGCTGGATCAGACAGACAGCTGGATCAGACAGACAGCTGGATCAGACAGACAGCTGGATCAGACAGACAGCTGGATCAGACAGACAGCTGGATCAGACAGACAGCTGGATCAGACAGACAGCTGGATGCAACGTGCAATCTCAGAGTTTTTCCAGTAAAGGTCTCTAAAAGTCGATATGAGTGCTCGAAAGCAGCACCATCAACCCAAATGATTATGGAATATTCATATCTAAGAGTCAGACTGCAATAAATTAGATACATACAATAAGATTTAAAGGGGTCATACTGTGAAAAATTAGTTTTTAAATTTATTTAGCACAGTTGGGGAGATAGAACCATCAAACCCCTACAAATTTCTTAAAGTCCATGTGGAAGCTGCTCTGTGCTAAAACAGACCTTGTGAGAGACAGTTCTGTGGGTGCATGAAGCAGCATGAAGGTCCAAAGATAGTGACAAATGATTTATTTTGGTGAGGAAAGGTTAAGTGAGATCGTCTTTGCAGATGGTGCTGTGAATCAACAGATACCAACAGCAGCACTTGAGAAGCTGCGTGTGGAATCTGAGTGTCTCAGTTTGCAGTTTTCCTGGATTAAGGCTAAAATCCAGGCTTTCCGTGACTTCTTGGACTCTGCTATCAGGACTGGATCTGTATGTGGTCAAAGTGTTGAACCTATAGGAACATTCACTTATCTTGGGAGTGATTCATGTTTGGATCTGTGGCCTTTGAGATTGAGAGGTGCCTGAGAAGAATGTGTGGAGTTATGAGGTCACTGAAGAGATGTCTTTGCAGGAGAATGAAGGTCCAAGTCTTTAGGCCCCCCGGTGCTACCTGTATGGATGCAAGACCTGGAGGCTAACCAGTAACCTAAGGAGAAACCTGGACATCTTTGGGAACAGGTCTCTTCAGAGTATCCCTGGGTACCACTGGAACAACGTGTCAAACAAACACTTATTTAGTTAGATTCAGATGAGAATTTGAAGTTGCATTGTGAGGAACCATCAGCTATGACATTTCGGCTATGTGGCTTGTTTCTCTGTGCATGATCCAGCACACACGTTTCTCAGTGCTGAGGACCCCAGTGGCTGGAGAAGGCAACGGGACAACCATGCTTCACCTGGCTGCAGCAGGTAGATAAATGGACTGCATTTATATAGCGCTTTTCCATCTGCATCAGACGCTCAAAGCAATTTACAATAATGCCTCACATTCACCCTGATGTCAGGGCGCTCACTACACACCGGAAGCAACTCGGGGATTAAGAACCTTGCCAAAGGCTGCTTAGTGATTTTCTGATCCTCTGGTCTCAAGCTGCACATAACCACTAGACCATCACCTCCCCAAAAAAGATGGTTATTTTCAAGAAGTGGGGATGGACCGGTTCTCTGTCTGGGTGATTGCCATCCAGGACTGAAGGTGGTTCTGGGTGCTCCCAGACCTGATGTGATTAATGCACCCTGTAAAGTGCAGTTTGTTGATGCAATAATGCAAAATCAGCAAATGCCATCATCTTGTAACTCACTAAATTATAACAGCATATAATAACAATTAACACGTCAAATTTGTTGCGATAGATAAAATTAAACAAAGCAAGTGGTTTGGGTGGATGATGGGAATTAGGAGCAGGTGTGGTTGAATTTATACTGTACGTGGCTTGAAATGAGCTTGTCAGGTTTTTTTTTCTCATTTTTAAAGCCTGAGTCTGATCCATCACTGCTTATGCAAAAAGGAGTATAAATGCTAAACACTGACATTTTCAAAGCCTCTTACTTCTCTGATTGAACGCGCACTGCTTCGCTAATCTGACCCAAACCACAATGACCACACATTACCAACCATAAAGATATCCAACTTCAGCCCTTTTTCTCAATATATTCCATCAACAATTATTAAAACATCAATAAAATGAGAGTTTACAGCATATTTTAGGATTTTTATTTTGTAAGACACTTTGAAGTAATTCCTGAAATGGAGAACACATGATTTTGGTTTGTAGCACATTAATGCCTGACGAGAAAAAATTAATACTACAACGCATACACACATGCACGTACGCGCGCACACGCACGCACGTACGCAAAAGTACAAATCAAAACCAAATAACAAACAATATCTTATATATATATATATATATATATAAAACCTAGCAGGCAGAATAAATATTACACATAAAACTAAAACTAAACAGTTAGCCTATTTGGTTTGGACATTGTTTGAAATAAGGTTATTGGACTTAAATTACTGATGTGAAAAGCTGAACGTTACATTTCTGTCCTGTGTGTTTTTCTTTTTAAAGCTCCTGGAAAGAGCAGTTTAACTAAATCCAGCTGTGCAGATTTACTCTTCGACAGAACATCAAACCAAAAACAATCAACAACCTCCTAATGGTTTCACTATCATTAACATATGTAAGAAATGAAATGTTTGTGAAATGATCTCCAACGTAGGTAGAACATTACTGAAATACAGACTTCCTCTCGTGACTATGGATGTATTTTGATGGTGATGTGTCTGATGCTCTCAGGCGACCGCGCAATCAAGCTGGAAAGTATCGCACCGGAAATTCATCAAAACAGCTTTTGTTACCTGTATTTATTCATTATTTAAGAAAAAAACCCCTTTTTTTTTTTTTGGTCAGTTTGTCAACCAAAAATATATGCTTTTTTTTTTTTTTTTACACACTTTTTGTTGGGAGTCTACTGGCTGTCTTTGGGCGTGTTAGCATATTCACAGGATTTGGGAGTCAGTTTTGGTTCAGTCAGGAATTGAGGATCACGGAATCCCTCATTCGCTCTCACACACATTCTCAGACACACACACAAACACACACAAACACAACAAAAATGAATTCAAATTCATCATGACTGCAAATGGAAATTCACTCCTTTAGTGATTCTTCTAGTTACAGAAAACTGTGCAATTTTTCTTGTTTTACTTTTCTTGAACAAACCAGGAGTAGTACAAATATTAGGACGTCTTCGGCGCACGCGTCTGAAGGACTTTCAAGGTTTGGCGCCCCTCTCGTTTGCCCACGTCAGAGAGGGCGCCTCATTTATCTGCCTCCCTTCAGCTTCACCGCCTTCTCCTGAGCAGAGAGGAACAAGGATGTATGACCTTTGCCCCAAGGCCTGGTCTCCAGCTGCACGCCGCCTCCCCCTGCAGGAGCGGCGCCTCAGTCAGCCTAAAGGTCCCAGCCCCGTATGCTAGGCCTGTTTGCAAAGTGCAAGCGATCAGTGTCTCCCTGCCTCTTCCCTTTACTCAAGAAATTCAGAAATGAATGTGACACCAAAGAAAACAAACAAAAAAAAAGGATCGTAGTTGTTCAAAGACAAAATTACAGTCACTGTCCAAAAAGCATGAGGAAGGGCGAGGGCAGTCAGAGCGAGTGCATTTTGTGTTCAACAAAGTCAGTCCACCCTCACAAAACAAGTGTTCGATGTCGCACCGCTCCTCGGAGCAGCTATACCTCTCTGGAAAGAAAGACAAAAATCAATCAGTACCTCCTGGAAATGCACAGGATCTACATGAAGATGACGAGTTAACGCTTGATGATCTACTACTTACGATGCAGTAAGCGTGGAGTTGAGGACCAACGTGGTGCGTATCCTGTACAGCTGAGCCAGCGTCAGCTTCTTGTGCTGTTGGGCAGGAGACTTCCTTTTTTTGGGTGACGTTTCCCCAGAATCACCAGTAGCTGCTGAGTCGTAGTTCCTGTCTGTGCAGCCAGATGGTGCTGTTTCTCCATCGGAGCTGTTGCTTTGGGAGTCATGACCGGATGCCTCCCTGTGCACGTTCCGGGCCTCTGCCCTCCTCAGAGTAGAGCAGAGTTTGTCAGAGAGCGTGTTTGTGTTCAGGCTATCATCAGAGTGATCGAGGCTGGTGGGAAACAGCTCCATGCAGCTCTGAGCCAGTTCTGACAGGCTCTTACTGTGCCCACGTACAGTGTTCTCCTTTTCCCGACACTCTGACTGCTCCTGTGCCTCAGAATTGAGCAGATGTTTGTGGATTAAGGGGTTTTTAAGGTGGAAGCGCTGTAGTAGGTTGTCCTCTGAGCGGGATAACAACAGAGCAGAAGGCCTCTGCAGAGCGTGGCAACGCGGCCATCGGCGCGGCTTAGTCGACTGGATTACTGACAACTGGGACCCAAGTGAGTTGGAATCATCTTCTTCTTCTTCTCCTCCTTCCTCCAGCTCTTCTATTTCTGCCTCTTCTAGCTCTGGCACCTGGCCCTCCCTCTCACCTTCTTCCTCCTCCGTATCCTCACCCTCACTTTGTTCCGGCTGTGGCTGAAGCTCTCTCTGAAGTGATTCAGGTGAAAGAGTACCGTAGGCGCTGTCCATGGACAGAGACCGACACTGGGGGTCCAGCTCCTCTGTGTCAGCTGCTGCCTCCTGAATGTCCTCGGGGTAAATACTGGAGTGGAATCTATGGGGGCCCACATACCCGGCCGGCTGGACCTCACAGGGTTGTAACATGGTGACCACATCAGAGTCTGATTCATTCTCAGCGGTTTCATCAAGGTCCGATGTTGGGTTTGCAGGTTCT
The DNA here is from genome assembly GCF_902500255.1 of Thalassophryne amazonica. NCBI lineage: Eukaryota > Metazoa > Chordata > Actinopteri > Batrachoidiformes > Batrachoididae > Thalassophryne > Thalassophryne amazonica. The sequence continues at coordinate 127,556,942 of NC_047108.1, forward strand.
TTGTGCTCCCCTGGTTCATCGATGTCCATCACTGACAGAGTCTCAGTAGAACCATCGGACTGACTGAAAGGAGAAGCTCAGTTAGAAACAGGTTAACACGACGTCACAGAACCGGGTTTATCTGTTACGGTGTTTGGAAATCTGACAAATGAAGCAAAGTCAATGCGTCATTACATGGTACATGCATTTGTTGAAGACCCAAAGTAAAAACAAGCAAGCAGAAGGTTTCTCTTAATGTGACGAGATGAAACAAAAAAATCTTGCTCGTCTTTTATCTTAAGTCCATGTCAGCAAAGATGCATTTACAGTTTATCCTAAAACAAGGGGTAGACACCCCCCCCCCCCCCCTCCGGCCGCAACACCAACAAATAAATAAATAATTGGCTTATGGATTCAGTATTAGTTCAAAAGTGTGAAGGTCTCAGCAAAATTCAAAAACAAACCCAAAAAACTCAAGCAGAAAGGTAAGATGGCATTCCTAACACCCCTGATCCACCAAAATCTGCAACCCAAAACCTACCTTTGAAATCAGAAAAAAAAAACAGGACATTATGGAAAATATAAAGAAATCAGACCAAAAAACAACAACAACAAAAAAAACAGTGATCCTTACATTACTTTGACTTCTATTTCACAGAAAGAGATTTCATTTTTTTGTGTGGTCCGCATCATTTCTTTTTTTAATATACATCCATTCCTGCATTTCCTGCACCCCACCCCAGCCCATATAACAAAAAAGTTCTCCTCAGATATGCATCAATGTCAGGAATGGCCCAGATCGTCCTAAAAAAAACAAACAAAAAAACAAAAACAAAACAGGAATTCTGGAAAATTTCTCATGCCTGGAGATGACTTTTTTGAGAGGAATGTCTGGAATTCCAGATGTGGAGATGACAGGAATTTATACCAGACATTACTGCACTGACATGGTGAGTTTGACAGGTAGTATGAAAGAAAACACTACGCACATGCAGTGATGTGTTACAATTAGCTTTAACATATGCTGTTCCCATGGTTACAGTGCATCTAGAAAGTATTCACAGCGCTTCACTTTTTCCATATTTTGTGATGTTACAGAGTTATGCTCAATATTTGGTTGATGCAGCTTTGGCAGCAATTACAGCCTCGAGTCTTCTTGAATATGATGCCACAAGCTTGGTGCACCTATCTTTTCTGATGTTCAGTCTGATTCAGGTCTGGGCTCTGGCTGGACCACTCAAGGACATTCACAGAGTTGTCCTGAAGCCACTCCTTTGATATCTTGGCTGTGTGTTTACGGTCATTGTCCTGCTGAAAGATGAACCGTCACCCCAGTCTGAGGTCAAGAGCGCTCTGGAGCAGGTTTTCATCCAGGATGTCTCTGTACATTGGTGCATTCATCTTTCCCTCAATCCTGACTAGTCCCCCAGTTCCTGCTGCTGAAAAACATCCCCACAGCATGATGCTGCCACCACATGCTTCAGGTATGGTGCCTGGTTTCCTCCAAATAAGACTGAGTTCAATCTTTGTCTCATCAGACCAGAGAATTTTGTTTCTCCTGGTTTGAGAGTCCTTCAGGTGCCTTTTGGCAAACTCCAGGTGGGCTGTCATGTGCCTTTTACTAAGGAATGGCTTCCGTCTGGACACTACCATACAGGCCTGATTGGTGGATTGCTGCAGAGATGATTGTTCTTCTGGAAGGTTCTCCTCTCTCCACAGAGGAATACTGGAGCTCTGACAGAGTGACCATCGGGTTCTTGGTCACCTCCCTGTCTAAGGTCCTTCTCCCTGATCACTCAGTTTAGACGGGCGGCCAGCTCTAGGAAGAGTCCTGGTGGATCCGAACTTCTTACATTTACGGATGATGGAGGCCACTGTGCTCATTGGGACCTTCACAGCAGCAGAAATGTTTCTGTGCCCTTCCCCAGATTTGTGCCTCCAGACAATCCTGTCTCAGAGGTCTACAGACAATTCCTTTGACTTCATGCTTGGTTTGTGCTCTGACTGTCAACTGTGGGATCTTATATGTAGACAGGTGTGTGTCTTTCCAAATCATGTCCAATCAACTGAATTTACCCCAGATGGACTCCAACTAAACTGTAGAAACATCTCAAGGATGAAAACAGGAGGCACTTGAGCTCAATTTTGAGCTTCATGCCAAAGCTTGTGAATACTTATGTACATGTGATTTCTTAGTTTTTATTTTTAATAAATTTGCAAAAATCAAAAAAAAAAAAAAAAAAAAAAAAAAGATTTTGCATTGCCATTGTGTGTAGACCTTTTTTTGGGGGGGGGGGGGGGGGGGGGGGGAATTTCCTCCATTTTGGAAAAAGGCTGTAACGTATCAAAATGTTGTGAAAACTTTCCAGATGCACTGTAAATCTATGTCTCTAGTGGGTGGTGTTAAGCAGTGGTGGGCACAGATAACCAAAAAATTAACTTTGATAACAGATAATCAGATAACTGAAAAGTTATCTTTGATAAAGATAAAACAATAAACCAGCCAAAAATATATCGGAAATTACAGATAACTGATAAATTCCACTATTGTCTCCGGTACACTTGCAACAACTAAACAAGCTGATTTTGAGTTTTAACACCACGATCGCTTCTGGAAGCATCAAAGGCGACAACAGACCCAAACAACGAGTCAGCACTTCTGTCTTTGAGCGTCCTGCCCCCTGCTGGAAGCTCCTGTTTACTACATGGCTTCCAGCACAAACGCAGCTGAGAGAAGCCACAAAGCTCAACTCTCCACTCAATCACAATGCTGCCGACAGGCCGAGGTCTTGGAAAATAAAGCCCCGCTGACTTATGGTTTGGTGTAAATAAAATTAATACTGCTAGAATAACTCCATTAATGTCAATTCTGTCATTTGTGCAAAGTTAAGATATAACATATATCTTTTAATGTTGAATAATGCACTAATTCTGAGGTTTTGTAACAAACACAGACAGAAGGCATTCTGGGTAAAATGTGCCTCCGCTAACACTGATTGGTTGACTCATTCATTCTATGTAAACCAACACGTTAATGTGAGGTGTGTCGTGTGTTGGTGTTTACAGATAAATGTGCTTTTGTAAAATATGCCATTTTTATTTGTTTAAAAAAAGGCATTTTCAAAAAAAAAAAAAAAAGCCAAGTTGTAATTAGATAACCGTCTGATATAACCGGTGTCAAAATAAATAGAACACTGTCATGATCTACTGGTGCCAGTGTGAGTTTTGGCCCTTTTTCATCTGATTTTTCATTCATGCGAGAATTTTTTGGGATCGCACCGAGTTCCAGGTTAATCTCGTGTTCCGCATCGTTTAGTATACATGGAGTAACAAGCTGCGTTTAACATCTCACGACCACCTCCTGATCGGCGATCATATGGTCAGATGAAAATCAAACCTGTTTGATATTCTGGTCGGCCGTCGTGAGGGTATCCCGCTGCTGAAGAGCTACAAGCGTCCAAACTCTCGCACTGTGCCTGTGCAAACACCACAGACCTGTCTTGTAATGTTTTGGGTTTTTTTTTAAACTTTGATGTCTCCCATTGAGAGTTTTTGTAAATTAAGTTTGAAAAAAATGCTTCTGTTTACATTTTGCTTCTGGAAACACGAGTCCGACGTGTGGTTTTTGAACGTACAATCTGTGTGAGAACATAAATCGTGCGCTCTGAACTTTTACACCGTGCGGTTCTGTGGTACAGTTTGAGCTGAAACCGAGTACAGAGATTGAAAATATCAGCCCAGCTTCAGCTATTGCCATGAACACTACTGGCCAGTAGATGGCAGTAGACCTTGAAAACTTGCCAAAACAAAATTCCAGATCATCTGTGTCTGCTACATTTAAGATGCGTGGAATTTAATTAACGCAAACACAATAACAACATCTATAAATCCAGAGAATATATTCACGAGAGTTTTAGGCACTAGAGTTTAATGCTGTTGTCCGTGGAGCCTGAACAGGGTGTCTCAAATGCATTTCTCATGTCATGAACGTACTGAGATTACCCTATCCTACCCATAATGCACCTGGACACAGCATGTCCACATTAACACCTTAAAAAGTAGCGCATTACTTTAAAACTAAATCATATATTTTATATTTTCACTTTATAAAACTTCAGACATGACGTTAATTTAAATAACTTGTCTGAAATCAGTTTGGTTAAAATTTGAACCATAAATTAAAAATGTATGTCTCTGGATGACTTGGGTGATATTGGCCGTGTAACAGTATGGGGTTAAAAGAAATGAAATTTTTTTTATTTGGTTGCCAGTTCTCCATTGTCTGCAGAGGACAGAGCGGTTTCTTCTAGAAGCAGCTCTCCTCTGTCTGCAGAGGGTACAACCCCTGGCAAAAATTATGGAATCACCGGCCTCGGAGGATGTTCATTCAGTTGTTTAATTTTGTAGAAAAAAAAAGCAGATCACAGACATGACACAAAACTAAAGTCATTTCAAATGGAAACTTTCTGGCTTTAAGAAACACTATAAGAAATCAAGAAAAAAATTGTGGCAGTCAGTAATGGTTACTTTTTTAGACCAAGCAGAGGGAAAAAAAATATGGAATCACTTAATTCTGAGGAAAAAATGATGGAATCATGAAAAACAAAAGAACACTCCAACACATCACTAGTATTTTGTTGCACCACCTCTGGCTTTTATAACAGCTTGCAGTCTCTGAGGCATGGACTTAATGAGTGACAAACAGTACTCTTCATCAATCTGGCTCCAACTTTCTCTGATTGCTGTTGCCAGATCAGCTTTGCAGGTTGGAGCCTTGTCATGGACCATTTTCTTCAACTTCCACCCTTCCACAGACGTTGACTCCAGTTTCCTCCCATTCGTTCCTCATTTGTTTTGTTGTGCATTTTCGATTTTTGAGACATATTGCTTTAAGTTTTCTGTCTTGACGCTTTGATGTCTTCCTTGGTCTACCAGTATGTTTGCCTTTAACAACCTTCCCATGTTGTTTGTATTTGGTCCAGAGTTTAGACACAGCTGACTGTGAACAACCAACATCTTCACCAACATTGCGTGATGATTTACCCTCTTTTAAGAGTTTGATAATCCTCTCCTTTGTTTCAATTGACATCTCTCATGTTGGAGCCATGATTCATGTCAGTCCACTCGGTGCAACAGCTCTCCAAGGTGTGATCACTCCTTTTTAGATGCAGACTAACGAGCAGATCTGATTTGATGCAGGTGTTAGTTTTGGGGATGAAAATTTACAGGGTGATTCCATAATTTATTCCTCAGAATTGAGTGAGTCCATATTTTTTTCCCTCTGCTTGGTCTAAAAAAGTAACCGTTACTGACTGCTACAATTTTTTTTTTGATTTCTTATAGTGTTTCTTAAAGCCAGAAAGTTGCCATTTGAAATGACTTTAGTTTTGTGTCATGTCTGTGATCTGCTTTTTTTCTACAAAATTAAACAACTGAATGAACATCCTCCGAGGCCGGCGATTCCATAATTATTGCCAGGGGTTGTAGAACTACACATCTACTACGAAACATTTAACAGGTAGGTGCTCAACTGATTTTAAATTTTATAAGTGTTTGTAGCTGTTCAGCTTTGTTTACCTCGTTAACGGTCTAAAAATTATCAGACAAAAATTTATCAGAAGATAATTAGTCCAATAATGGTTTTCAAAGTTATCTGAAAAGATAATCCGATAATGAAAACATTATCTTTGATAATTATCAGATTATCGGAACTGTGCCCACCACTGGTGTTAAGTGCGGTCTACCATAGACACACATGCTATTACTAACAGTCGGTGGTGTTTTTTTATATTGCCCAGTGATCCATGTCAGTGTAATAATGTCCGGTAAAAACTGTGATATGCTCCACATGTGTAATTCTGGTTATTCCTGGAAAACTTTCCTCTCTGTTAGTGTCTTCTTTTAGTGGGTGAATCACTCAGACTTGTCACCTTGTGTTCTGCTGGTCTTTGTGTCTGAGGCACGGGGAGCTGGTTGTGGAGTTACTGCTCTCGTCATCCTCCTCCTCTTCTTCCTCCGGCTCCACACCCCTCTTTAGACTGTTCTGCTGGCGGAGGACCTCCTCATTGCGAAGCCTCTGCAGCTGGTTCTGCAAAATTCAATCAATCAATTTTCAATCAATTTTATTTATATAGCGCCAAATCACAACAAACAGTTGCCCCAAGGCGCTTTATATTGTAAGGCAAGGCCATACAATAATTACATAAAAACCCCAACGGTCAAAACGACCCCCTGTGAGCAAGCACTTGGCGACAGTGGTTAGGAAAAACTCCCTTTTAACAGGAAGAAACCTCCAGCAGAACCAGGCTCAGGGAGGGGCAGTCTCCTGCTGGGACTGGTTGGGGCTGAGGGAGAGAATCAGGAAAAAGACATGCTGTGGAGGGGAGCAGAGATCAATCACTAATGATTAAATGCAGAGTTGTGCATACAGAGCAAAAAGAGAAAGAAACACTCAGTGCATCATGGGAACCCCCCAGCAGTCTAAGTCTATAGCAGCATAACTAAGGGATGGTTCAGGGTCACCTGATCCAGCCCTAACTATAAGCTTTAGCAAAAAGGAAAGTTTTAAGCATAATCTTAAAAGTAGAGAGGGTGTCTGTCTCCCTGATCTGAATTGGGAGCTGGTTCCACAGGAGAGGAGCCTGAAAGCTGAAGGCTCTGCCTCCCATTCTACTCTTACAAACCCTAGGAACTACAAGTAAGCCTGCAGTCTGAGAGCGAAGCGCTCTATTGGGGTGTATGGTACTATGAGGTCCCTAAGATAGATGGGACCTGATTATTCAAACCTTATAAGTAAGAAGAAGAATTTTAAATTATATTCTAGAATTAACAGGAAGCCAATGAAGAGAGGCCAATATGGGTGAGATATGCTCTCTCCTTCTAGTCCCCGTCAGTACTCTAGCTGCAGCATTTTGAATTAACTGAAGGCTTTTCAGGGAACTTTTAGGACAACCTGATAATAATGAATTACAACAGTCCAGCCTAGAGGAAATGAATGCATGAATTAGTTTTTCAGCATCACTCTGAGACAAGACCTTTCTAATTTTAGAGATATTGCACAAATGCAAAAAAGCAGTCCTACATATTTGTTTAATATGCGCATTGAATGACATATCCTGATCAAAAATGACTCCAAGATTTCTCACAGTATTACTGGAGGTCAGGGTAATGCCATCCAGAGTAAGGATCTGGTTAGACACCATGTTTCTAAGATTTGTGGGGCCAAGTACAATAACTTCAGTTTTATCTGAGTTTAAAAGCAGGAAATTAGAGGTCATCCATGTCTTTATGTCTGTAAGACAATCCTGCAGTTTAGTTAATTGGTGTGTGTCCTCTGGCTTCATGGATAGATAAGCTGGGTATCATCTGCGTAACAATGAAAATTTAAGCAATGCCGTCTAATAATACTGCCTAAGGGAAGCATGTATAAAGTGAATAAAATTGGTCCTAGCACAGAACCTTGTGGAACTCCATAATTAACCTTAGTCTGTGAAGAAGATTCTCCATTTACATGAACAAATTGTAATCTATTAGATAAATATGAATGAAACCACCGCAGCGCAGTGCCTTTAATACCTATGGCATGCTCTAATCTCTGTAATAAAATTTTATGGTCAACAGTATCAAAAGCAGCACTGAGGTCTAACAGAACAAGCACAGAGATGAGTCCATTGTCTGAGGCCATAAGAAGATCATTTGTAACCTTCACTAATGCTGTTTCTGTACTATGATGATTTCTAAAACCTGACTGAAACTCTTCAAATAGACCATTCATCTGCAGATGATCAGTTAGCTGTTTTACAACTACCCTTTCAAGAATTTTTGAGAGAAAAGGAAGGTTGGAGATTGGCCTATAATTAGCTAAGATAGCTGGGTCAATTGATGGCTTTTTAAGTAATGGTTTAATTACTGCCACCTTAAAAGCCTGTGGTACATAGCCAACTAATAAAGATAGATTGATCATATTTAGATCGAAGCATTAAATAATGGTAGGGCTTCCTTGAGCAGTCTGGTAGGAATGGAGTCTAATAGACATGTTGATGGTTTGGATGAAGTAACTAATGAAAATAACTCAGACAGAACAATCGGAGAGAAAGAGTCTAACCAAATACCGGCATCACTGAAAGCAGCCAAAGATAACGATACGTCTTTGGGATGGTGATGAGTAATTTGTCTCTAATAGTTAAAATTTTATTAGCAAAGAAAGTTATGAAGTCATTACTAGTTAAAGTTAAAGGAATACTCGGCTCAATAGAGCTCTGACTCTTTGTCAGCCTGGCTACAGTGCTGAAAAGAAACCTGGGGTTGTTCTTATTTTCTTCAATTAGTGATGAGTAGTAAGATGTCCTAGCTTTACGGAGGGCTTTTTTATAGAGCAACAGACTGTTTTTCCAGGCTAAGTGAAGATCTTCTAACGCCATTTCCTCTCCAACTTACGGGTTATCTGCTTTAAGCTGTGAGTTTGTGAGTTATACCACGGAGTCAGGCACTTCTGATTTAAAGCTCTCTTTTTCAGAGGAGCTACAGCATCCAAAGTTGTCTTCAATGAGGATGTAAAACTATTGACGAGATACTCTATCTCACTTACAGAGTTTAGGTAGCTACTCTGCACTGTGTTGGTATATGGCATTAGAGAACATAAAGAAGGAATCATATCCTTAAACCTAGTTACAGCGCTTTCTGAAAGACTTCTAGTGTAATGAAACTTATTCCCCACTGCTGGGTAGTCCATCAGAGTAAATGTAAATGTTATAAAGAAATGATCAGACAGAAGGGAGTTTTCAGGGAATACTGTTAAGTCTTCAATTTCCATACCATAAGTCAGAACAAGATCTAAGATATGATTAAAGTGGTGGGTGGACTCATTTACATTTTGAGCAAAGCCAATTGAGTCTAATAATAGATTAAATGCAGTGTTGAGGCTGTCATTCTCAGCATCTGTGTGGATGTTAAAATTGCCCACTATAATTATCTTATCTGAGCTAAGCACTAAGTCAGACAAAAGGTCTGAAAATTCACAGAGAAACTCACAGTAACGACCAGGTGGACGATAGATAATAACCAATAAAACTGGTTTTTGGGACTTCCAATTTGGATGGACAAGACTAAGAGTCAAGCTTTCAAATGAATTAAAGCTCTGTCTGGGTTTTTGATTAATTAATAAGCTGGAGTGGAAGATTGCTGCTAATCCTCCGCCTCGGCCCGTGCTACGACCATTCTGGCAGTTAGTGTGACTCGGGGGTGTTGACTCATTTAAACTAACATATTCATCCTGCTGTAACCAGGTTTCTGTAAGGCAGAATAAATCAATATGTTGATCAATTATTATATCATTTACTAACAGGGACTTAGAAGAGAAAGACCTAATGTTTAATAGACCACATTTAACTGTTTTAGTCTGTGGTGCAGTTGAAGGTGCTATATTATTTTTTCTTTTGAATTTTTATGCTTAATAGATTTTTACTGGTTGTTGGTGGTCTGGGAGCAGGCACCCGTCTCTACGGGGATGGGGTAATGAGGGGATGGCAGGGGGAGAGAAGCTGCAGAGAGGTGTGTAAGACTACAACTCTGCTTCCTGGTCCCAACCCTGGATAGTCATGGTTTGGAGGATTTAAGAAAATTGGCCAGATTTCTAGAAATGAGAGCTGCTCCATCCAAAGTGGGATGGATGCCGTCTCTCCTAACAAGACCAGGTTTTCCCCAGAAGCTTTGCCAATTATCTATGAAGCCCACCTCATTTTCTGGACACCACTCAGACAGCCAGCAATTCAAGGAGACCATGTGGCTAAACATGTCACTCCCGGTCCGATTGGGGAGGGGCCCAGAGAAAACTACAGAGTCCGACATTGTTTTTTGCAAAGTTACACACCGATTCAATGTTAATTTTAGTGACCTCCGATTGGCGTAACCGGGTGTCATTACTGCCGACGTGAATTACAATCTTACCAAATTTACGCTTAGCCTTAGCCAGCAGTTTCAAATTTCCTTCAATGTCGCCTGCTCTGGCCCCCAGAAGACAATTGACTATGGTTGCTGGTGTCGCTAACTTCACATTTCTCAAAACAGAGTCGTCAATAACCACAGTTTGATCCTCGGCGGGTGTGTCGTCGAGTGGGGAAAAACGGTTAGAGATGTGAACGGGTTGGTGGTGTACAGGGGGCTTCTGTTTAGGACTACGCTTCCTCCTCACAGTCACCCAGTCGGCCTGCTTTCCCGGCTGCTTGGGATCTGCCAGAGGGAAACTAACGGCGGCTAAGCTACCTTGGTCCGCACCAACTACAGGGGCCTGGCTAGCTGTAGAATTTTCCAAGGTGCGGAGCTGAGTCTCCAATTCGCCCAGCCTGGCCTCCAAAGTTACGAATAAGCTACACCTATTACAAGTACCACTACTGCTAAAGGAGGCAGAGGAATAACTAAACATTTCACACCCAGAGCAGAAAAGTGCGGGAGAGACAGGAGAAGCCGCCATGCTAAACCGGCTAAGAGCTAGTAGCTGCGCTAAGCTAGCGGATTCCTAAAAACACACAAAGTGAATAATGTGTAAATAATTTAGAGGTGATTCAGCAGAGGGAGTGCTTTAGTTAAGGCACGCAAAGATTACACTGTGAAACAAATCATTATCTAGGTAACTAGATCAATCTAATTGCACAGATTAAACAGCTAACAGATACAGAAAAACACCGCTGTGCTCTGGAACAGGAAGTGATACAATACTGCAGTGAGAGCCAACCACCAGTAGAGGCAAGCAATGAGGTCAAACTATGAGGTCAAAATTAAGATGCAAACCCCCATTTGAACTTCAGATAAAAACAACAGCCTCTTACATTATTATTAAAAGAACTCTGCTGTTTTCAAATCTCATTTCCCATCTGCCTACAGAAGTAACAAGACACAAAGATCCAACCTGTACATTGCAGATTGCATCAATCCAGCTTCGTCCCTGGGTGGCGCTGTTGGCTTGGAAAGTATAGGCTGCAACTGCACTCTTGAACTCATTGAGGTAGATGAGAATGAAAGATCCTGCAGACAAAGAGCACAAAAAAACTCAGCACAACTTGGGAAAACACAAAACTGTTGACAGTCATCATGCTGTAAGTAAAATACACACTTCAGCTCAGTAACACATTAAAGCTGTTAGTGAGCGAGTTTACGTTTGTGCAGCGACAGTCAAATAAATCATGGCTGCTAATCATGCTGCTTGAGTGTCATAAATAACAGGAGTAAAGTCACTTTTGGCACAAACTGCTGATCAGGTGGGCATCGATTGATAAGACAATGTGCCGCTGGATCTGGACATGAAGGTGGTAGTGGTTTAGTAGATGAAGCTGGTTAAGAGTAGAACTCTAAATTACTCAAAACTGTTTTCCTACACCTTAAAATTATGCAGCTATTGACACATTCTTGAATTCTGTGATTACTTAAAACAACAAACATTTCTTGCAATATTACATTTTTACAGGGACTATTAAGTTCTATATCGACCCTGAAGTCCATTGGTGCTTGTCTCTGAATCAGCTGCATGTGTGGTGTGGGCCGCCAGAAGAGGAGGTACTGCTGGCCCACCACCAGAGGGCGCCCTGCCTGAAGTGCGGGCTTCAGGCAGGAGAGGGCGCTGCCACCACGGACACAGCCGGGGGTGACAGCTGTCACTCATTATCTCATGACAGCTGTCACCCATCTACACTTCATCTTACTGCTCCATAAAACCCGGACGTCATCTCCACCTCATTGCCGAGATATCATCTACCTGTGAAGGTAATATTCTCTGCTGTACTGAAAACTGTGTCATAGTCTGAACTCTTTTTGCAGCCGCTTTCCTGTTGTGAGCCTTATCTGCTGGATTGGCGTTTGGTGTGAACAGCGACGGCTTCGCTTCACACCCCAACCAGATAAGTGGTTAACAGGAGCTGCATGAGTGTGTGATTAGAGGTGGAGGTGACTTTCCACCTTCTGACTGTTTTTGTTACTGGGTGTGCACACACCCACATCTCACTGTTTGTGCTCCTCGCCAGCAGTACCAGATCCAACAGTTGGGGACGGTGATCACCTGGGAATTCGGGACTTGGCGGCTCCAGTATTCACCAGGTTCTGTGGTGGTGGAAATCGTGTGGTTCCGGCTCTTCTCAGGACAGATGTCTTCTATCCTCGAGCCTGCCCACACGTCACCTTTGTGTATTGACTGCTATCAGATTCTGAGATTGTCTGTATATTCGTTGTGCACATTCACAACATTAAATTGTTACCTTTTGGCTCATCTAATTGACCGTTCATTTGCGCCCCCTGTTGTGGTCCGTGTCACTACACTTTCCCCAACAGCATGAAGATGATGAGTGCCTACGTCTCTCCTGAAAGTGACACCTGTCTGATGCAGGTTACTTCGCTAGCCAAAACTGGTACCCATTTGCACCTGGGTGGAATGGGACAATGCATGTGATGTGTGTTGACCAATGACACAGACAGGCAGCCTGACTGCAAATCGAACCCAGATCTACATATGCTCAACTCCTTATCCCACTGACCTACCTAGTAGGTTGCTAGCATTTTTTTGTTGTTGTTATTGTGTACATATAGCTGCCATGTTCAGTGTTACTAATTACTTCCGAAGCTGTTTTTTTTAAAGGTTTTGTAAAAAAAAAAAAAAGGAAAAAAGTCTCAACAATGTCAATTTTTTTTATTATTTCATGGAACTTTTGTCACCATTTTGAATTTGGGCCGAATGACTGCGATATGGCAGATATCCCGCAACATCTCAAGTGTCATATCTACAGTAAAAATATGGATATGATACGGTTAATCACCATACAGTTGTAGTGGGTTAGTAGTATTACGATACCTCATTCATACATTTTTAATACTACTGGAATTCGTCGTGGCCACTCAGTGTTGATGCCCCACCATGTCAAAATGTCTCGTACCATTAGCTAAAACCACACAGGATAAGAGCATCTTTTCTGTAGCAAACTACTTTTGAAAACACAGAACCCGACTAAATCCAATAAACAATCAATGAAAATGATCAGGTGTGTTGCTCTTCTAGTTTTCTACTCACCAGGGTCTTTGAGCTCTTTGCAAACAACGTTGTGAATGAGAAGGGGCTGGCGGATGATTTTGACCTTCTCTACTCTTTTTACTGGTTTGGTAATTAACAGCAGATCAGTGAAGAGGAAACAGTAGATGTCCACCTATAGAAGATATAAAGTGATTTCAGTGCTTTCGTGTTCCACCAATCGGTATGATTTAATCGTCTTTGTCATTCTTACTCGACTGTCTTTGCCTTCTTTCATTCTTAGCGCTCCTTCGAGGTGCAGCTGTCGAGTCTCCTCGGGAGGAATGCCCCTCATGGGAGCCATGAGGTCAAAGCGGTTGTATTCCTTGAGGATCTAAAAGGGAAAAAGCATGAAACGATGAGGATCCTCTTGAAGACTCTGGGGCAGCGGTGGAGGCTCAGAACGGAACCAAGTCACCCTCACCTTTTCCACTTCTTCACTGCTGCCCTCTACAGCCTCATAGGTGTCAATGCGTGCAGAAATGGTTGCCAGTTTCTGTTGTTCCTGCCGCTGACGCATCTGAGAGTCCACGCTGTTGATGAAGTCCTCCACAGTGGAAACCTTCAGGACACACAATCCAGTCAGACGGGGAGACAAGCCGCTTAAATGGTAAACAAATTTGTGCCTGTTTTGGTGCGTCCATACCATGTTGCCAACGATGTCTCGTGCTGACGGCTCGTCTGTCTTCTTGAGAACACTCTTCAGGAGGAGGGGATATTTGGTCAGTCTCTGGTGAGGCTTCGCCAACATGTCAGCCAGCTTCAGACGGTTGCACTGCTTATGGGTCTCTCCCCACTGATTTATGGAAAATAAGGTAAGTCAAACTCTCAATCCAACTAAGATCAGCAAGGCGAACCAGACTGGAGGTGACAACTGACCGTGACATAAATGCGGAAGAGTTCGTTGTCCCTGAGAAGTGTGCGCATGTACTCCATACAGCCCTCCTCCTCCATGCAGTAACGGATGTAAGGCTGAAACCTGGAGCCAAACTGAACACATGGACATGAAGACACAATCATCATCATCGTCATCTGCACGAATGCCGACTGTAACTGAGAAATTTGACCGTTTTACGCTGTTTGCTCCTTTAAACGGGGCACCTGTGTGCATAATGTGGATTTTATGGCTCTGTTGTTAACCTATGAAACTGTAAATGGCTGCGTGGCATCTGATCAGGCTGAGCTGGTGCAACCTTACGTACGATCTCAGTAGGACGGTCTGTTGTGTGTTCCTCACGTTATGAAGAAAAGGGCAGACAGGAGAGCTTTTGCACATTGTGCATTATTCAGCTCACATTAGGCAGTTAAGTTCTTTGAGTACTTTCAAAAGTCCAGACACAAAACATGCTTATTTTCTACTGTTTGCAAGTATACGCCCTCATTAACTGTAAACAGTAGAAATTAATGAGGGGGAATACTTGTAAAATGTTTAAATTCATGCTTTTTGAATCAGTACTGAATTTTTTGGCTCTATCTATTCTGGTTATTTTATGTGTCCTTTGTTGTGTTGTGGTTTTTCTTACCCATGTGACCACAGGATCCTTAGCTCTAAAATCCCCTTTAGACCAGGAAATACATATATTTGTGTGTGTGTCTCTCTCTCTCTCATATATATATATATATATATATATATATATATATATATATATATATAGACTAAACTGTACATCTGGGCGTCACACAGATTAAGGAGCATTACAACCAGATTAAAGACGGCCCACAGTGGTGGAGGGTGCACCGCGCTCCAAGCGGCCATCGACAGGCTGAAACGACCAGATCATTTCCAAAGTGAAAGCTTTGTTGATCCGGGATGTCGTCTGAAATTGCAGAAGAGGTGTACATCAGCACTTTTGCGTCACATTCCACTGTTACAGGAGATTTTGTAATGAAAACCGTGCGGAGGAATTCGCGTGTCGGGACGGAGCCGCAATGGCGCACAACAAAAAGGACGTCCGTGTTGGAAGTCTCACAGGACAAGTTGTGACATGCCCAGCTGTTACACAATTTCTCGGATACTCACTCGGCTGAAAAGCCACCGGAAGCCATCTGAATCTTCCGAATGGTTTCCACCTGGCTGTCTCTCACAGTTTCTGGAAAAATTTGATTCAGCGCTGCTCCAGTCACTCAGCCATTTCCCTGACAATGAAAATCTGACGAGGGGGGTGGACCAGTGCTCACTCAAAGCCTGCCCACAGGCGAATGACGCAACCGACAGGCGTGAAAAAAACTCACGCATGCGCACGAAGGTTCAAGCTTGGCTGATGCAAGCGAACATGATTCAAATCCATATAGTTTTTAAAAAAAATAAAAGGTCAGATAGTTTTCTAACAGACCTCGTACAATTGGAATAAAGATACTGTGCACAAGCAATAGCATTTCAAGAGCCATACAAATCGACACCTTCAGCTTCAAACAGACAGAAAAGTGAAATTGAAATGCAGTGCATTTACCACACACAAAAAATGCATCAAAAGATAAAAGGCAAAATGAATCTCACAATGTTAGAAAAAGATTTTGA
Organism: Thalassophryne amazonica; assembly: GCF_902500255.1. Lineage (NCBI taxonomy): Eukaryota > Metazoa > Chordata > Actinopteri > Batrachoidiformes > Batrachoididae > Thalassophryne > Thalassophryne amazonica. Next base: position 127,572,484 of record NC_047108.1, read on the forward strand.
ATCAATCACATTTGATCAACTCCGTCTCTACAACATTTTGTCACAGCCTGTCCTAAACATCATGAGTTATCATCACATGCAGATGTCATTTGTCACAATGACAACACAATGTCATCCGTGAGAGGTAATTATCTGATAAGCTATTGTTTAAAAAAAAAAAAAAAAATACCCTATGTCCATATCCACTACTATGAAAAGATGAACAGTAAAGGCAGAAACTATAGAACTAATGTGTGGATTACTGAAAAACGTCTCAGATTTGGCCGGGACACAGCAGAGAAAATTCTCTCTCTGTGAAGGAAACACGCCATTTGCACATTTATCTAACATGTTTGATAAATTCACATCTTGCTTATATGAAAGCACAGACTCTGTCTGACAAAGCTGACAAGGTGTTATCTCTGGAACTGGCATGTCAGAGTGGAAGACGGAACGATCAACAGCGGGCAGACGTGATTTTCCACCGACGGAAAGAGCAGCTCCGACAACACGGCTGGAAAATCCTGTGGCACAAACAGTCAACGAGTCTCCAGATTTTCAACCCGCTGACGTGACTGGAATCCTGCAGGCTGCTGGCTGTTTGTGGCACACGGTTGCTCATCCCTGTCCTAAAAAGAATTTCACTTTCACAGCAATCTTCAAATTTTAGAGACACTGAAACTAAAATCAGCTGCTTATGGTTTCTTGACTGCACCTGAAGTTAATACATGTACTAAGAGATAACTGTGTACGTGTGTGTGTGTGTGTGTGTGTATGTCCCTCTCACGTCCAAACGACACCTAAGAATTGGGTCAAATTTGGCACACATAGGCTTTGACATACAGGGAGTGACACAGGCTATTGAGTACTTTCGTACTACGTAGTAGTAGTAGTAGTTGTTCAGGGGATAGACCCTTTAGTGCTGCATCATCATCACAAATATGGTAAAAGTTTGGTACTGTACTTCCTACTCTATTGAACCTTTTACCTCCTCATTTGTGCAAGTAACAGCAGCAGTAGCATAGTAGTAGTGACATCAGCTGTCTCTTCGTGAGGCAGCTTAAGTTGCGCCGTAACAGCTCTCTGGGATTCAGGATAGGTGTTAGGATATAGCTTTGTTGGTGAATATGAAGTTTTCATTTCAGTTTCTGAATCAAACCCACCCTGTGGCAGGTAAATGGCTCGTTTACATTAAAGGTATAACTGACCGTCCTGAAGCCGTCATGGAGGTCAGTGGGGTCGAGCAGAGCCCGGGCTTGCCTGGCCTTCTCCAGAACTGGCAACATAACCTGGTTCCATAGCTCCGCGTGGAGGCGGACAATTTCTTGGATGTTGCTGAACAGCTTGGTGGGCTCCACCTCCATCAACACTCCGCTCTCCTGAAGGTTTAGCAGCCCGCACAGGAACAGCTGGACAGGGCCATCAAATAAACTAATATTAATAACAATAATAAAAAAATCAATTCCAAGAGGGGGATCTCTGCAGACTTTCCATCTATAAAACAATAACACACTTTACAGAGATGTTATTACAGTTAATCTCTCAGAACAGACAGAATTACCGTTTATCAGCACATGATTGTGAAACGTCTGTGAGGAAAAGTACCACAGTTGCCTTTGCACTTACGTCAGTGATGACTCGGAGCTTCTTAATGTGTGTGGCCTCAGTGTGCAGCAGCTCCCATATCGCCTCCTGCTGGTGGAACTGTCGTCTTGTCAAGGCCTGCACACAGATAAAGGTCATGTTCAGAGCTGCACAAACAAATACAACAGGGTGAAAACTACAACATTTTTAGGTTATGACAGTAATGAAGACATTTATTCAACCGCGTCTCATGTAAGTTACAGCCTCTAAAACATCTACAAAAGTTTTGACTAAAACCCAAAGAGGACACATGTCTTAATGTTGTTTAAAAGTCACATTATCTCCTTACTTTCTTGCCAATATTGGGAAATATTGATCACCTGAGATGATCTAACACAATTCCCATAAACTTTCCCCAATTGTCCTCATCAGTCACATACACATTAACAGGCAGAGGTCCGTTACACCACGTAGTGGCTGATATCGATTACACGTGTGTGTTGGTCATTTGATGACTTTGATACAGTAGTGTTCAGAATAATAGTAGTACTATGTGACTAAAAAGATTAATCCAGGTTTTGAGTATATTTCTTATTGTTACATGGGAAACAAGGTACCAGTAGATTCACTAGATTCTCACAAATCCAACAAGACCAAGCATTCATGATATGCACACTCTTAAGGCTATGAAATTGAGCTATTAGTAAAAAAAAAAAAAAGTAGAAAAGGGGGTGTTCACAATAATAGTAGTGTGGCATTCAGTCAGTGAGTTCGTCAATTTTGTGGAACAAACAGGTGTGAATCAGGTGTCCCCAAAGGATGAAGCCAGCACCTGTTGAACATGCTTTTCTCTTTGAAAGCCTGAGGAAAATGGGACGTTCAAGACACTGTTCAGAAGAACAGTGTAGTTTAATTAAAAAGTTGATTGGAGAGGGGAAAACTTATATGCAGGTGCAAAAAATTATAGGCTGTTCATCTACAATGATCTCCAATGCTTTAAAATGGACAAAAAAAACCAGAGACATGTGGAAGAAAACAGAAAACAACCATCAAAATGGATAGAAGAATAACCAGAATGGCAAAGGCTCACCGATCAGCTCCAGGATGATCAAAGACAGTCTGGAGTTACCTGTAAGTGCTGTGACAGTTAGAAGACACCTGTGTGAAGCTAATTTATTTGCAAGAATCCTCCGCAAAGTCCCTCTGTTAAATAAAAGACGTGCAGAAGAGGTTACAATTTGCCAAAGAACACATCAACTGGCCTAAAGAGAAATGGAGGAATATTTTGTGGACTGATGAGAGTAAAATTGTTCTTTTTGGGTCCAAGGGCCGCAGACAGTTTGTGAGACGACCCCCAAACTCTGAATTAAAGCCACAGTTCACAGTGAAGACAGTGAAGCATGGTGGTGCAAGCATCATGATATGGGCATGTTTCTCCTACTATGGTGTTGGGCCTATATATCACATACCAGGTATCATGGATCAGTTTGGATATGTCAAAATACTTGAAGAGGTCATGTTGCCTTATGTTGAAGAGGACATGCCCTTGAAATGGGTGTTTCAACAAGACAATGACCCCAAGCACACTAGTAAACCAGCAAAATCTTGGTTCCAAACCAACAAAAATTAATGCCTCGCAGTCGCAGATGTGAAGAAATCTTGAAAAACTGTGGTTATACAACTAAATACTAGTTTAGTGATTCACAGGATTGCTAAAAAAGCAGTTTGAACATAATAGTTTTGAGTTTGTAGCGTCAACAGCAGATGCTACTATTATTGTGAACACCCCCTTTTTCTACTTTTTTTTTTACTAATAGCCCAATTTCATAGCCTTAAGAGTGTGCATATCATGAATGCTTGGTCTTGTTGGATTTGTGAGAATCTACTGAATCTACTGGTACCTTGTTTCCCATGTAACAATAAGAATATACTCAAAACCTGGATTAATCTTTTTAGTCACATAGCACTACTATTATTCTGAACACTACTGTATGTCACAGTAATGTGTGATGGTGACATCCTACTGGGAAAACAGAACCAGGAACAAAGGAAACAAATCAGATCCCGTGAGTGAAACGCACACCAGGAAATAGACTCTATTGTAAGCGCGTGCGTGCGTGTGTGTGTGTGTGTGTGGTGTTACTTGCCAGGAAATGCTTGCTTAACAGTGTAAACTGTGGAAATCACAACTCTATGGTTTGTTTAATTTTTGCTTTTGAAAATTGTTATGTGTTTCTCGGCAGGATTATTCCAAAACTTGTGAGAGGGTTTTCATGAAACATGAGCTGCTTTGAAAAGGTATCATTTCATTTTGGTGTGAAGACAGTTAAAGCTACAGTGTGTAGGATTTCGTGTCACCTAGTGGTGAGGATGTAGACTGCATTATGCTATTGTGGGTCATGATATTATTTCTCTTCATGTTTTTGTTTTGTTGTTGATGGCGATTCGTTATAAAAATTTGAGACATCACTATATTAGCCTGCACAAGCAACCAGTAGGCAGTTTATAGGGGCACAATCAGTAATTCATCTCCTTTTTTCTTCAGTCTTCCATCTGCACTGCATATGCGAAAGACGGAGTATGTCCCTTTTGGACTACTGTATCAACATGGTGCCCTCCATGAATGGGACCGCCCACATGTAGCTATGAAGGGCTAAGCTTCTAAAAACAGTTCGATTCATTGTTGCTGGTAATTATACACTAATGAACAGATGATTATGAATATTATATTCCATTTATGATAACACAACCAAAATCCTACACAGTGTAGCTTCAAATTCTCAGACTAAGTACAGTACGAGTCCCGTTTTTACCCTGAAAGTCATTTCACAAGTGGAACAATTTTCAGACTTGATGAAGCAATTACATACAAAGACATATACAGGGAATATAAAAAAAAACAACACTACCACACGGGTCTGTATTCTAACTCTTGTGTTGTACCTCCGAGTCGTCCAGTAGCATCTGCCAGCTGTCCTCTAGGGTCAGGTTGGTCTCCTCCTCCTCCCCCCCCTCCCAGGAGTCCTGGTAGAAGGCGAGCTGCTGCGGGACCTTGGGCAGACCGAACAACGTGTAGGAGTGGAGTTTGTTCTGGAGCTGGTCCACTCGATCTACTTCCTGTGACAGACAAGAAAGGGGTCTAATTGGTCTAAAGGATGTTCATAGCATGAAGGCGAGAGCACAGGCTGGGCCACGTGTCTTTTGTGTGGGGGCGCACGGTTACGTTCAAACTGTTTGTAAAAGCAAATTCACGCATTTGCATATAAATGCAGTCCTTAATTTTTAAATCAAACATTAGATGCTATTCAGTCTCTTACTCAGTCTTGGCAGCCTTACGTAGTTATGAAAATGAGCTGTGTGCTTTGAGACCCTTTTAACAATAGAAGACGGGGGTGTGTGTGTGTGTGTGTGGGGGGGGGGGGGACTCAGTGGTTAAAAAAAAGAACCCTTATGAACTAGTGATCTGGTTTCATTGATTGTGGTTTGGTCACAGGCACGTCAAATTACACAAAACGTTTTCAGGTAAAATGATCAAAGATTACAACTTCTTTTTGATGTTCACGTGGTTCCAGCCTCGTCAGCAGTTTAATGGAAGGTACAATAGGGCCAGGTCTCTCTGGAGGATGTCTTGCCCTGAAGGAGTTAAGGGACTGCAAAAGGGTGAACAGAGATGAGCCTCGTGCTGACAGATGATTGACAGACACGGTTGCCATCAGACATCTGGTGCACTGGAGGATGTGACCTCAACAATGGGACCGAGTGAGCAGGCGTACTGTCTGCCGATGTTAGCTGTGAGTGTATTTTAGATACAGAATACAATGCATAGGTGTATTTCTATGGTAATGGAATTACAATGACAGCAAAATCTGGTCATATCTGAGCTTGCTATTAAAAATGTGCTCCGGATGTATTTCTGTTATTACAGAATTGCCCGTAGCTGTACGTGATCGCACACTGGAAAGTCGTTCATGCAATATTCACTTCCACAGCTGGTGAGAGGAAAACCTTCGAGCCAACAATAAGGCTTTGGAGGGAAGTTACCTCACGGGGACTCTGAGGAAATAGTCCTATGACCCCCTTCCAACACTGCTGCTCTTCCATTTGCCTGTTTTAAGGATTTCTCAATGAGCGATATATCTGTCTAACAAACTGACCCTAAAACCTTTGTAAAGCAGGTTTAATAACGTGCTACTTTTACTGCTCAAATGCAACAAGCGATCACAAATGCCTGCATTTAGTTTGAGCACGTGTGCCTGATGGGTGTCCACCTTACCTTCCCCAAGGCTCCTGCTCCAGCGCTCGAGCCAAAGAAGCCGCTGAAGCGACTGGCAGCCCGGTTCTTCCAGCGGTCAGTTCCGGGTCCTATGCCGGCCAGAGAGCCACTGAGCTGTCCCAGAGAATCTGGGGTTGGAATGTTTGTCTCCCCCAGGAACTCGGTCATGTTCTTCCTCCGCCGCGCCTGACCCTGCAAGGTGATGAGGACAGACAAACTTAACATGAGGTAACAGAAACACACAAAGCACTACCAGATATGGCATTTACACAATGGCAGAAGTGGGTAAGTTCTGGTTTAAGAACCTACTTTTAACCTATTCTAAGCAGTTAAACCAATTGGCCATGTCATCCTTGTAAAAGAGGTTTTGATCTCAATGGAATTGTACCTGGTTAAATAAAGGTTATTGTTATTATTAGAATAAGAATGGTCCTTGGACAACTGGAAAAGTACTGCAGATGTGGTGAGGGAGACAGCTAGGGCAGTAATGGGTATGACATCTGGACAGTGGAAGGAAGACAAGGAGACTTGGTGGTGGAATGAAGAGGTCCAGGAAAGCATAAGGAGAAAGAGGTTGGCGAAAAAATTTTGGGATAGTCAGAGAGATGAAGAAAGTAGACAGGAGTACAAGGAGATGCGGCATAAGGCGAGAAGAGAAGTGGCAAAAGCAAAGGAAAAGGCATATCGCGAGCTGTACAAGAAGTTGAATAGTAAGGAAGGAGAAAAGGACTTGTACCGATTGGCCAGACAAAGGGACAGAGCTGGAAAGGATGTGCAGCAGGTTAGGGTGGTAAAAGATGCACATGGTAATGTGCTGACAAGTGAGGAGTATGTGCTGAGAAGGTGGAGGGAATATTTTGAAGAGTTGATGAATAAAGAAAATGAGCGAGAGAAAAGGCTGGATGATGTGGTGAGAGTAAATCAGGAAGTAAAAGAGATTAACAAGGAAGAAGTGAGGGCTGCTATGAAGAGGATGAAGAGTGGAAAGGCAGTTGGTCCAGATGACATTCCAATGGAGGCATGGAATGTCTAGGAGAGATGGCAGTAGAGTTTCTAACCAGATTGTTTAATAAAATCTTGGAAAGTGAGAGGATGCCTGAGGAGTGGAGATGAAGTGTGCTGATTCCTATTTTCAAGAACAAGGGTGATGTGCAGAGCTGCAGTAACTACAGAGGCATAAAGCTGATCAGCCACAGCATGAAGTTATGGGAAAGAGTAGTAGAAGCTAGGCTTAGAAAACAGGTGAAGATCTGTGAGCAGCAATATGGTTTCATGCCAAGAAAGAGCACTACAGATGCAATGTTTGCTCTGAGAATACTGTTGGAAAAGTACAGAGAAGGACAGAAAGAGTTACATTGTGTGTTTGTGGACTTAGAAAAAGCTTATGATAGGGTCCCAAGAGAAGAGTTGTGGCACTGTATGAGGAAGTCTGGAGTGGCAGAGAAGTATTTTAGGGTAGTGCAGGACATGTACAAGAATAGTGTGACAGCGGTGAGATGCGCAGTAGGAATGACAGACTCATTCAAGGTGGAGGTGGGGTTACACCAAGGATCAGCACTGAGTCCTTTCTTGTTTGCAGTGGTGATGGACAGGTTGACAGATGAGATAGACAGGAGTCCCCATGGACTATGATGTTTGCAGATGACATTGTGATCTGTAGTGAGAGTAGAGAGCAAGTTAAGTCTAGTCTGGAGAAGTGGAGATATGCTTTGGAGAGAAGGGGAATGAAAGTCAGTAGAAGCAAGACTGAGTACGTGTGTGAATGAGAGGGAGCCCAGTGGAATAGTGCAGTTACAAGGAGTAGAAGTGGTGAAAGTAGATGAGTTTAAATATTTGGGGTCAACTGTTCAAAGTAATGGAGAGTGTGGTAGAGAAGTGAAGAAGAGAGTGCAGGCAGGGTGGAGTGGGTGGAGAAAGGTGGCAGGAGTGATTTGTGACCGAAGAATATCAGCAAGAGTGAAGGGGAAAGTTTACAAGACAGTAGTGAGACCAGCTATGTTGTATGGTTTAGAGGCAGTGGCACTAACAAAAAGACAGGAGGCAGAGCTGAAGGTGGCAGAGCTGAAGATGTTGAGATTCCCTTTGGGAGTGACAAGAATGGACAAGATTAGGAATGAACATATCAGAGGGACAGCTCAGGTGGGACGGTTTGGAGACAAAGTCAGAGAGGCGAGATTGAGATGGTTTGGACATGTGCAGAGGAGGGACCCAGGGTATATAGGGAGAAGGATGCTGAGGATGGAGCCACCAGGCAGGAGGAGAAGAGGGAGACCAAAGAGGAGGTTCATGGATGTGCTGAGGGAGGACATGCAGGTGGTTGGTGTGACAGAGGAAGATACAGAGGACAGGGTGAGATGGAAACGATTGATCTGCTGTGGCGACCCCTAACGGGAACAGCCGAAAGACAAAGAAGAAGAAGAAGAAGAAGAAGAATGGTCCTTGTGAATGTGAAGACTCTGGCAGTAACAGGACTGGATTTATGCTGAGCACAGAGAGATGGACAGATCAATCAATCAATCAATTTTTTTATATAGCGCCAAATCACAACAAACAGTTGCCCCAAGGCCATACAATAATTATGTAAAACCCCAACGGTCAAAACGACCCCCTGTGAGCAAGCACTTGGCTACAGTGGGAAGGAAAAACTCCCTTTTAACAGGAAGAAACCTCCAGCAGAACCAGGCTCAGGGAGGGGCAGTCTTCTGCTGGGACTGGTTGGGGCTGAGGGAGAGAACCAAGAAAAAGACATGCTGTAGAGGGGAGCAGAGATCGATCACTAATGATTAAATGCAGAGTGGTGCATACAGAGCAAAAAGAGAAAGAAACAGTGCATCATGGGAACCCCCCAGCAGTCTACGTCTATAGCAGCATAACTAAGGGATGGTTCAGGGTCACCTGATCCAGCCCTAACTATAAGCTTTAGCAAAAAGGAAAGTTTTAAGCCTAATCTTAAAAGTAGAGAGGGTGTCTGTCTCCCTGATCTGAATTGGGAGCTGGTTCCACAGGAGAGGAGCCTGAAAGCTGAAGGCTCTGCCTCCCATTCTACTCTTACAAACCCTAGGAACTACAAGTAAGCCTGCAGTCTGAGAGCGAAGCGCTCTATTGGGGTGATATGGTACTACGTGGTCCCTAAGATAAGATGGGACCTGATTATTCAGATGGACGCAAAGCCTTCGCAGTACCTCCTCCATATTTTGGCCTCGGGTAGAAAACACGACATATTCTAGGAAATAGGGTAGTTTGCAACGTCATAGAATGAAAATACTGTAAAGATAAATAAATAAATAAAAATGGTGCAGAACCTTAAAACTTTGTTTTCTTTGGAATCTAGAAGTAGCAGGAATTGAGGAGTAAACTGCATGGACTTCACAGATTTGTGCTGGAGTGAGCATCTATTTAGATGCTGTAAGTCATCCAGACAAACCATAACCAAGAGATCAAAGTGGGTTGGATAGACGTCACCCAAGGATCAGGAAAAGTTTGAAGTTGGGGCTAAAAAGAACAAGCTATGTCCCCAAATAACAGAACTGCTCGAAATGACAGGTTAACCAAAAGAAGACAACTGAGTATCACAAAAGGAGTTGCCAAAGAGTGGTGCAGGACGAGGAGCGTGCATGAGGTAGATACATTCTAGACCTCAACAGTGTATAACGCCTTGAACTGACGAATGATTTGGTGACGTATAAACACAGTTAACTGAACCGAGTTACCGTTACATCAGCAGTGGTGAAGTTCTTCATCTTACATGTACATCACATGTATTAATATTTTTTCTCTTGGTGACATGGTGTCATTGGTCCAAACAAACACTTCTACTGCAAATTGATGGAAACACAGGATGGTGGCAAAAATATTCCATGAATCCTGAACCAGTCTGATTGTTGATCTAAAGGTTGTGTTGCTTTTTTTTTTTAACTAGACTGGCATTCCTTATGTCACTTAAAGGGGGGGGACTTTCCGGCGAGACAGATGGAAAGAGACAATGAGCACAGAGAGAAATATACAAGGACACAGGACAAACAGGATATCAGTGGGGAATTTGGAGCAAGGGATGACATCAGCAGGACCGTTAAAACTATCCTAACACTCAAACACAAACAGGAGAGGGAAGAAGTGCCGCTTCCTTGCAGTGTATGCCCATTACATCACAAGGAGGTGGCGGGAGGGGAAAGACTGTGTTCCATAAGAACAGACAACCCACGTCTGGCCATTGTTCACCCGTCATTGTTACCCTGTCAGCAGGCCGTGCTGTGCACCCTCTCATATGCAGTCTGCATCCACTTTACAAGCCCCAGCAAAGCAAACAAACAGGGGCCACCCCTCTATCTGAGGAAGCAGTTGTTTTTTGCCTTTGGAGAGTCAGTGCTGAGGAATCTGCTGGTGGGGAGCCGGTGAGAGTCACTGACACACGTTCAAACACAGACACAAGGAACAACATTCCAGGATGCCAACCACTGAGGAAAACAACAGGCCGTTCCAATGAGATTATATATTTAATCACCCAGTAGTACAATCAAACCACAATGTGTACTCTTGTACCTCAAAAGCTGGACATGACACGTCAATATGGCAGGGATGCAATCTGTGCACCATTTCATCATCAGGCTTTTGGCAACATGTTTCAAACAAGCACAGAGATGCACACATGGGTGAGCATGCACATGCATTATATACAGGCATGCGCATAACTGGTACTCGTGGTGGTGGTGTGTGCTGAAAATAAATGATGCGTAGCAGAAAATACAAGGAAAGTACTTCATAACAGGAAAGCAAAGGCAGACTGTAGGAAAAGTGTTTCCCTCTGCTGTGCCTCAATGATGTTCAGCACACACAAGCACGATGAGTACCAGTTATGTGCACCCCTGATTATATATTTGCACCTATTGACACAAGTGAGTGCACGGCACACTGACCCAACACCAAATACTGCAGCTTATAAGTCAATCTCCTGCAGTATATGGAAGAAAAATCAGAGTTCAGTCACAAACGTGGGTGAGGTAAAGATGGAGGGTCCACTGTTGATCTCACATGGAAGCAGCCAAAAGAAAGAACACAAGAAATATAGACAGGTGCATCTAAGATGGTCTCCACATCAACCATGGATGGGGCTGCAAGTTGTCACACTGCTTCTGGGCCCTCCTACTTTGCTGCAAGGAGAAGACCGCCGCCGTAACGTGTACATGGATTTTCTGTAATACAGTGGTGCATTATGACATGGGTGTATTGTACCACATAATCACATAGATGTCCAACGAGCTCTATTTTAAATCAACAAAGACAACATGCACATTGAGGCATGTGACTTCTGAGGTTATGTATCACAGCTATCAAGAATAAAAAGAAAAAATAAAACACACACACACAATATATATATATATATATATATAGAGAGACACACACACGCACAGTAAAACTCGCCTAAACCATCATTGTATAAATCAAATCTTCACACTCACCATACACATGGTTTTCCATGTAATAAACACAGTATAAACCAGATTTTGTATAACAGATTTTCACTCACATTGGACAAAATGTCCCACCCCATCACAATTATTCCCATTAAAAACCCCTCGCATGTACTGGACAGAGCAGTCTGGATGTGCCCAGTCGCAACAGAGGTACAAAATGAAGTCAGCACTGACACTCACCGATTTGGGGAAAGTGGGTTCGCATTTCTTTGATTAAAAGTCTGGGCATCTTTTTTTTTTTTAAACCGTGCTCAGACCCAGCGCCTAAATGAGGCAGGCCTTTATTCAAGGCCAGTGATTATTAACAAAATGCTGCTTGCTGCCTGTACTGCAGTATGGTATTAGGTTTCACACATATGCCTGGGTGTTGTGAACCAAACGACAACCACTTTAGATCAGAGCCCTCTGCACGGCTGCAAACCCTCCCTGGAGCCTGACGCACACCTGCTAAACAAAAGGCTGTGATTTGTCACTTTCACGTTTTCGTTCCTTTCTCTCCCGTCATATTTTAATAGTTTTTGCAGTGTCCCCGCTGATTATATTTCAATCACAAATCAAATACATTTGGCAGAAAAGTCTGCAAATATGACCAATTTCACGTGGAGTCAGAAAAAGATGCTCAAAAGACCCACAATTCATGGAGGGAAACTGCACACACAGTACTGTTGGTTTGGAGATTCATGATTGTATAAAGAAGTGGAGCTCACTGAGGGACAAATTAATACAAAAAAGCCACTATTCCTGTGGTAAATTGCATAAAGATGCGACAGAGAACTTTAAAAGGGTCACACGCACGTTGACGTCATTGCATGGCCACGGAGTTATGGCGTCGTAGAAGCATAAATGCAGCTTTAGGATTTTAAGGTACCTCTCCACAGCAGATTTAGAAAAAGAGCGACTTGACCAAATGAAATCTTTTTAAAGCACATCATTCCTGGAGCTTAAGTTTTGACCTGTCATTAAATGAGGCAGGTCCAGATTCAAAGTTAAGCATTTAGTCAAGGAAATACATCGGCCTAAATGGTGGTTGGGATTCCCCATAGATCATTCAGCGCCGCTTGGTTGTAACTAATCTGTTACATACATATAATAGATTTTGTCCTTTTTATACATATAGCAGATTTTGATTATAACAGACAAAATTTGCTGGTCCACTTGAATCCATTAAATGTGAGTTTTGCTATATATATATATATATATATATATATATATATATATATATATATATATATATATATATATATATATATATATATATATATATATATATATGTGGGTGGGTGTGTGTTTATACACACACACACACACACACACACACACACACACACACACACACACACACACACACACACACACACACACACACAGAGACATCACTATCAAACACAGAGGACATCACTACTACAGACATCTAACATTTAAACAGAAACTAGAAAGCAAAAGCGCAACACAGGAAACATGACAATTCCCCAAATTTCCAGCCTAACCCTAACAAGTCTGGACCAATTCTGAGACTGTGTGTTACGGGTAAGTCAGGCTGAATGGTCAAGGGCACACGTGACGGAAATGTTCAGACTCCAGTCACTCCATGAACGAACAGGGAAAGTCTAGACCCTGAAGTACTGATATGGAATATTGCTGGGAAAATGAACAATATGAACCCTTTTAGTTTCACCCTGTGGACTCTGAGCAGGAAGACAGCAATCAATTGTTGCCTTTGGAATATAAATAAAGTGCATAAAAAAAATCTCATGAACTTATGTCAAACATTCTGTATATCAAGATAAATTTCATGCAGATTCCCTAAAATTCTTTTATGAATAGACAACTACACAAAAATCAAGTCAACAAAGTTGTAATTCTAATCACAGATAGTTATTGGCTACCAGCAGTTTCCCACCACATTAAACGGCGCTCACCATTGAAGCCAGAGGCATGTCAAACGTAACAAAAACCATCCTAATCCTTCAGTCGCATTCACGTACAGCAGCTCATTCTGGAGCCAGCTGCTGCACTCTTTCAACTTATAGCCTCCCAGCTCTGCACGCTTCCGCCGTCAGACACGCACATTGGTGCAGTGACCGCGGCCTGGAGTTACCATGCCAAGTCAGACCAGTTGTGCCGGGTTATTTCCACATCAAAAGAGTTATGCTGAACACCATCCAGTCTTGAAGCGTGCCGTTTCAGCAAGCAGGATCCAGACTGTTTAACAGCGCGGACCGCCTGTCGCACCGTGCCCGATCACAGCTTCTCTTTGAACCCAGTATCTTGAGCCCGTTCTGTTATCCAGTCGGTGGTGAAACCTGCTCTCAGAGGCTCCCAGCCTGCATTTCATACAGACACTGGCCTGATGTCATAGTAACCAGGAGGATCCTGCCTCATTGTTTGTCAGGAAAGAGGAGGCGGGGTTAAGGGTGGGAAAAGAAAAATGATCTGCATATTTGGAGGTGGAGTCAGGTGTGACAGATTGTTGGGGCCTCAAACATACATCCTGGTGCTTAGAAGATACCAACTGTTCCAGCTCCTTTTTTAAACTAAAGCCCCGTGGTGAATTCTGGACGGAAGCGAGACAAATGCCGCACTCATTTTTAAGGGGAACTAAAAATTTATTGACATATCAGCAAGAATGATCAAAGTAAACGCCCTCTGATGTCCGAATTCTGACTGGGAAACGGGCATACTTTCACAACCCTCTGAGATTATATAACAGGAGTTTTAACATGAGAATATGTGATAAACAAGAACAACAAATGTCTTTACTTCTAATTTAATGTTTTCTCTATCTTTTTCAGAACATTAATAACAATAATAACTGCTCTTAGAGAGCATTTCTAATGACAATAATAGTAATAACAACTATGCATCAATAATAACAATTAAGAATAATGACAAGAAAAATGGACCCTGCAAGACAATAAATAAATAAGAAAAAATTCATTAGATATAAAAAAATAAAACCTTAAAAGTGTCCCACCTGTTGGGAAGGTGTCGTAACACGGACCCACAACAGGGGGCGCAAATGAACGGACAATGGATAAGAAAAGGAGTAACAATTTAATGTTGCGAAAGAACACAACGGAATATAAACAAGAATAATGATGCCAATCATACACAGGAGGACTGCGGGCAGGCTTGAAGATAGGAGACCTCGGATGAACGAAGAGCCGGGGCCCACACTGCTTCTACCACCAACGGCCTGAAGAACACCGAAGCCGCCAAGCCCTGAGTCCCCAGGTGGTCTCTGTCCTCCGTTGTCGGCCCTGGCACTGCTGGCAGACAGAAACAGAAGGTGGTGAGTGTGAGTCCTCACACCCAGCAACCTTTATAAGTAATTCCTCCGGGAGGGAAAACCTCCACCTCCAGGAACGTCTTTACTCGTGCAGCTCCCGTTTGTCCCTCTCCTGGGTCTTCACGGGCATGCGACTGCACACAGAACAATATTAGATTAACAGTAATCACAGCAGAGAAGGTTACCTCTAGTCGTAGAAGATTTCTCGGCGAGGAGGTGGAGTTGCCGTCCGGCCTTTATGGTGATGGTGATGAGATGAATGAGTGACAGCTGGTGTTGAGGATGAGTGACAGCTGTCACTCCCAGTGGCTCTGGCGCCCTCTTGTGCTTGAAGCCCGCACTCCAAGCAGGGCGCCATCTGGTGGTGGTGGGCCAGCAGTACCTCCTCTTCAGCAGCCCACACAACACCACCTTTGGTTTTTTAAGATTTAAGTCATAAAAAGAACTTTCTTTCTTTCTTCAATATTTATATCATTCATTTAAAAGAAAAAACAAAAAACAGAAAAGCAGAAATAAAGCATCTCAATTACCAGAATGAAAAGGAGCAGAAAGAAGAACAAGTCTTATATTTTCTGCCCCTTTTCACTTTCACTGGCACCACTATAATTTTATTTATTAGCTTTGAAATATGGGACTCATAATATGACATTGCCAATCTGACCAAAATTCATATTGTCTAGAAAAAAAAAAAATAAAAAAAAAAAAAAACAGTTTCTCTTAAGGGAAATATTCATAAATTTCTCATTCATTCATTCATTCAAATTTCAAAAGAACAGATGGTCTTGAACTACTTAAGGTAGCAACTCATATAGTCTATGATAGTAACCATAGCGACATCATAGATTATGTGGGGCTTCCCCCAACTTGTGCAAGTTATGCTGGGAAGCACATGGTGACAGCCAATGAGAGTAGAGATGCACAGTGACGACAGCTGGCTCCTTGCTCGAACAAAGTAATTCAACATGGTGGAAAACGCTCCCAAACAGCTTATTTCTATATAAATCTGTTTCTCGTGTATTTTCTAAAAGTTGGTGACAAATAAACACTTCTAAATCTAATCTTTGAAACCAGATAACACCTCTGAAGTGATTTACAAGACATCTTACAGATGTTAGCAAGCATGTCCCGTGTACGCGCATCACGAGGTCAACGGTAACTTCTACTAATTTCAAAACCTCAGGCATAAGCATGCGAACTTCCTCCTGTGGGGAGGAGGATCAAATCAAATCAATTTTATTTATATAGTGCCAAATCACAACAAACAGTTGCCCCAAGGCGCTTCATATTGTAAGGCAAAAGCCATACAATAATTACGGAAAAACCCCAACGGTCAAAACGACCCCCTGTGAGCAAGCACTTGGCGACAGTGGGAAGGAAAAACTCCCTTTTAATAGGAAGAAACCTCCAGCAGAACCAGGCTCAGGGAGGGGCAGTCTTCTGCTGGGACTGGTTGGGGCTGAGGGAGAGAACCAGGAAAAAGACATGCTGTGGAGGGGAGCAGAGATCGATCACTAATGATTAAATGCAGAGTGGTGCATACAGAGCAAAAAGAGAAAGAAACAGTGCATCATGGGAACCCCCCAGCAGTCTACGTCTATAGCAGCATAACTAAGGGATGGTTCAGGGTCACCTGATCCAGCCCTAACTATAAGCTTTAGCAAAAAGGAAAGTTTTAAGCCTAATCTTAAAAGTAGAGAGGGTGTCTGTCTCCCTGATCTGAATTGGGAGCTGGTTCCAGAGGAGAGGAGCCTGAAAGCTGAAGGCTCTGCCTCCCATTCTACTCTTACAAACCCTAGGAACTACAAGTAAGCCTGCAGTCTGAGAGCGAAGCGCTCTATTGGGGTGATATGGTACTACGAGGTCCCTAAGATAAGATGGGACCTGATTATTCAAAACCTTATAAGTAAGAAGAAGAATTTTAAATTCTATTCTAGAATTAACAGGAAGCCAATGAAGAGAGGCCAATATGGGTGAGATATGCTCTCTCCTTCTAGTCCCCGTCAGTACTCTAGCTGCAGCATTTTGAATTAACTGAAGGCTTTTCAGGGAACTTTTAGGACAACCTGATAATAATGAATTACAATAGTCCAGCCTAGAGGAAATAAATGCATGAATTAGTTTTTCAGCATCACTCTGAGACAAGACCTTTCTAATTTTAGAGATATTGGATATCAGGAAAGGAAAATAAACTATTCCTTATGGAATCCCCCCCAGGTAAATATGTTCTCTTCATTAAAATGAGCTGTAATTTTGCAACATGTTACAAAACTAAAGCGGCATTATAATGCTTGGATTTCAGGAGAAAAGGCATACAGCTTTAAAATGATAATTACAGCCCAGACAAAACCACACTTTGCAATTTGATAACAGCATCTTAAAAGAAGAGATTTAAAAGACAACGTAGATGTCAAAATTATGTTGGCTGGAGCAATTCTGCGAAAGAATGCAAATGGCTAATAGACGCTAATAAATCTAGCTAGCTAACAAGCTAGTCACAACAACAATTTTTAAAATAGTCTGCTGTTTTTAGCACAAATGTTGTTTGGAGAAACATTGAACAAAGTTATTATGTAGACTAAGTGACATATTTAGCTTACGTGTCAACCGTCAATAAGGTGTCCATGACTAATCTTGCTAGAACACACACAGGTTGAACTGTGGGACTTAATGATTCCTATAAACAGTTATGTAAGGTGATAACCAGTAATATACAGAGTTCTTTTGTTTTTCAGATATTTCTGAAACAGTTTACAGTTTTTCTGCAATATTAGTGCGTAAAACCAACTTCTTTGGACTTCTCCCATTTGCTTGATGTCACAACAGCAGATCCGGAATGGATCCACACATTGACTTGGCTTCTTCCTGATGGAATTCCAGATGTACATCAAGAATGGGCACAGTGGAGTTTGAACCTGGTAACTTGTTGCTGGTAGCCAAGAGTGCTAATGAGCGTTATCTAGAATGGCTGTTTTGGCTGGAACCTTTGAACAATGCTTTGCTTGTGGCTGAAAACCAGGAAATAAATAGGTGATAAGGACAAAAAAATGGGAAACCTCTTGTTTATGTGCTTGTTTTGGCACATTTTAAAGGCTGATTCTGGACTGTCGATAAGATTAAAACACACACACAACCTACAGGTGCAGCAGAAACTCTGAAAACATTCAAAATAATGTCATTGGTTAGCTGTAGGTGATAATACAGACATACTTCAACCCAGGCAAATATACTGTAACGGTACACAAAGCTGCTGGCGTCCTGTCAGCCAAACTAATTATGTTTACAAGAGTTTCCCTGTGCCTCCTGTGTAAACCTGTCAGTCTGGACTCAGAGAAGCCAGATCCTGAATCCTCTTTGTTAAAGAGCTGGGAAGTCCGATTTGTGCAGTGGTCTAGAGGGGCCCCTCAGGTTAATGATATCAAATCTTGTGTCCTCTCACATCCTTATCTTATCATCGAGGACTGTGGCGCTAACCTTGGTCTGAAATGCAAAAGAAAAACCTTTACATGGAAAGGGATTGGATTAAAATGAGGAGCAACAAAAGGATCAGCATCACCGCCGTCTCTTGCCCCCCAGTTCTGCTTTTGTGTTGGTCATCAAATAACAACTCTTTCTGATTGGGCGGGTTGATTAACGATGAGAAAGCAGTAGATATGCAACAACACAAACGTGGTGTGAAACCACCACAACTATACTACCCCCCCGGCTCCCCAACACTCCTACAACAACAAGACCCCAACCATCCCAAACATCATCACATGTGCAACGTCTAATTTGACTGTAACTGTCTCTAACAGGGTGCACAATTATTCCTCCCATCAATAACAAACTGTAACAAATGAGAGTACCATATTCCCTTTTGGAAATGCCCAAAAATGTAAACAATGACAGCAAATCTCTCACCTCACATTCAATCTGTGTTACTTCAGATGGTGACTCGGGAATATCAGAGTCGACAAGAAGCATGTCCCGGCTATGCCAGGATGTAAGCCGACCAAAACGAACCATTTGTCCAAAAGGAAAAGAAAAAACAAACCAACAAAAAGAAAAACCCGCACTCAGAACTGAACAGTGAGGGAATTCCAAAAATCAGACAAAATCCATTTCCAAGAAGGTGCCCTCTATGTCGAGCACAGCAGCTGCAGTGTTCCTGTTCTCTTGCCACCACGGCATTGAATTTGTGACTTCCTGTTTGACCCTGCAGATGCAGAGCAATACAGGCCAATGGTCAAACATCATAATCATAAAGGTGCACGTTCATCCCGCAAAGCATCAGGGGAAGTTCTTTGTTTCTACACAAGCCTTCCTGCCACTGAGCCACACCTTCACCTTCTCAGCACACCTCACACATGTAGCTTCTCCCACACCATATGGGATAACTGCAGTTAAAGGTTACCTGGCATAATTATTTTAATTAGACTGTATTATTACAATACACCCAGAACAGCCGCACACAACATTTAGCTTTTGTAAAGAATTTTCTATTCACAGCAGCAGACTGAAAGAAAATGTTGCTAAACTGTCACATACCTTCATTTTCCATCTTCATAGTGTCAGTGTCACAGAAAAATACCCAAAGAACATCGATTTTCATTACTAATTAAGTACATAAACAAATTATTATTTTGGTTTCTTTCATTTTTGTTCTGAGTTACCACAGTGAAACTGGTATGGATCAGGGTGTTGACTTGGCACAAGTTTTACAGTGGACGCCCTTCCTGAAGTAACTCCAGATGTACAACCCCAGTTCCACTGAAGTTGGGACGTTGTGTAAAACGTAAATAAAAACAGAATACAATGATTTTCAAATCCTCTTCAACCTATATTCAATTGAATACACCACAAAGACAAAATATTTAATGTTCAAACTGATAAACTTTATTGTTTTTGTGCAAATATTTGCTCATTTTGAAATGGATGTCTGCAACAGGTTTCTAAAAAGCTGGGACAGTGGTATGTTTCCCACTGTGTTACATCACCTTTCCTTCTAACAACACTCAATAAGCGTTTGGGAACTGAGGACACTAATTGTTGAAGTTTTGTAGGTGGAATTCTTTCCCATTCTTGCTTGATGTATGACTTCAGTTGTTCAACAGTCCGGGGTCTCCGTTGTCATATTTTGTGCTTCATAATGCGCCACACATTTTCAATGGGCGAAAGGTCTGGACTGCAGGCAGGCCAGTCTAGTACCTGCACTCTTTTACTATGAAGCCACGCTGTTGTAACACGTGCAGAATGTGGCTTGACATTGTCTTGCTGAAATAAGCAGGGACGTCCCTGAAAAAGATGTTGCTTGGATGGCAGCATGTGTTGCTTCAAAACCTGGATGTACCTTTCAGCATTGATGGTGCCATCACAGATGTGTAAGTTGTCCATGTCATGGGCACTAACACACCCCCATACCATCACAGATGCTGGCTTTTGAACTTTGCACTGGTAACAATCTGGATGGTCTTTTCCCTCTTTTGTCCAGAGGACACGATGTCCATGATTTCCAAAAACAATTTGAAATGTGGATTCATCAGACCACAGCACACTTTTCCACTTTGTGTCTGTCCATTTCAAATGAGCTCGGGCCCAGAGAAGGCGGCGGCATTTCTGATGTTGTTGATGTTTGGCTTTCGCTTTGCATGGTAGAGTTTTAACTTGCACTTGTAGATGTAGTGACGAACTGTGTTAACTGACAATGGTTTTCTTAAGTGTTCCTGAGCCCACGTGGTAAGATCCTTTACACAATGATGTCGGTTTCTAATGCAGTGCCGCCTGAGGGGTCAAAGGTCACGGGCATTCAATGTTGGTTTTCAGCCTTGCCGCTTATGTGTAGAAAGTTCTCCAGATTCTCTGAATCTTCTGATTATATTATGGACTGTAGATGATGGAATCACTAAATTCCTTGCAAATAAATATTGAGAAACATTGTTCTTTAACTGTTGGCCTATTTTTCATGCAGTTGTTCACAAAGTGGTGATCCTCGCCCCATCTTTGCTTGTGAATGGCTGACCCTTTTGGAGATGCTCCTTTTATACTCAATCATGAAACTCAAAATTAGTGTCCTCAGTTCCCAAACGCTTATTGAGTGTTAGAAGGAAAGGTGATGTAACACAGTGGTAAGCATACCACTGTCCCAGCTTTTTTGAAACGTGTTGCAGGCATCCATTTCAAAATGAGCAAATATTTGCACAAAAACAATAAAGTTTATCAGTCTGAATTAGGCCTGGGCGATATATCGATAATATCAATTAATTTAAATTATTGTTGCGGACGATTTAAAAAATAAAAAATTTGAGTTTTTTTTCTCCTCTTGCAGCGGCACACCTTTTTGTCCCCAGGACCTTCCGTAGCTCCCCCCCTCCCCGTCCCATTTCCTTCACACAATAACAAACACGGCTAACCGCTAATGGAGAGCGAGTTTCGTCAGTGGTTTGAGATTGCTGTGACAGACGTGGAACAAGTGACTGGACGCTGCAAAGTTTGTCTAAAAACACAGTTCTCCCCAGACAATGGAACAATGGCGTAGTGCTGTTGTATTTTTGTTTAATCCAGCCAGTCTGTTTGTGCTGATCAGACTGCTGTCTGCTCACTCGTCCCCCGCCAGCAGCCAGCCAAGCAGAGCCACAGCGCTGCAGCACAAAGTGAAAGAACAAAAACTCCGTCAAAGTCTTCCAACAAAAACAGCTCCTTCTGCCTGCGTAGCTATTAAGGCTTTATTTTACAGATGAAAGCGTTCATGTTTCCAAAGTTTGCTCAAGTAAGCCGCAAAGATGGTGTGAGAGTGACGAGTCTCTTGTTCCCTCACAATGAGAGCGCGAGAGAGAGAGCGAGAGAGAGAGAGAGAGAGAGGAGGAAAAAGTGAACAGAGGCTCCACACTGTAAAAAAAAAAGAAAAAAAAAGCAGCAGTGAAGCAATTTTAATCAACGACCATCTTCACCACACAATTCAGTGAAACAGTAAAGTGTGAAAAACTGATTCAGAAAGTTTTTCCATCCAGGATTTCATCTTTATGAGAGCAAATTTACTTCTTACAGAAGTGTCTTCTTTTATTATTGTTGTTTATGCACCAAAGACACCAGATCAAATTACTTGTATGTGAGAACTTACTTTGCAATAAATCTGATTCTGATTTGACAATCAAATCAGTCCAGGTTTAGCTCTTGTACAAACAAGACAATTAGGGGTTATAGTGTTTTTAAAAAGTATGCAATCCCACTCAGAAATGTTAAAAATAAAAAACTAAACTGTCAACATGACAGTAAAACTCTGCCTGTCTGACTGGATTAAAGGTACAGTGTGTCATTTTTAAAGAAGAGGAGAGCAAATGATATGTCCATCAAATATTAATGTGTTTTTAAACTTTTTAATGTTATTTATTTTATTAAAAGACAGAAACATGCAAAAAGAATTTTGATATTATAACACAAGTGTCTTTTTTTTGTCTATTATTCTTGCTTTCAATGCATCTAAAACCTGTCAAAATGACTCTCAACACGCCGCCTCGGGTGATAATTGCCAACAGCACCCCTATACTAAACATTTCTGGGGCGAACCCTGAAAGCCCACCGCAACAAAACGCAGCCGCACAACAAACTTATTCCAGTATCTAAAACAGAGGCATCCAGCTGCATGGGAGACATGCTACACTTTACGAGGGGAACAAGAGCGCAAACTCCCGCTAAAAACCAGCTGACTCTGGTGGAATCATTTACCCAAGTGTATTTTTTAAATCAAAGGAACAGTTGGAACTTCAATTCCAGGAGGTAAGTAGGGGTTAGTTTTAAGTTTTTGATAGAATAATAGCAAAACTTGTTTTGAGGTATCTCTGTCATTTGTACTAAATGTTTTCTTTTAAAAAGTGGGGGGTGGGGGGGGGGGGGGGGATGGAAAAAAAAAAAATCCAATTTTTTCTTAAAAATCAGAGATTTTATTTTTAGGCCAAATCGCCCAGGCCTAGTTTGAATATTGAATATCTTGTCTTTGTGGTGTATTCAATTGAATATAGGTTGAAGAGGATTTGCAAATCATTGGATTCTGTTTTTATTTACATTTCACACAATGTCCCAACTTCACTGGAATTGGGGTTGTACAAAAGACCGGCACATTGGTGGCCTTGGACAAGAGACTTTCTAAATGGGATTCAAGCTGCCATGTCACAGCTCCATCTATCCCTTCCTTTCCACTTCTGATGCTACTTTTATATTCACATTCCCTGTTTATTTTGGTGGCTTTCTGTCTGATTTGGTACAGATCTGGTTCCAGTTTCACTGATTTCAACTCATTGTATATTTAGTACCCTTTGTTTACTCACTCCAGTGCCAGAACATATTGCCCCATTACAAGTTTTCTCAAGTTTCTCTTCCATGTGCATTTCCTGTTCCCAGCCTTTGTTGCCATTAAGTTCGCTCTAAGTTTTTTCCTGCCCCACGCTGGAACTTCTCCCTGATATGACGTTTGCCTGTTTTTTTTATTTCCTCTGTCTTTATTCCCTCATGGACACTGCTGCATCATTTCCTTCACTGTGTTTATTGACCTCTGCCTGCATCAAGATGAAGTATAAAGTCTGTTTTACATACCCAATATTGCTGTTCTCTGCTGTGAGGTCCCCAGTCATGCTTCAACCACTACACAAGCACACTGACAGTTTGCACTGGAATATGGCTGTTTGTGGCTGGAATATGACACATCTGAAGACTAGATGATCTGCAGTGTGAGCTGGCAGTTTACTGAGTAGCAGGGAAGACTAACTCATTATTCAACTGAAACAATACCTTCAGAAAACACCACACTATAATTGTAAAAACAGAAAATGCTTACAGTGACTGTCTGCACATTTTGCAATTACATCACCCAAAAAATACAAATAAGTTTAATTAATGCATAGATTTACGTTATATACTTACTGAGCAAAGAATATGACAGATGACATCATTCCACACGTCCGTACTATAAGAATAGGATACACAAACATTTATTCATCACTTCATTGGGTACACCTTGATAGTACTTGGTTGGGCCACAATGTGTATTATGGTTTAAACCTCATTTGCAGATGTTATTATTCCAAAGTCATGACAATTTGTTCAGCTCATGTTTTACAACCATCAGTGATGGCAGGTTAAACTCCTTGGAATATTAACATACTAATACAAGTATACAAGATATTAGGGTAACCACTAATAGATTTTGTTTTACTAACACAGTACAAACTACTTTCTAGAATCCCTCATGCTTCCGGTGCGTTAGGTTGATCTCTTCACGATCGGTTGTCGTGACAAACCCTCAGATCACCTGTAAAAATGTTCTGTTGCTCTAAATAACTGTCACTGACAGAAACTGAGTTAAATACCAACAGTCTCCATTGTGAGTCCTCACAGAGGACAAACATTACAAAACAAGGGACCGTATGACCGAGAAACAATTTGTGTTGCAGGGAAAACAGCCAATTACTATCCTCACTTTTACAATGCAACAAGTAAAAGCAATGACAGTTTGAAAAAGAGGAAATTATGTCTCATGAATGTTTCCCTTCCACCTTCCTGCTGGCAAACAAAGAACACTAAATGCACTGTATGACCTGAGCGCAGCCATGAGAGATGAATACAACATTACAACCACATTTATTGGCACTTTTTCAACCAAAGTCACTCTGTCAGGAATAAAAATTAGATTAAAAAAACAGTCAGAATGGCAGAGATACCCAAAGTCCTTCTGCACCTTTTCTTCCTTGTTGATGATGTTTGCTATAATTAATACAAGATATAAAAGAGCAAAATAATATCCACGCTGAACGGAATATGCTTGATTCTCGTTATATGTCAATACGTTGAACTTATGACACATAATCAATGTACTGTACAGGTAAACATCCTAAATGTATAATGATCCATCCATCCATTAATAAACCACTTTGTGGTGTACTAATTTATAAACTTTTAATTGATTAGAATTAGCCACCAGTCGATTGTAAGCACATACTTTCAATGTTCTACTTCTATGGAAACAGACTGATGCATATTATATAAAAGGACAGAACAAGAATCACACAAAGTACACGCTTACTGGAAACCATAAAGTCCCAGAAGGCCGAGCTATCTTTATTACTACTGTAAACCTCTGTGACTGTTTCAGTTCCCAAGACAGGGAAGTTTTTGAACAATCTGTGTTCCTAACAGATATTTTTATGCGCCGGTTGAGCACCCTCCTCAGTCTTCAACAATGAGATTCGTAACTTGTGAATTTACCAATCAGATCAAAAGAGTCACAGCTTGTAACTGCAAAATGAGTTTCCACACAATGTCTGCATCACAGAGTTTGTAATTACCTTCACCAATAAGGCTGTGTTTTCATTGCTGTTGTCTGTTAGTAGGATTACGCAAAACTATTGAAAAGATTTTTATGAAACTTGGTGAAATGGTGGGATTTGGGCCAAGGAGGACACCATGAACACTGGGAGGTTGATTCAGGATTTTTTTTTCTCCTGCACTTTCTATACTATTGTGAGATGGGCATTTTTCAACATTTTCATGAATTTCAGTTTGGTTTGGCTCAGGGTCTCATCACTGCTTTTTGCAGATGATGTGGTCCTGTTGGCTTCATCAGCCTATGACCTCCAACATTCACTGGATTGGTTTGCAGCCGAGTGTGAAGTGCCTGGGATGAGGATCAGCACCTCTAAATCTGAGGCCATGGTTCTCAAAAGGAAGCTGATGGATCGCCTACTCCGGGCAGGGAATGAGGTCTTGCCCCAAGTGAAGGAGTTCAAGCACCTCGGGGTCTTGTTCACGAGTGAGGGGACAATGGAGCGTGAGATCAGCCGGAGAATCGGCTCAGCAGAGGCGGTGTTGCAGTCACTCTACCATACTGTTGTAATGAAAAGGGAGCTGAGCCAAAAGATGAAGCTCTTGATGTACTGGTCAGTCTTCGTTCCTACTCTCACCTTTGGTCATGACCGAAAGAACTAGATTATGGGTACAAGCGGCCAAAATGGGCTTCCTTAAGAGGGTGGCTGGTGTCTCCCTTAGAGATAGAGTGAGAAGCTCAGTCATCCGTGGGAAGCTCGGAGTAGAGTCGCTGCTCCTTCGCGTTGAAAGGAGCCCACTGAGGTGGTTTGGGCATCTGGTAAAGATGCCCGCTGGGTGCCTCCCTAGGGAGGTGTTCCAGGCACGTCCATCTGGGAGGAAACCCCGGGGAAGACCCAGGACTAGGTGGTGAGATTATATCTCCACACTGGCCTGGGAATGCCTCTGGATCCCCCAGTCAGAGGTGGTCAATGTGGCCTGGGAAAGGGAAGTCTGGGATCCCCTGCTGGAGCCGTTGCCCCGCGACCTGATCCCGGATAAGCAGTTGAAGATGAGTGAGTGGTGTGTTCATGAAGGGAGGAGCACAGGGTAACATATAAGAGTGGAGGAAGGTGCACACAGGTGGACTACATTCTTTATAGGAGATAGCTAAAAGAAATCAGACTGTAAGGTGGTGGCAGGAGAGAGTGTCGTTAGACAGCACAAGATGGTTGTTTGTAGGATGACTTTAGAGGTAAAGAAGAAGAAGAGAGTGAGAGCTCAACAAAGGATCAGATGGTGGAAGATGAAGGAGGAAGACTGTTGTGTGAAATTTAGCAAGCAGGTGAGAGAAGCACTGGTTGGAGGGGAAGCAATTTTGGACAACTGGAAAAGTACTGCAGATGTGGTGAGGGAGACAGCTAGGACAGTACTGGTTATGACATCTGGACAGTGGAAGGAAGACAAGGAGACTTGGTGGTGGAACGAAGAGGTCCAGGAAAGCATAAGGAGAAAGAGGTTGGGGAAAAAGTTTTGGGATAGTTGTAGAGATGGAGAAAGTAGAGAGGAGTACAAGGAGATGCGGCGTAAGGCAAAAAGAGAAGTGGCAAAAGCGAAGGAAAAGGCATATTGCGAGCTGTACAAGAAGTTGAATAGTAAGGAAGGAGAAAAGGACTTGTACCGATTGGCCAGACAAAAGGACAGAGCTGGAAAGGATGTGCAGCAGGTTAGGGTGGTAAAAGATGCACATGGTAATGTGCTGACAAGTGATCAGTGTGTGCTGAGAAGGTGGAGGGAATATTTTGAAGAGCTGATGAATGAAGAAAATGAGCGAGAGAAAAGGCTGGATGATGTGGTGAAAGTAAATCAGGAAGTGCAAGAGATTAGTAAGGAAGAAGTGAGGGCTGCTATGAAGAGGATGAAGAGTGGAAAGGCAGTTGGTCCAGATGACATTCCAGTGGAGGCATGGAAATGTCTAGGAATGATGGCAGTAGAGTTTCTAACCAGATTGTTTAATACAATCTTGGAAAGTGAGAGGATGCCTGAGGAGTGGAGACAAAGTGTGCTGGTTCCTATTTTCAAGAACAAGGGTGATGTGCAGAGCTGCAGTAACTACAGAGGCATAAAGTTGATCAGCCACAGTATGAAGTTATGGGAAAGAGTAGTAGAAGCTAGGCTTAGCAAACAGGTGAAGATCTGTGAGCAGCAATATGGTTTCATGCTGAGAAAGAGCACTACAGATGTAATGTTTGCTCTGTGAATACTGTTGGAGAAGTACAGAGAAGGACAGAAAGAGTTACATTGTGTTTGTGGACTTAGAAAAAGCTTATGATAGGGTGCCAAGAGAAGAGTTGTGGCACTGTATGAGGAAGTCTGGAGTGGCAGAGAAGTATGTTAGGGTACTGCAGGACATGTACAAGAATAGTGTGACAGCGGTGAGATGCGCAATCGGAATGACAGACTCATTCAAGGTGGAGGTGGGATTACACCAATGATCAGCTCTGAGTCCTTTCTTGTTTGCAGTGGTGATGGACAGGTTGACAGATGAGATCAGACAGGAGTCCCCATGGACTATGATGTTTGCAGATGACATTGTGATCTGTAGTGAGAGTAGAAAGCAAGTTGAGTCTAGTCTGGAGAAGTGGAGATATGCTTTGGAGAGAAGGGGAATGAAAGTCAGTAGAAGCAAGACTGAGTACATGTGTGTGAATGAGAGGGAGCCGAGTGGAATAGTGCAGTTACAGGGAGTAGAAGTGGTGAAAGTAGATGAGTTTAAATATTTGGGGTCAACTGTTCAAAGTAATGGAGAGTGTGGTAGAGAGGTTAAGAAGAGAGTGCAGGCAGGGTGGAGTGGGTGGAGAAAGGTGGCAGGAGTGATTTGTGACCAAAGAATATCAGCAAGAGTGAAGGGGAAAGTTTACAAGACAGTAGTGAGACCAGCTATGTTGGACGGTTTAGAGACAGTGGCACTAACAAAAAGACAGGAGGCAGAGCTGAAGGTGGCAGAGCTGAAGATGTTGAGATTCCCTTTGGGAGTGACAAGAATGGACAAGATTAGGAATGAACATATCAGAGGGACAGCTCAGGTGGGACGGTTTGGAGACAAAGTCAGAGAGGCGAGATTGAGATGGTTTGGACATGTGCAGAGGAGGGACCCAGGGTATATAGGGAGAAGGATGCTGAGGATGGAGCCACCAGGCAGGAGGAGAAGAGGGAGGCCAAAGAGGAGGTTCATGGATGTGCTGAGGGAGGACATGCAGGTGGTTGGTGTGACAGAGGAAGATACAGAGGACAGGGTGAGATGGAAATGACTGATCTGTTGTGGCGACCCCTAACGGGAACAGCCGAAAGACAAAGAAGATTTGTAGGGGGTTGCCCTGCCACATTTCTCCATGTAATGTGGAGTTGCGTGAGGAACTGTGCCAAATCAATATGCAGATCCACCATGGATCTGGCCCCAAGTGGAAAAAACAAAAACAACAACAACAAAAAACTAGGGAGCAGCCGAAAGGACTTACTTTTTGCTACCTATGGTAACAAACAGAGCTAGGAACCTGCAACATTTACCAATATGTAGCTAATGAGGATATATGAAGATGAATTTTGAAAAAACTAAAACAAAATAATAAAAATAACAAAAGTATAAGAATGGGTACATATTATGCAAAGAAAACTTGAAGTGCTCTAACATAATTTTTTCCAGTTACAGACCAGTCACACAGGTTAAAACAAGTTGTGTTCGGCCAGTGCGAAGGTCACTTGATGCACAATTGATACTGTAAGGCAATAATTTGCGGATGGTGCTATAAGCAGAAGGCACAGATGGCTAATAATGCTTTATGGGAGCTATCAGCGGGGTTGGAATGTGTCTCAGACCAATTAGACTACTTGGCTGAAGCCCGTCTGTTGTAAAAATAATCAATTTGGACCATAAACACCCTCTTCAGCCTATCAGAGTGTTGCCAGGGTCTATAAAATCTAACATGCATGCAATAATGAACTTGAAATACCCCATTGAAACAAAGAAGTAACTCTATACAGAAAGGACAGGACTTGGCTGCTGCCTTCTGAAGCCTGGCACAGGATGTAGCGATGCCAAAGCCACGAAGCCGGTCACTAGTTAAACATCCAAACTTCTCCCAGCAAAGCCCTTAATTTCATTAAAAGCAAGCACGCATGCATTTTACGGAGCGTGCCAAAGCTGCTGCTATAGAAACTAAAAGACTTCACTCAGTGCCAACGTGTCCAAGTATAGCTTTTGTCTTCCAAACTGCTTTAATAAAATATGGGCCAGCACCCAACAGCAGACCTCTACAGTTAAATCTCCAAAGACAAAAGTATCAGAGGACTTCAATGAATCTGGAATCCATCACCAGAAACTATTTTTTAAATTTGGATCCAAGAGCAAAATAATTTTTGAATTTGTTTAATAAAAGTTTCTTTCATATAAAGTCTTTGAGCCTTGTGTGCTAGTGACCATAAATCACCTTCAGCCAAACACCTACACAGAGCAATACTGTGACTATACATCCATCTACATTATAATAGCCAAGTGGCCTCTGTGTGCGTGTGTGTGTGTCTTTGATCACTCAAATGACCTGATCAGTTTGTGGCGAAATTTGATGTACCAGATCAGTTACAAAAAAGCAACTTGCTTACGTCATATCCCATACACGTGTCTGCCACCTGCTGGATGGATGGAGGAAAATTATTAACAAGCTGTGGTTCATGTTGGTTGTAGTTTGGCTGCCACCTGCTCTTCAGTGAGTTGTGCTGGCTGGCGTCTACCTTCAAGTCAGCATCACGTAACAAATTACGTCAGGAAGCAACACTGCTGCTTGTTTAAATGTGATTGTAAAGTGGAAGTGGTCCATCAGCACAGCATGTAAAGTCTATCAATACATATGAACACAGTGTTTCGAAGTGAGGCTCAATTACTGATGGCTTTGGACTAAATTTCAGACGTCTTCAAAGTTTGTGGCATGTGTCCTGAGCACTGGGCCAATGAGACAATTCCAGATGACGCACCGGATCTTCGATGGCAACCCCCCAGGCAGACAACCGGCCGATCCAAGCTCTGGATATTAACAGTTGATCTGTCGCAGTCAGGTGGAACGGGAGTGTCTCCTTGGTCTTCTCCAGTATCTCTGAGGTTGTCGACAGATGAAGCTGAAACGCACCACATGGGCAATCTGTGGTCGCTGATGCTCCGTCTTCATGCAAGTGATACTCCACATGAATCACTGGAACTAAATGGCATTTCAGTGTACACTTGACATAATGTGATATTTTCTAAAACAACAGGTGGCAGAAGAGAGAAAAACAGACTTATAAGGAAAAGCTACGAGTTCAGTTGATGTATAGAAAAAAAGGAGTAAATCTTTTTGACAAAACAGGAGGATGGAGTAACGAGGAGAGGGACCCACTGAGCGTACGAAGCTGACTAAAGTGTGACAAAGTACCATCACAATGTCTTGCACTACCAAAGAGCACACATAATCATTTAATCAGCAAACTAAAAGAGTACCAGAGCTCTCGGAGCTATGGAATAAATGTGCTGCGCCATTATGTTATAATCTCATGCCAAATTTCAAATTTAGGGCGTTTCCTGTTTTTCTGGGTAAATTTGCTGAAATTTATCGAAATTCGCCGTTTTGCAGCCATGTTACATCATTTCCCTCTGCGCCATTGTTTTCCTGGTGAAATGTCATGAAACAGCATCATCTTACGATGTTTCAATTTGTGAGACTCGCATGTCATTATTCGGGTTAACTGTGATGCAAACATAAAGCGCTGTTATTAGTGGAATATCTGAGCTCACGCAAAGCTTTAAAAGGCCCATTTTCACGGGGAAATTTCACAGCTTTGGCTGACTTCCTGCTTACACTATGAATCATGACAAAGTGCGGGCGATACACAAAGTCTGCGAATCAGAAGACTATTTCTTTGTTGGCTTGTGACATCTTTGGCGGTATCTACCATCCATGCACCAGAGGAGGAGCAACCGAAGGACACGTTGGAACCTCCAGGGTGCTGTGATGGACCGATCGCAGTGGGGAGGGCTGCACTGACAGCAAGCAGCGCCGAAAAAGAAGAAAGTGTATTACAGGCCACATCAGCGTTCACCATCGACAGGCCGAGGACACTTTCATCAAGAAAACAACGGAACGCACCCTACTGGTCGGAGGTGATAATAGAAATCAACACCATAATGGGCTTGAATTTACCCTGTGATTTTATCTTATCTATGCAATCTACCCCAAGGACTGAGGAAATTGGACAGAAATCTTGTCTTAATTCTGCTTGCAAAGGAAGCCATAACTCGCAAATGGTTTAGGGTGGATCCACCACCATCTTTGGACTCGACAGGGTGTCAAGGAGATTTACGTAATGGAGAGAGTGATTTTTTTCCAATAAGCCTTGTGGTTGACAAATGTGAGAAGTACTGGAAGAAATGGGACATTTACCTGAATCAGAGAAATTTGTGAATTCAGAACCAACTGTATGATCAGTGCAGTTATTTTGTTTCATTGGCTTGTATATATTTACTTATTTTTCATTTCCTTTGGACTTAACATGCTGTCATCCATCCTAAATGCTCTAAATGTTTGTTAGAAGCAGCCTGTATGTTCCTATATTTCTTTTTTTCTCTTCTTCTTTCTCAAAAAAGCTAGAAAGCCTATTAAAACTAAAGTTTAAAAAGAATAAAACAACGGAACAATGATCAAAACTTGCACGGTACTGTAAGTTTTAGATTTTTTTCTGTCTCTTTAGTTTGTAATTTTACATAAGATGTAAATGGCAAACAGGACTGCATTTATGTAGCACTCTTCCATCTGCATCAGACACTCAAAGCGCTTTACAATAATGCCTCACATTCACTTGATGTCACCCCAGTGTAAAGCTGAACTGGTGGGAAATGGCTTCTATTGGTATTTGAAAAGTGCTGGAGGATGCTCTGCACCCAACTGGACTCTCTAGCGCCATCACGCTCTTGAATTTCTGGGGAGATCCCTGGAGAGTTGTATTACACGCTTATACTTAGAAAAGCTGCACACAGTGGAACCCGTCACCATCGAAGGCAAGAGTGGTTTCCATCCACAGCAACGTGCCATCACAGTCAGAACGTGGCGGCTGTTGTGCGATTGGCGTGTATGCTCCTCCGCGACGTTATGGCTACATTGTGCACAAAAACAAAGCGTCACAGATGTAGTTGCCGACAGTCGGCTTCCTGAAGTCGAGTGCAAGTCAAAACACAGACACTGAGAAAAAAAAACCCACAGTCATGCAGTGGAAGGACAACACATGACAGCATTATTGTACCAGGAATAAGTCTGATCCCAGGACTCTTACAGTCTGAGTCATGCTGCAAACACCTGGTGTCTACAACAGCAACGGACTGCACTCGCAATGTGACTGTACGGACAAAATTATCCTCCTCTACTGCTGCACACGTTGCTTAGCAACCCACTTTTTTCAGCGACATGAATGATATTGCTGTGCCGGAAAATCATGTTTTTCAATTAAGATTTTTTAAAAGAGCGTTTGACTGAGAAATTACATTAGTGTCGTCGTGCAACAGTGATAATCAAGACACATAAATCTGCATTTTTAACAGCTTTCTGCAAGCAGGCTTCCTGCTTCCACCCCGAAAGCTAATCAAAAGTGAGAAGCTGAAAGGCACCAAAATTAACCAGATGACTGTCTGCCCATTTCCAATCCCCAAGTCTGGCATCCAAGGGATCAGGATCCTGCAGACTGCAGTCAGCACCTCTCATCAGTCACAAAACAACCGGGTCCTGCAGAGGAAGTGCTGTCGATGGCACACACTGTTCCTAAGTGTACACACAGTTACACTCGGCAGCTCAGCTTGTGTGTAAAAATGTACACACACCACACACACACACACACACACACACACACACACACACACACACACACACACCACACACCACACACACACACACACACACACACACACACACAACACACACACACACACCACACACAAAAAGCTGCCACTGCAAAGGAAATCCCAAAATACTGTGCCAGGGTCCAGCCAGACTGATAACGGTATCTGAACAGCATTAAGGTCAGAATGGGATCCCCAAAGACCTGGAGGGACATGTGAAGTCATAAGAACGGCAAAGGGTGTGGTGAAAGTGGTGACCGTTACAGGGCATGTGCACAGTATTGCGGCTTCAACAGGAACTGTGGACGAGTCACCAAATACCTGGCAGACAATGAAGTGATACATTCAAAAAAAAAAAAAAAAAAAAAAAAAAGGCCAAACCCCCCCCAAAAAACCCCCCAACAACAACAACCCCTAGATCAAAGTACTCAGCGAGCACGATGACATTTAAAAGTCTCGGTATGTGGGCTTTTAAAAGATCACAACAATAAAATGAACCTCATTTCCTTAAACTCATTCTTCCCTCATATTTGAATGGAAGTAGCCCAACAACTGGCCCTGAAACTGGGCCGGATTCTGGCCTCTCTCTCCTAGTCTGTGATTGGCTGGTGGCCTGAGATGCTGATGTCAGCCTCACTTTCATGGGGTGTGAGTGTTACTCTCCTATTGGTTGTTTGGGAGTGGGACAATCTCACTCCAAATGGAGGCCAGTCTCCGGACTAATTCATAGCCAGAGTTGACGGGCTAGAATGGAGGTAGAAATCTGACCTTGACCTTGATGATTAACTAGGTTTCCAATGAATCATAAATCTCACCGTTCAGATGAGATCTCAGCTCTTATTCACAGACCAGGATAAAGGAGAGAGAATTAAAACTTTGCCTTTGGACTGGCACACCGCTTGGAAAAAGCCAGGAAAAGTAGTTGTTTTTTTTTCCCTTTCTGGGGCTCAGTGGACCGTCTGCCGCAGCACCCTCCATCCCTCAACTCCTGTATTTCAGAGCGGTTCTTTCCATGCATGAACTCCCAAGTGCTTCGACCCTGCACAGGCTGCTTCAAGCTGAACTGAGGCTGCCTGCTCCTCACCACATGCTTCTCTCCCGTGCACACACAACTACAGGGCTTGATTTCACAGAAATTTAGAATTAAAATTTACACAATCATCACTTCAAAAATGGTTTGCTGTGACAATAAATCTGTGTTTCATACTATGATGTAACCTTGGGACTTACTCTGCAGTTCATATGCATGGTGAAAACTGTGTGTGTGTGGGGGGGGGGGGGGGGTTCCTAGGACAGATAAAGGAACACCTACTATGGTCCA
Organism: Thalassophryne amazonica; assembly: GCF_902500255.1. Lineage (NCBI taxonomy): Eukaryota > Metazoa > Chordata > Actinopteri > Batrachoidiformes > Batrachoididae > Thalassophryne > Thalassophryne amazonica. Next base: position 127,606,582 of record NC_047108.1, read on the forward strand.
TTACACAACTATCATTGACCAATCACAACCAAATCATATGACTTCTCTTCATCAACAGGCCCAACTGTACAACTAAGTCTGATCAAAATCAGAGGAGATTCATGTCGGTCCAAATACAACTTCTTGTATATCCAGATTGATTTTTTTTTTTTTTTTTTGAAGAGGAAAGAAAACCCCTAAAATCCAATATTAGCAAAACTGATTCCAAACCACCTCTGAAGGTGGTCTGAAATGTAATTCTATTCAATTTCGACAGATGTGTCTCTGTACACTGTAATCAAATCCATGAAATGTCTCAACTGTTTACAACAGGACACCCAACGGCGATGCCAAACAGAGAGCCAAAGAAAAACTCCAGAACTCCATGCTGTGTTTGAAGGCCACGCCACCACTGGCGTAGCTGCATAGTTACTGATGTCATGATCAAGACGACGCAAATACGTACATATTGTCAGTGATTGGAAACCCACAAACCCGACTTGAACTGTAAAAAATAACAATGTGGACAGTCTGTCTCAAGCTGAGTGTGTATAATAATAACAATAATAATGATGAGACCAAGAAGCCTCATGGGTGTGGCTATAAACCAAGCAGGTAGCCAGATATGGACTTCTGTGACATAACCTCACGCAAGTCTAAAACGAGCCATTTCACACCGAAAAGTTTGGACTTTTTTTTTCCACCATAATGCTCAAAGCACATTTAACTTTAAAGGTAGATCAGAGAGTCATGTTGTCCAACTGCTTTCAAAGGTGCTGGTGTCCTGTTCAGTCAAACTCACAGCAGATCGACACTTTCACGGCGGCCCAGAGATCAGTGCTCCACACCGCTCGCTGCCCGGCACAAGGATGTACGGGCTCTGACCTCCAGAGGCTTCATGTTGGGCAGACTGAGCGATCGCAGATCCTTCACACCCTGCTCACCTTCAGCTCATCGCTCGGACGCGCTGAGTGGAAAACAAAGAGGTTTATAATTTTTTTTTTTTTTTTTGAGGCAGAAGAATCACACGTTGCTGTAAATGAGAAGCACAATGACAAAGATCAGAATGGAAACCCGCAAGAAACTCTCTGTTATTAATAAGCCGTTCCTTTCAAAAAAAATAAACCAAACTGTTGTGTGGGCACTGAAGAGGAGGTACTGCTGGCCCACCACCACCAGATGGCACCCTGCTTGGAGTGCGGGCTCCAAGCACGAGAGGGCGTCGGAGCCGCTGGAGGTGACAGCTGTCACCTATCAACACCAGCTGTCACCCATCCATACACTACAAAAGGCCCGGACCTGCAACTCCACCTCCTCGCCGAGAAATCTTCTACCATACAGGTAATTCTCTGCTGAACCTAATTCGAGTATTAGTCTGATCTCTTTTTGCAGTCGTTTTTCCTGGGACGGATACCCTGTCTGCTGAGTTGGCGTTTGGTGTGGACTGCGACGGCTTCGCTCCCACCCCACCCAGATAAGTGGTTATCTCGGGAGCTGCACGAGTGTGTGATTGGAGGTAGAGGTTCTCCCTCCTACTAGCTGTACAACTGTGGGATTACTGAGTGTGCGAACTCACACTCATCCAGAACTGTTTCTGTTTTCTGCCAGCAGTACCGGGTCTGACTGCTGAAGACAGTGGCCCACCTGGGGCGCAGGATCTTGGCGGCTCCGGTGTTCTTCAGATCCGTTGGTGGTGAAGGCTGTGTGGGATCCGGCTCTTCTCGCATCCGGACGTCTCCTATCTTCGAGCTTGCCACACATCACCTTGTGTCGGATTTGATATAACGCATATTTGTATTTGTCTGTACTACGTTGTGCACCTTCACAACATTAAATTGTTACTTTTTTTGGCTATTACATTGTCCCTTCATAACGCCCCCCTGTTGTGGGTCCGTGTCACACCACTTCCCCAACAGGATTTCTTGGCCAGCGTCATGGATCCCGAGGGGCGTCAACTCGAGCCTGAACGGCCAATGGAAGAGCGAGGTGCACAGGCGCCAGCAGGAGGTGCGTTAGGGACGCCTGCCAGCAAATACTAACCGCTTTCACTGCTCGGTTGGATCTGGTAACGAGCAGAACGTTATCCTCAATCGGAGGATGGAGGCTCTCACTGCCAGGGTGGAGGCGCGCCGATCAAGGCGCTACTGCAGCACCTCCTCCTGCTGGTCCCTTGTCAGACACAGACGTTCCACTGGCTCGTTCAACGACCCCCCCCCACCATACCCTGAAGCATACATAAGCCCTCCCGAGCCGTACGGAGGTTGTGTCGAGACGTGCGCGGACTTCTAATGCAGTGCTCGCTCGTCTTTGCACAGCGTCCCGTCATGTACGCGTCAGACGCTAGCCGGGTGGCTTATGTTGTTAATTTTGCTTCGAGGAGAGGCACGCGCCTGGGCTACGGCGCTCTGGGAGCAGACACTCACGGCTCATAACGTCATACGCTGCGTTTGGTAAGGGCGTTCAAACAGGTCTTGTAATCATCCCAACAGAGGCGAGACCGCTTCGAGCGTGCTACTGTCAATGCGAACAGGGGCGCGGAGTGCAGCCGAGATGCAGTCGACCTTCCGCATTGCGGCTGCGAGGTCCGGGCTGGACTACCGTTGCACTCCGCGCCGCCCTTCATAAACGGACTGTCTCCGGTCCTGAAGGAGCCCTCTGCTGGCTAAGGAGGAACGCGGGATTTTGACGGGCATTGTCGACCTGGTTATACGCTTAGGACACCGGTTTGAGGAACAACTGTCGGGAGCAGGGCGGGGGCGTTGACCGGGCAACGGGCCGTCCCTCTTCCTTCCGGGTCCGAAAGGGTGCCGTCGTCCCCACGCTCACAGCCAGAGGGCCCGGTGTGGCTACACAGCTCCCCCTGCTGACGAAGCTATGGACACGAGCAGGGCCAAAATGAAATCAAATGACAGACAAAAGGAGGCTGGCCCGCGGGGAGTGTTTTTTCTGTGGATCTGTGGTCACATACAGAGGAACTGCTCCCAAATGGTCAAAATACAATGCCCGTCCTTAGTAACTGGGCTAAGGGTGGGCATAACACGCACGCGGGGGAACCCCGAAAATCAGCACAAATCCCAGTTACAATCCTTCGTGAGGATTAACCCCTTCACGCCCCCGGGCACTTGTAGACACGGGTCGGAAGGAATCTGCTGGACAGCAGATGGCAAAGGAAGTCGGGGACTCCTTCTCGGTGGCTCTGCCTTCCCCTGTGAAGGTACGAGCACTCAGATGGCACTCTTCTTCCATTAATCACACACCAGAACAGCCAGTGACTTTGGTGGTGTCTGGGAATCACAGGGAGGAGATTGGGTTTTATGTAACACCTTCTACCTCCCGAGTGATTTTGGGTTTTCCATGGTGTTGAAACACAATCCCCGGATTGACTGGCCGTCTGGGGTTGTGACGCAGTGGAGCGAAACCTGCCACCGGGAGTGTTTAGGATCCTCGGTTCCACCTGGTGAGACAGCTAAGGAGGAGGTCAAAGTCCCGCCCAATCTGACGGCGGTGCCATGTGAGTACCACGATCTTGCTGACGTCTTCAGCAAAGATCTGGCACTCGCCCTTCCCCCGCACCGACCGTACGATTGTGCCATCGATTTGATTCCGGGCGCTGAGTACCCGTCCAGCAGGCTGTACAACCTCTCACGTCCGAAACGGGAATCAATGGAGACCTACATCCGGGACTCCTTAGCTGCTGGGTTGATCCGGAACGCCACCTCCCCGATGGGCGCGGGTTTCTTTTTTGTGGTTAAGAAGGACGGCGGACTCCGTCCATGCATCGATTACAGAGGGCTGAACGAGATCACGGTTCGCAACCGATACTCGTTACCTCTGTTGGATTCGGTGTTCACGCCCCTGCATGGAGCCCAAATATTTACTATACTTGATCTTAGGAATGCGTACCACCTGGTTCGGATCCGGAAGGGAGACGAGTGGAAGACGGCATTTAACACCCCCTTAGGTCACTTTGAGTACCTGGTCATGCCGTTCGGCCTCACAAATGCCCCCGCAACATTCCAAGCATTGGTTAATGACGTCTTGCGGGACTTCCTGCACCGCTTTGTTTTCGTGTATCTAGACGACATACTCATCTTTTCTCCGGACCCTGAGACTCATGTTCAGCATGTACGTCAGGTCCTACAGTGGTTGTTGGAGAACCGGCTGTTGTGAAGGGAGAAGTGCGAGTTCCACCGCACTTCTTTGTCCTTCCTGGGGTTCATCATCTCCTCTAACTCCGTCGCTCCTGATCCGGCCAAGGTTGCGGCGGTGAGAGATTGGCCCCACCCAACAAGCCGTAGGAAGCTGTAACAGTTCCTCGGTTTTGCGAACTTCTACAGGAGGTTCATTAAGGGCTACAGTCAGGTAGCTAGCCCCCTGACAGCCCTGACCTCCACAAAAGTCCCCTTCATCTGGTGGGATCGGTGCAAAGCCGCGTTTAGGGAGTTGAAACGCCGGTTCTCGACTGCACCAGTTCTGGTGCAGCCCGATCCTACTCGCCAGTTCACAGTGGAAGTGGATGCCTCTGACTCAGGGATAGGAGCCGTGCTGTCCCAGAGCGGGGAGTCCGATAAGGTCCTCCACCCTTGTGCCTATTTTTCCCGCAGGTTGACCCCGGCTGAGAGGAATTATGACATCGGCAATCGGGAACTCTTGGCGGTGAAGGAGGCTCTTGAGGAGTGGAGACACCTGTTGGAGGGAGCGACGGTGCCCTTCACGGTTTTCACGGACCATCGGAACCTGGAGTACATCCGGACCGCCAAGCGGTTGAACCCCAGGCAAGCCCGCTGGTCACTGTTCTTCGGGCGCTTTGACTTCCAGATTACATAACGCCCCGGGACCAAGAACCAACGGTTGGATGCACTGTCCCGGGTGCATGAAGAGGAAGCCAAGGCCGAGCTGTCAGACCCCCCAGAGACCATCATCCCCGAGTCCACTGTCGTGGCCACTCTCACCTGGGACGTGGAGAAGACCGTCCGGGAGGCCCTGACACGGAACCCAGACCCGGGAACCGGCCCGAAGAACAAAATGTACGTCCCACCAGAGGCCAGAGCTGCGGTTTTGGACTTCTGTCATGGGTCCAAACTCTCCTGTCATCCCGGAGTGCGCAGGACCATGGCAGTAGTCCAGCAGCGCTTCTGGTGGGCGTCTATGGAAGCCGACGTCCGGGACTACGTCCAGGCCTGCACCACCTGTGCCAGGGGCAAGGCGGACCACAAGAGGACCTCAGGACTCCTCCGACCCTACCGGTGCCTCATCGCCCCTGGTCCCACATCGGCCTGGACTTTGTCACGGGCCTCCCGCCGTCCCAGGGCAACACCACCATCTTAATGATAGTGGACCGGTTCTCCAAGGCGGCCCACTTTGTGGCCCTCCCGAAGCTCCCTACGGCCCAGGAGACAGCAGACCTCCTGGTCCACCACGTGGTGTGTCTGCATGGGATACCAGCGGACATTGTCTCAGACGTGGCCCTCAGTTCTCCTCTCAGGTCTGGAGGAGTTTCTGCAAGGAACTGGGGGCCACCGTGAGTCTCTCGTCCAGGTATCACTCTCAGACGAACGGACAGGCAGAGCGGGCCAACCAGGAGTTGGAGCAGGCCCTCCGTTGCGTTACCTCCGTGCACCCGGCGGCCTGGAGCACCCATCTGGCCTGGATCGAGTACGCCCACAACAGCCAAGTGTCGTCTGCCACCGGCCTCTCCCCGTTTGAGGTGTGTTTGGGGTACCAGCCCCCATTGTTTCTGCTTGTGGAGGGAGAGGTCGGTGTGCCCTCGGTCCAGGCCCACCTCAGGAGGTGCCGCCGGGTGTGGCGGACCGCCCGTTCTGCCCTGTTGAAGGCCCGGACAAGGGCCAAGGCCCATGCAGACCGCCGCATTCCCCGGCCCCTGCATACCAGCCCGGGCAGGAGGTATGGTTGTCAACAAAGGGCATCCCGCTCCAAGTGGACTCCAAAAAACTGAAAGACAGGTATATCGGACCATTTCCCATCACCAAGGTCCTCAGCCCGGCCGCAGTGAAGCTACGGCTGCCAGCTTCACTGCGGATCCATCCTGTTTTTCACGTGTCACGGATCAAGCCATACCACACCTCACCGCTCTGCACCCCTGGACCTGCACCGCCTCCTGCCCGGATCATCGACGGCGAGCCGGCATGGACCGTGCTTCGGCTTCTGGACGTCCGTCGCAAGGGTCGGGGCTTCCAGTATCTGGTGGACTGGGAGGGGTATGGCCCCGAGGGAATGCTCCTGGGTGAACGGAGCTTCATCCTGGACTCGGCCCTCCTGGCCGACTTCTACGCCCGGCACCGGATAAACCTGGTCGGGCGCCAGGAGGCGCCCGTTGAGGGGGGGGGGTCCTGTTGTGGGGGCCGCTGAAGCGGAGGTACTGCTGGCCCACCACCAACAGATGGCGCCCTGCTTGGAGTGCGGGCTCCAAGCACGAGAGGGCGTCGGAGCCGCTGGAGGTGACAGCTGTCACCTATCAACACCAGCTGTCACCCATCACCACCACTACAAAGGCTGGACTGCAACTCCACCCCCTCGCCGAGAAATCTTCTACCATACAGGTAATTCTCTGCTGAACCTTAATTCGATTATTAGTCTGATCTTTTTGCAGCCGTTTTCCTGGGACGGATACCCTGTCTGCTGAGTTGGCGTTTGGTGTGGACTGCGACGGCTTCGCCTCCACCCCACCCAGATAAGTGGTTATCTCGGGAGCTGCACGAGTGTGTGATTGGAGGTGGAGGTTCTCCCTCCTAACTGTGTACAGACTGTGGGATTACTGAGTGTGCGAACTCACACTCATCCAGAACTGTTTCTGTTTTCTGCCAGCAGTACCGGGTCTGACTGCTGAAGACAGTGGCCACCTGGGGCGCAGGGCTTGGCGGCTCCGGTGTTCTTCAGATCCGTTGGTGGTGAAGGCTGTGTGGGATCCGGCTCTTCTCGCACCGGACGTCTCCTATCTTCGAGCCTGCCACATGTCACCTTGTGTCGGATTGATATAACGCATATTTGTATTTGTCTGTACTACGTTGTGCACCTTCACAACATTAAATTGTTACTTTTTTGGCTATTCTATTGTCCCATTAACGCCCCCTGTTGTGGGTCCGTGTCACGACACTTCCCCAACACAAACACTGCAATAAAATATATATCAGTTACTCAGTTGACTTGTTTTGTTTTTTTTAACTGGGTACAAACTATAAAACCAAGCAAAGCCTGGTAAATTTAAACACGTTGCCTAAATTTTATTATTTTACATACACTGCAACAATATAAAATCTGAAGCATATTTGTATAATTTTTTGAGTCAAAATATATAATCTCCACTTAATATAGTAAGTTCCTTCGGCTGCTCCCTTGTTTGCACTCGGGGTCGCCACAGCAAATCCAAGGTGGATCTGCATGTTGATTTGGCACAGGTTTTACGCCGGATGCCCTTCCTGACGCAACTCCACATTACATATGAAGTAAAATTTGAGTAATACAGGATGACTTGTTTTGAGATGAATACATAATCTTGAAAGAATCTTGGAAACATTGAGTTTTGAGTTGTGTCTGAGATGAAGCAAGAGATTTAAGCTGTTATGTCATTTGTGAAAGATGCACTGCTTCCTAACACTAGAAAATAAAACACAAAATGAGGTGTTTCAGCTAATTTCAAGATCTTATTTCAAGTTATCTTGAGTGAATTTCCACAGTGGCATTAAAGCTACTGTATGTAGGAATTAGAGGCATTATTAGCTCTGTGTTTTAGTGTATAAACTACAGGAAACAACAAATCATTGTGTTTTGGATGAGCCCTTCGTGTCTACATGGTTGCTAGCGCAGGCTAACAAGTTTGACATGTTATTTTGGCGAAATTGAGGATTATAATATTACTTATCCCAATCATCAAAAATTAAAACAAGAAGGGAAACAATTCGTGGTCGGCAATGCCATAATGCAATCTGCAACCTAACCAGTAGATGACACTAAATCCAACACACTGCAGCTTTAACTTGTAATAAATTAAAAAAAAACTACCAATGGAAGAAGTGAAAATTCCCTTAAGATTTCTTGAAACAGGTTCTTGAAATGACTTGAATAAACTGATGCTTTATGACCGAAAACAAAACATTTCTGAGACTTCAGATTTTTAAGCTGTATTATCTGAAAACAAGTCTTTATATCTTACTCAAATTTTGCTTCAGTGATTGTGTCTCATGTTCAGTGCAGATTACATTTTGACTAGAAATTAGGCAAATGTATTCTGTAAGAGTTTGTGTGTTTTTGTGTGTTTGTGCAGTGTACTACAGAATAAAATGCATGGAAAACCTCATCGCTAACCACTGTGCGACTAAACAGCTGTGGACTGTGACCCTGGGGTCAGACTGTAACAAAACACTGTGGTCAAAGGGTGCAAGTCCGGACGGCAAAAATGTCCAAAGAAGAGCAGTTAATCACGCCACAGTAGGATCTCTCTCGATACACTTAAATCAGCCTTTGATGGAAAAAGTGAAAATGAAACATTTCCATTCAGGGTTTCCACTTGGACTTCAGAGGAAAAAAACGCTGGCAGTGTAACTGTGTCATCATGTCACGATTGCGCGGCAGCAGGAATGACTCATGGGATTGTTGCCAACAATTGTGAGCAGATGAATGACAAATGTTTCTTCTGTAACTGTGATTTACATTTACAGTTGGCTCCTTTTCCTTGTGGTTGGGTGAGACATAAATGGGCGAGATCATGGTTTGAGTCGGTCACAGTTAGAGGCCGTCACAGAGAACAAAAAACACATGCAAATTAAAGCACAAAAAGTCTCATACAGAGATAATTTTCATTTGCTAAACAAAGAGTGATGACGCCAATTTTACCAGAAACAAAAGGTGCTCTGAGGGGACAAACAAAACTTCAGTCCATATTTTAAACACAGATTCCAGAAAGAGAAATCAAAGGGAGAAGAAACATACAGGAATGTCCACCATCCACTTAAAATTCATATTTGATCCATAAAATTCAAACCAAATTAAACAATTGTTGAACTCTCTCAAAATGTTAATACTTTAATTTTTTCATGATGGTTGATTTTAGTTTCTGAGAATGTGAAATGTGAAACCATTAAATTGTCCCATCTTATTTTAAAGAAAGAGGAAAGGTTATAGTTTCTTCTTTGGTGCCCCCTCCCCACGACCGGAAGTATAATAAAGAGAAAAAGATGCAGGCAGTAATAATAGTAAATATAACGCAATACTAAAATACCCTCAGCCGTATGAGCATTGTGTTCTTTATAATTTGCAGTTGTCTAATTTAAGCTCCTATTGTCTTACATGCAATGTGTGCATGTTCAATAGCACTCTATCAATCGATCATCAATCAATCAAAAGCAATATTTACATTTTAAGAGCGGAAAATGTGCAAATCAATATTTGCAGATCACCCTCTGTGCATTTGTAAGTATTAATGAGACAAATTTAACTCCGTAGGAAGTTAGCTTTGGGTTAGCGGAGTTTAGCATGCATGCTAACATCTGCATAATGTCTTGTAAATGACGCCAGAGGTGTTATCAGGTTACAAAAACAGTGTTTCAGTTTTAGAAGTGTTTATTTGTCACTAGCTATTACATAATATATAACAAAGAGGTATACTTACAACTATGTTAATATGTTTTATACTTACAGCTAGCTACCAGCCTGTGATGTCACCATGCTAACATCCGCATAATGTCTTGTAAATAAGTTCAGAGGTGTTATAAGGTTCCAAAAACAGCATTTTCACTTTTAGAAGTGTTTATTTCTCGCTAGCTTTTACATAATATATGAGAAACATATATATATATATATATATATATATATACAAACACAAAATGAAGCAGTTTTGAAAAGATCAGCCACTGACATCACAGTGCAGCTCTACTCTCTGATTGGCTGTCACCCCCACAATAAAAAAAATAAATAAATAAATAAAAAACCCTGATCAGATTGAAACAGAATGTGACTTTTTAACCTCTTAGAATAGGTCAAAGTGAGCCATCTTTCAACTTGTCCAGGGTCTGTGTCCCAAGAATGTTCCCTGTAAATCTGAAGACCCTGGTGGACGTAAAGCCTTCACAATACCCGAGGCCAAATTTAATGTCCTTGACTAATAACGATAAGAAGGAAGAAGAAGGAAGAAAAAGTAGTAGCAGTTAGTAGCAGCTATAACAACATATATTATTCTATATCCATTTTCTGAACCCAGTAAAGGGTTACAGGCACAAGAAAGTGTGACGTAGGTGTGGGCGGGGTTGGGGCAGGTGTGGAGGTGATTAAAGGCACACACAGTGAAAATGGCAATATTTAGTTCATTGCTCAAAAGTAAGCAGATTATGTGTGAAAACAGGCAGACCAACTTTTCTTCTCTCTCTGGAAATATCAAAAACAAAAAAACCCAAAGTAAAACTTTCTTTCTTCCATGACTGAATGACGCTACCTTTAACTTTGAGGTAGTGTCCCCCAAAACGGTAGGCCTCGAAGTTGAGAGACAGTGGCGTGTTGGACTGATCCAGGAACAGGTCAACGCGGGACAACTCGATGCCTTTCCTCTCGAACACCGGGCCCAGAACCTCTCTGTTAACACGCATCAAAGAGAAAACAACCATGTTGTAATAACTAAAAAAAAAAAGAAAAAAAGAAAAACTGCGCCGTAGATCACAGTTCATGTCAAACAGTCATAATGTTGCTTATATGTGTGTGCAGCCGGAACAAACGGGAAACCGAAGCTGGCCGAGCTGCTCACCTCAGGGTTTTCTTTTTCATGGCAGGTACAATTTCTGTGTCGATGTCCACTGAGATCAACTTCAGGCTGAAGCACTCTTTACTGGGGTCCTGCGGGGGGGAGACGACTCACTGTTAGTTTCCACAGCTGGGCTGCGGCATTCTGGACATTCTGAATTTTGAAGAGAGATTAAACTGTGCTTCTGTGTGGTGTGTGTGGGCTGACTTACATCGGTGTGTCGTCTGCGTGGTTTCTTTTTCACCAGCTTCATTCCTCCCGTTTTATGCTCGCTGAAATACAGTTACATGCACGTTATTATTAAATCCCACCAAAGCTGATAAAAGCACCAAACACTTTGGAAATAAACGTTCAAACACGTTTCAAGCCTCGTGTGAAAACACAGACGGCCACGCGCATGTCCACGAGCATGACCAAGCGGTGGCTGGTTACTAACCCGCGGTCACTGCTCCTTCATCCTCTTCCTCCAGGTCAGAGGGCGGGCTGGTGCGCGGGGGGCAAGAGCGCGTGGACACGTTCCGAGCCAGGATGGAGGCTGCAGGGTTTAAAACACACACACACACAAATTTGAAAAATACAAAACAGGCAGAGTTGTAAACATGCAATCCTGCACATATAAGCAACAATAAACCTTAAAGTGGTGAAAAGTGCAGGAAACATCATGATTTGCGTTTTATTTAGCTACAGACAGTTGATTTTGTATTGACACTGTGCAGTTCTATAATGAGAATAATCTGTGAACTGAGCACCAGCCATCAGAGCAACTCTACCTTGAGGCTGTAAGTCAAATCGAGGATGCCGATCAAAGTGCATGTTGTCTGAGTTTCTGAATGGCAGCGTGAGTCACATGACTCACACAGGTGTAGGGGGCTTACTATTCTGATCTTGGCAGTCTGGGTGGTGGCAAACCTAGACAGAAAACAAACAAAGAGGTAGCGAGGTCAGCTTTTTCATGGACTGAGTCTTACTTAAAGAAATCGGCAGAATATTTCAGATAAAAGCCAACTACAGCAATTAAATAGTTGCCCCCCCCGTGCTCCCCTCTGTGCAAATGGGGTCATCATTAGTCCCATTTACACCAGCTGGAAGGTACGAGGTGTTTATTCCACATGGTAAACTTGTGCAGTTAAGAAATCCAACAGTGTGTGCGTCTAATTTAAAATCAACGTTTTGTTAACACAAGACTTGAAGATCAGTTTGAGATATTTAAGTTCAAGTTAATTTATTCCAGACATGTCAGAAACCATATGAAGAAAACATCAGAAATACACCACATCTACATATCTTTAACACCAAAGAGATTTAAATATATCCATACATAGTATACACATACATATTTACATATACACATACTTACACATTTTTTCCCATTTCTATTTTCATGTTTCATTTTTGTGAATATTTCCAATAAAATAAATAAAGGTAATCAATAGCAAATTAAATAAATAATTTTCCTATTGTTTATACCCTGTCTATATACCCATACTCTGCACATATAACATACCCACACACAACCTGTGAATTCAAGTACACCCTATCAACATGTCTGGATTTATATTTACATTTTTAAAGGTGGATTGCACCTGATCAGCATCCAGTCCTGAAGTTGATTCACCTTTCAGTACTAAAGATTCCTTCCACAGGAGCAGTTTACCATGTGATATTTGAACACGACACTCAAATGATGCAAATAAAAGAACATTTAAGTCTGTTTGCTGACTAAAATCAAATCACAATTTGGTGATTTCAAAATTCTCAGTTCCACTTCTATGATTATTGATTCAATTCTGATTCCAATTTCAACCTGCTCAGAATCAACCTCAAAGCTGACATTAACATCTTAAATTTACATGGCCAAAACGCCAGGTATCAAGGTGTCTTTATTACCCCCAATGGGTAATTTGTTGTGCAGCCAGCAGAGAGAACACATTAAGACATACATAGACTTAAATATGACATGAAAACTCACCAGACAGTGGACATAATAATACAACATGCTGTAGCTGACATTTCCTCACAAGGCAAGTAGTACACCTTATATACTCTCCTTATATAACCATTTAACACAAAGTCACTCCAAGGGAGACAAAACCTGCTATTAAAAATATCCAGTTGTAACCTTAAATCGTCATTTAGCATCCAATCTCACAACCAAACAATAAGACTGGAAGCACTCAGACCCGAAGATTTAGTCCTTCATTCTCCTGCTAAGTATAACTACGTGTTCTGGGCTATGGCCTGGGTGTGGTGTGTGTGTATTATATGACTTTTATCTTCAGTAGTGTATTGTGATGATCTTATTGATGATCTTAAACATGGGGATTGAAAACTGTAGTTTGATGTTTCTTAAATAATATTGCGGTAACCGCAACAGACAGACAAAGAACTAAAATATTCCTCTGGACTAAGTGGTAAAACTGTAAAACCTGCATGGTAAAAGACAAATTACAGCAAAAACTGTGCCCCACTACAGGATAAACAGCTCCATGCCCGACTATTGTTTTACCACAATTAAATGGCCACAAATGCTGCTATTGGCAGGATGTGGGGATCCCCTGTGCATACCCCCCCCCCCCCCCCCCCCCCCCCCCCCCCACCCCCCCTACCCCTCAACAAAAGGATCAGCATCACCGCCGTCTCTTGCCCCCCAGTTCTGCTTTTGTGTTGGTCATCAAATAACAACTCTTTCTGATTGGGCGGGTTGATTAACGATGAGAAAGCAGTAGATATGCAACAACACAAACGTGGTGTGAAACCACCACAACTATACTACCCCCCGGCTCCCCAACACTCCTACAACAACAAGACCCCAACCATCCCAAACATCATCACATGTGCAACGTCTAATTTGACTGTAACTGTCTCTAACAGGGTGCACAATTATTCCTCCCATCAATAACAAACTGTAACAAATGAGAGTACCATATTCCCTTTTGGAAATGCCCAAAAATGTAAACAATGACAGCAAATCTCTCACCTCACATTCAATCTGTGTTACTTCAGATGGTGACTCGGGAATATCAGAGTCGACAAGAAGCATGTCCCGGCTATGCCAGGATGTAAGCCGACCAAAACGAACCATTTGTCCAAAAGGAAAAGAAAAAACAAACCAACAAAAAGAAAAACCCGCACTCAGAACTGAACAGTGAGGGAATTCCAAAAATCAGACAAAATCCATTTCCAAGAAGGTGCCCTCTATGTCGAGCACAGCAGCTGCAGTGTTCCTGTTCTCTTGCCACCACGGCATTGAATTTGTGACTTCCTGTTTGACCCTGCAGATGCAGAGCAATACAGGCCAATGGTCAAACATCATAATCATAAAGGTGCACGTTCATCCCGCAAAGCATCAGGGGAAGTTCTTTGTTTCTACACAAGCCTTCCTGCCACTGAGCCACACCTTCACCTTCTCAGCACACCTCACACATGTAGCTTCTCCCACACCATATGGGATAACTGCAGTTAAAGGTTACCTGGCATAATTTTTAATTAGACTGTATTATTACAATACACCCAGAACAGCCGCACACAACATTTAGCTTTTGTAAAGAATTTTCTATTCACAGCAGCAGACTGAAAGAAAATGTTGCTAAACTGTCACATACCTTCATTTTCCATCTTCATAGTGTCAGTGTCACAGAAAAATACCCAAAGAACATCGATTTTCATTACTAATTAAGTACATAAACAAATTATTATTTTGGTTTCTTTCATTTTTGTTCTGAGTTACCACAGTGAAACTGGTATGGATCAGGGTGTTGACTTGGCACAAGTTTTACAGTGGACGCCCTTCCTGAAGTAACTCCAGATGTACAACCCCAGTTCCACTGAAGTTGGGACGTTGTGTAAAACGTAAATAAAAACAGAATACAATGATTTTCAAATCCTCTTCAACCTATATTCAATTGAATACACCACAAAGACAAATATTTAATGTTCAAACTGATAAACTTTATTGTTTTTGTGCAAATATTTGCTCATTTTGAAATGGATGCCTGCAACATGTTTCTAAAAAGCTGGGACAGTGGTATGTTTCCCACTGTGTTACATCACCTTTCCTTCTAACAACACTCAATAAGCGTTTGGGAACTGAGGACACTAATTGTTGAAGTTTTGTAGGTGGAATTCTTTCCCATTCTTGCTTGATGTATGACTTCAGTTGTTCAACAGTCCGGGGTTTCCGTTGTCATATTTTGTGCTTCATAATGCGCCACACATTTTCAATGGGCGAAAGGTCTGGACTGCAGGCAGGCCAGTCTAGTACCTGCACTCTTTTACTATGAAGCCACGCTGTTGTAACACGTGCAGAATGTGGCTTGACATTGTCTTGCTGAAATAAGCAGGGACGTCCCTGAAAAAGATGTTGCTTGGATGGCAGCATGTGTTGCTTCAAAACCTGGATGTACCTTTCAGCATTGATGGTGCCATCACAGATGTGTAAGTTGTCCATGTCATGGGCACTAACACACCCCCATACCATCACAGATGCTGGCTTTTGAACTTTGCACTGGTAACAATCTGGATGGTCTTTTCCCTCTTTTGTCCAGAGGACACGATGTCCATGATTTCCAAAAACAATTTGAAATGTGGATTCATCAGACCACAGCACACTTTTCCACTTTGTGTCTGTCCATTTCAAATGAGCTCGGGCCCAGAGAAGGCGGCGGCATTTCTGATGTTGTTGATGTTTGGCTTTCGCTTTGCATGGTAGAGTTTTAACTTGCACTTGTAGATGTAGTGACGAACTGTGTTAACTGACAATGGTTTTCTTAAGTGTTCCTGAGCCCACGTGGTAAGATCCTTTACACAATGATGTCGGTTTCTAATGCAGTGCCGCCTGAGGGGTCAAAGGTCACGGGCATTCAATGTTGGTTTTCAGCCTTGCCGCTTATGTGTAGAAGTTCTCCAGATTCTCTGAATCTTCGATTATATTATGGACTGTAGATGATGGAATCACTAAATTCCTTGCAAATAAATATGAGAAACATTGTTCTTTAACTGTTGGCCTATTTTTTCATGCAGTTGTTCACAAGTGGTGATCCTCGCCCATCTTTGCTTGTGAATGGCTGACCCTTTTGGAGATGCTCCTTTATACTCAAGCATGAAACTCAAATTAGTGTCTCAGTTCCCAAACGCTTATTGAGTGTAGAAGGAAAGGTGATGTAACACAGTGTAAGCATACCACTGTCCCAGCTTTTTTTGAACGTGTTGCAGGCATCATTTCAAAATGAGCAAATATTTGCACAAAACAATAAAGTTTATCAGTCTGAATTAGGCCTGGGCGATATATCGATAATATCAATTAATTAAATTATTGTTGCGGACGATTTAAAAATAAAAAATTTGAGTTTTTTTTCTCCTCTTGCAGCGGCACACCTTTTTGTCCCCAGGACCTTCCGTAGCTCCCCCCTCCCCGTCCCATTCCTTCACACAATAACAAACACGGCTAACCGCTAATGGAGAGCGAGTTTCGTCAGTAGGTTTGAGATGCTGTGACAGACGTGGAACAAGTGACTGGACGCTGCAAAGTTTGTCTAAAAACACAGTTCTCCCCAGACAATGGAACAATGGCGTAGTGCTGTTGTATTTTGTTTAATCCAGCCAGTCTGTTTGTGCTGATCAGACTGCTGTCTGCTCACTCGTCCCCCGCCAGCAGCCAGCCAAGCAGAGCCACAGCGCTGCAGCACAAAGTGAAAGAACAAAAACTCCGTCAAAGTCTTCCAACAAAAACAGCTCCTTCTGCCTGCGTAGCTATTAAGGCTTTATTTTACAGATGAAAGCGTTCATGTTTCCAAAGTTTGCTCAAGTAAGCCGCAAAGATGGTGTGAGAGTGACGAGTCTCTTGTTCCCTCACAATGAGAGCGCGAGAGAGAGAGCGAGAGAGAGAGAGAGAGAGAGGAGGAAAAAGTGAACAGAGGCTCCACACTGTAAAAAAAAAAGAAAAAAAAAGCAGCAGTGAAGCAATTTAATCAACGACCATCTTCACCACACAATTCAGTGAAACAGTAAAGTGTGAAAAACTGATTCAGAAAGTTTTTCCATCCAGGATTTCATCTTTATGAGAGCAAATTTACTTCTTACAGAAGTGTCTTCTTTTTATTATTGTTGTTTATGCACCAAAGACACCAGATCAAATTACTTGTATGTGAGAACTTACTTTGCAATAAATCTGATTCTGATTTGACAATCAAATCAGTCCAGGTTTAGCTCTTGTACAAACAAGACAATTAGGGGTTATAGTGTTTTTAAAAAGTATGCAATCCCACTCAGAAATGTTAAAAATAAAAAACTAAACTGTCAACATGACAGTAAAACTCTGCCTGTCTGACTGGATTAAAGGTACAGTGTGTCATTTTTAAAGAAGAGGAGAGCAAATGATATGTCATCAAATATTAATTGTGTTTTTAAACTTTTTAATGTTATTTATTTTATAAAAGACAGAAACATGCAAAAAGAATTTTGATATTATAACACAAGTGTCTTTTTTTTTGTCTATTATTCTTGCTTTCAATGCATCTAAAACCTGTCAAAATGACTCTCAACACGCCGCCTCGGGTGATAATTGCCAACAGCACCCCTATACTAAACATTTCTGGGCGAACCCTGAAAGCCCACCGCAACAAAAGCAGCCGCACAACAAACTTATTCCAGTATCTAAAACAGAGGCATCCAGCTGCATGGGAGACATGCTACACTTACGAGGGAACAAGAGCGCAAACTCCCGCTAAAAACCAGCTGACTCTGGTGGAATCATTTACCCAAGTGTATTTTTTAATCAAAGGAACAGTTGGAACTTCAATTCCAGGAGGTAAGTAGGGGTTAGTTTAAGTTTTTGATAGAATAATAGCACAAACTTGTTTTGAGGTATCTCTGTCATTTGTACTAAATGTTTTCTTTTAAAAGTGGGGGGTGGGGGGGGGGGGGGATGGAAAAAAAAAAATCCAATTTTTTCTTAAAAACTCAGAGATTTTATTTTTAGGCCAAATCGCCCAGGCCTAGTTTGAATATTGAATATCTTGTCTTTGTGGGTGATCAATTGAATATAGGTTGAAGAGGATTTGCAAATCATTGGATTCTGTTTTTATTACCATTTCACACAATGTCCCAACTTCACTGGAATTGGGGTTGTACAAAAGACCGGACATTGGTGGCCTTGGACAAGAGACTTTCTAAATGGGATTCAAGCTGCCATGTCACAGCTCCATCTATCCCTTCCTTTCCACTTCTGATGCTACTTTTATATTCACATTCCCTGTTTATTTTGGTGGCTTTCTGTCTGATTTGGTACAGATCTGGTTCCAGTTTCACTGATTTCAACTCATTGTATATTTAGTACCCTTTGTTTACTCACTCCAGTGCCAGAACATATTGCCCCATTACAAGTTTTCTCAAGTTTCTCTTCCATGTGCATTTCCTGTTCCCAGCCTTTGTTGCCATTAAGTTCGCTCTAAGTTTTTTCCTGCCCCACGCTGGAACTTCTCCCTGATATGACGTTTGCCTGTTTTTTTTATTTCCTCTGTCTTTATTCCCTCATGGACACTGCTGCATCATTTCCTTCACTGTGTTTATTGACCTCTGCCTGCATCAAGATGAAGTATAAAGTCTGTTTTACATACCCAATATTGCTGTTCTCTGCTGTGAGGTCCCCAGTCATGCTTCAACCACTACACAAGCACACTGACAGTTTGCACTGGAATATGGCTGTTTGTGGCTGGAATATGACACATCTGAAGACTAGATGATCTGCAGTGTGAGCTGGCAGTTTACTGAGTAGCAGGGAAGACTAACTCATTATTCAAACTGAAACAATACCTTCAGAAAACACCACACTATAATTGTAAAAACAGAAAATGCTTACAGTGACTGTCTGCACATTTTGCAATTACATCACCCAAAAATACAAATAAGTTTAATTAATGCATAGATTTACGTTATATACTTACTGAGCAAAGAATATGACAGATGACATCATTCCACACGTCCGTACTATAAGCATAGGATACACAAACATTTATTCATCACTTCATTGGGTACACCTTGATAGTACTTGGTTGGGCCACAATGTGTATTATGGTTTAACCTCATTTGCAGAGTTATTATTCCAAAGTCATGGACAATTTGTTCAGCTCATGTTTTACAACCATCAGTGATGGCAGGTTAAACTCCTTGGAATATTAACATACTAATACAAGTATACAAGATATTAGGGTAACCACTAATAGATTTTGTTTTACTAACACAGTACAAACTACTTTCTAGAATCCCTCATGCTTCCGGTGCGTTAGGTTGATCTCTTCACGATCGGTTGTCGTGACAAACCCTCAGATCACCTGTAAAAATGTTCTGTTGCTCTAATAACTGTCACTGACAGAAACTGAGTTAAATACCAACAGTCTCCATTGTGAGTCCTCACAGAGGACAAACATTACAAAACAAGGGACCGTATGACCGAGAAGAAACAATTGTGTTGGCAGGGAAACAGCCAATTACTATCCTCACTTTTACAATTGCAACAAGTAAAAGCAATGACAGTTTGAAAAAGAGGAAATTATGTCTCATGAATGTTTCCCTTCCACCTTCCTGCTGGCAAACAAAGAACACTAAATGCACTGTATGACCTGAGCGCAGCCATGAGAGATGAATACAACATACAACCACATTTATTGGCACTTTTTCAACCAAAGTCACTCTGTCAGGAATAAAAATTAGATTAAAAAACAGTCAGAATGGCAGAGATACCCAAAGTCCTTCTGCACCTTTTCTTCCTTGTTGATGATGTTTGCTATAATTAATACAAGATATAAAAGAGCAAAATAATATCCACGCTGAACGGAATATGCTTGATTCTCGTTATATGTCAATACGTTGAACTTATGACACATAATCAATGTACTGTACAGGTAAACATCCTAAATGTATAATGATCCATCCATCCATTAATAAACCACTTTGTGGTGTACTAATTTATAAACTTTTAATTGATTAGAATTAGCCACCAGTCGATTGTAAGCACATACTTTCAATGTTCTACTTCTATGGAAACAGACTGATGCATATTATATAAAAGGACAGAACAAGAATCACACAAAGTACACGCTTACTGGAAACCATAAAGTCCCAGAAGCCGAGCTATCTTTATTACTACTGTAAACCTCTGGACTGTTTTCAGTTCCCAAGACAGGGAAGTTTTTGAACAATCTGTGTTCCTAACAGATATTTTTATGCGCCGGTTGAGCACCCTCCTCAGTCTTCAACAATGAGATTCGTAACTTGTGAATTTACCAATCAGATCAAAGAGTCCAGCTTGTAACTGCAAAATGAGTTTCCACACAATGTCTGCATCACAGAGTTTGTAATACCTTCACCAATAAGGCTGTGTTTTCATTGCTGTTGTCTGTTAGTAGGAGTTACGCAAAACTATTGAAAAGATTTTTATGAAACTTGGTGAAATGGTGGGATTTGGGCCAAGGAGGACACCATGAACACTGGGAGGTTGATTCAGGATTTTTTTTTTCTCCTGCACTTTCTATACTATTGTGAGATGGGCATTTTTTCAACATTTTCATGAATTTCAGTTTGGTTGGCTCAGGGTCTCATCACGCTTTTTGCAGATGATGTGGTCTGTGGCTTCATCAGCCTATGACCTCCAACATTCACTGATTGGTTTGCAGCCGAGTGTGAAGTGCCTGGGATGAGGATCAGCACCTCTAATCTGAGGCCATGGTTCTCAAAGGAAGCTGATGGATCGCCTACTCGGGCAGGGAATGAGGTCTTGCCCCAAGTGAAGGAGTTCAAGCACCTCGGGGTCTTGTTCACGAGTGAGGGGACAATGGAGCGTGAGATCAGCCGGAGAATCGGCTCCAGCAGAGGCGGTGTGTTGCAGTCACTCTAACATACTGTTGTAATGAAAGGGGAGCTGAGCCAAAAGATGAAGCTCTTGATGTACTGGTCAGTCTTCGTTCCTACTCTCACCTTTGGTCATGACCGAAAGAACTAGATTATGGGTAAAGCGGCCAAAATGGCTTCCTTAAGAGGGTGGCTGGTGTCTCCCTTAGAGATAGAGTGAGAAGCTCAGTCATCCGTGGGAAGCTCGGAGTAGAGTCGCTGCTCCTTCGCGTTGAAAGGAGCCCACTGAGGTGGTTTGGGCATCTGGTAAAGATGCCCGCTGGGTGCCTCCCTAGGGAGGTGTTCCAGGCACGTCCATCTGGGAGGAAACCCCGGGGAAGACCCAGGACTAGGTGGTGAGATTATATCTCCACACTGGCCTGGGAATGCCTCTGGATCCCCCAGTCAGAGGTGGTCAATGTGGCCTGGGAAAGGGAAGTCTGGGATCCCCTGCTGGAGCCGTTGCCCCGCGACCCTGATCCCGGATAAGCAGTTGAAGATGAGTGAGTGGGTGTTCATGAAGGGAGGAGCACAGGGTAACATATAAGAGTGGAGGAAGGTGCACACAGGTGGACTACATTCTTTATAGGAGATAGCTAAAAGAAATCAGACTGTAAGGTGGTGGCAGGAGAGAGTGTCGTTAGACAGCACAAGATGGTTGTTTGTAGGATGACTTTAGAGGTAAAGAAGAAGAAGAGAGTGAGAGCTCAACAAAGGATCAGATGGTGGAAGATGAAGGAGGAAGACTGTTGTGTGAAATTTAGCAAGCAGGTGAGAGAAGCACTGGTTGGAGGGAAGCAATTTTGGACAACTGGAAAAGTACTGCAGATGTGGTGAGGGAGACAGCTAGGACAGTACTGGTTATGACATCTGGACAGTGGAAGGAAGACAAGGAGACTTGGTGGTGGAACGAAGAGGTCCAGGAAAGCATAAGGAGAAAGAGGTTGGGGAAAAAGTTTTGGGATAGTTGTAGAGATGGAGAAAGTAGAGAGGAGTACAAGGAAGATGCGGCGTAAGGCAAAAGAGAAGTGGCAAAAGCGAAGGAAAAGGCATTATTGCGAGCTGTACAAGAAGTTGAATAGTAAGGAAGGAGAAAGGACTTGTACCGATTGGCCAGACAAAAGGACAGAGCTGGAAAGGATGTGCAGCAGGTTAGGGTGGTAAAAAGATGCACATGGTAATGTGCTGACAAGTGATCAGTGTGTGCTGAGAAGGTGGAGGGAATATTTTGAAGAGCTGATGAATGAAGAAAATGAGCGAGAGAAAAGGCTGGATGATGTGGTGAAAGTAAATCAGGAAGTGCAAGAGATTAGTAAGGAAGAAGTCAGGGCTGCTATGAAGAGGATGAAGAGTGGAAAGGCAGTTGGTCCAGATGACATTCCAGTGGAGGCATGGAAATGTCTAGGAATGATGGCAGTAGAGTTTCTAACCAGATTGTTTAATACAATCTTGGAAAGTGAGAGGATGCCTGAGGAGTGGAGACAAAGTGTGCTGGTTCCTATTTTCAAGAACAAGGGTGATGTGCAGAGCTGCAGTAACTACAGAGGCATAAAGTTGATCAGCCACAGTATGAAGTTATGGGAAAGAGTAGTAGAAGCTAGGCTTAGCAAACAGTGAAGATCTGTGAGCAGCAATATGGTTTCATGCTGAGAAGAGCACTACAGATTGTAATGTTTGCTCTGTGAATACTGTTGGAGAAGTACAGAGAAGGACAGAAAGAGTTACATTGTGTTTGTGGACTTAGAAAAGCTTATGATAGGGTGCCAAGAGAAGAGTTGTGGCACTGTATGAGGAAGTCTGGGTGGCAGAGAAGTATGTTAGGGTACTGCAGGACATGTACAAGAATAGTGTGACAGCGGTGAGATGCGCAATCGGAATGACAGACTCATTCAAGGTGGAGGTGGGATTACACCAATGATCAGCTCTGAGTCCTTTCTTGTTTGCAGTGGTGATGGACAGGTTGACAGATGAGATCAGACAGGGTCCCCATGGACTATGATGTTTGCAGATGAATTGTGATCTGTAGTGAGAGTAGAAAGCAAGTTGAGTCTAGTCTGGAGAAGTGGAGATATGCTTTGGAGAGAAGGGAATGAAAGTCAGTAGAAGCAAGACTGAGTACATGTGTGTGAATGAGAGGGAGCCGAGTGGAATAGTGCAGTTACAGGAGTAGAAGTGGTGAAAGTAGATGAGTTTAAATATTTGGGGTCAACTGTTCAAAGTAATGGAAGAGTGTGGTAGAGAGGTTAAGAAGAGAGTGCAGGCAGGGTGGAGTGGGTGGAGAAAGGTGCAGGAGTGATTTGTGACCAAAGAATATCAGCAAGAGTGAAGGGGAAAGTTTACAAGACAGTAGTGAGACCAGCTATGTTGGACGGTTTTAGAGACAGTGGCACTAACAAAAAGACAGGAGGCAGAGCTGAAGGTGGCAGAGCTGAAGATGTTGAGATTCCCTTTGGGAGTGACAAGAATGGACAAGATTAGGAATGAACATATTCAGAGGGACCAGCTCAGGTGGGACGGTTTGGAGACAAAGTCAGAGAGGCGAGATTGAGATGGTTTGGACATGTGCAGAGGAGGACCCAGGGTATATAGGGAGAAGGATGCTGAGGATGGAGCCACCAGGCAGGAGGAGAAGAGGGAGGCCAAAGAGGAGGTTCATGGATGTGCTGAGGGAGGACATGCAGGTGGTTGGTGTGTGCACAGAGGAAGATACAGAGGGACAGGGTGAGATGGAAATGACTGATCTGTTGTGGCGACCCCTAACAGGAACAGCCGAAAGACAAAGAAGATTTGTAGGGGTTGCCCTGCCACATTTTCTCCATGTAATGTGGAGTTTGCGTGAGGAACTGTGCCAAATCAATATGCAGATCCACCATGGATCTGGCCCCAAGTGGAAAAAAACAAAAACCAACAACAACAAAAACTAGGGAGCAGCCGAAAGGACTTACTTTTTTGCTACCTATGGTAACAAACAGAGCTAGGAACCTGCAACATTTACCAATATGTAGCTAATGAGGATATATGAAGATGAATTTGAAAAAACTAAAACAAAATAATAAAAATAACAAAAGTATAAGAATGGGTACATATTATGCAAAGAAACTTGAAGTGCTCTAACATATTTTTTCCAGTTACAGACCAGTCACACAGGTTAAAACAAGTTGTGTTCGGCCAGTGCGAAGGTCACTTGATGCCACAATTGATACTGTAAGGCAATAATTTGCGGATGGTGCTATAAGCAGAAGGCACAGATGGCTAATAATGCTTTATGGGAGCTATCAGCGGGGGTTGGAATGTGTCTCAGACCAATTAGACTACTTGGCTGAAGCCCGTCTGTTGTAAAAATAATCAATTTGGACCATAAACACCCTCTTCAGCCTATCAGAGTGTTGCCAGGGTCTATAAATCTAACATGCATGCAATAATGAACTTGAAATACCCCATTGAAACAAGAAGTAACTCTATACAGAAAGGACAGGACTTGGCTGCTGCCTTCTGAAGCCTGGCACAGGATGTAGCGATGCCAAAGCCACGAAGCCGGTCACTAGTTAAACATCCAAACTTCTCCCAGCAAAGCCCTTAATTTCATTAAAAGCAAGCACGCATGCATTTTACGGAGCGTGCCAAAGCTGCTGCCTATAGAAACTAAAAGACTTCACTCAGTGCCAACGTGTCCAAGTATAGCTTTTGTCTTCCCAAACTGCTTTAATAAAATATGGGCCAGCACCCAACAGCAGACCTCTACAGTTAAATCTCCAAAGACAAAAGTATCAGAGGACTTCAATGAATCTGGAATCCATCACCAGAAACTATTTTTTAAATTTGGATCCAAGAGCAAAATAATTTTTGAATTTGTTTAATAAAAAGTTTCTTTCATATAAAGTCTTTGAGCCTTGTGTGCTAGTGACCATAAATCACCTTCAGCCAAACACCTACACAGAGCAATACTGTGACTATACATCCATCTACATTATAATAGCCAAGTGGCCTCTGTGTGCGTGTGTGTGTGTGTGTGTCTTTGATCACTCAAATGACCTGATCAGTTTGTGGCGAAATTTGATGTACCAGATCAGTTACAAAAAAGCAACTTGCTTACGTCATATCCCATACACGTGTCTGCCACCTGCTGGATGGATGGAGGAAAATTATTAACAAGCTGTGGTTCATGTTGGTTGTAGTTTGGCTGCCACCTGCTCTTCAGTGAGTTGTGCTGGCTGGCGTCTACCTTCAAGTCAGCATCACGTAACAAATTACGTCAGGAAGCAACACTGCTGCTTGTTTAAATGTGATTGTAAAGTGGAAGTGGTCCATCAGCACAGCATGTAAAGTCTATCAATACATATGAACACAGTGTTTCGAAGTGAGGCTCAATTACTGATGGCTTTGGACTAAATTTCAGACGTCTTCAAAGTTTGTGGCATGTGTCCTGAGCACTGGGCCAATGAGACAATTCCAGATGACGCACCGGATCTTCGATGGCAACCCCCCAGGCAGACAACCGGCCGATCCAAGCTCTGGATATTAACAGTTGATCTGTCGCAGTCAGGTGGAACGGGAGTGTCTCCTTGGTCTTCTCCAGTATCTCTGAGGTTGTCGACAGATGAAGCTGAAACGCACCACATGGGCAATCTGTGGTCGCTGATGCTCCGTCTTCATGCAAGTGATACTCCACATGAATCACTGGAACTAAATGGCATTTCAGTGTACACTTGACATAATGTGATATTTTCTAAAACAACAGGTGGCAGAAGAGAGAAAAACAGACTTATAAGGAAAAGCTACGAGTTCAGTTGATGTATAGAAAAAAAGGAGTAAATCTTTTTGACAAAACAGGAGGATGGAGTAACGAGGAGAGGGACCCACTGAGCTTACGAAGCTGACTAAAGTGTGACAAAGTACCATCACAATGTCTTGCACTACCAAAGAGCACACATAATCATTTAATCAGCAAACTAAAAGAGTACCAGAGCTCTCGGAGCTATGGAATAAATGTGCTGCGCCATTATGTTATAATCTCATGCCAAATTTCAAATTTAGGGCGTTTCCTGTTTTTCTGGGTAAATTTGCTGAAATTTATCGAAATTCGCCGTTTTGCAGCCATGTTACATCATTTCCCTCTGCGCCATTGTTTTCCTGTGAAATGTCATGAAACAGCATCATCTTACGATGTTTCAATTTGTGAGACTCGCATGTCATTATTCGGGTTAACTGTGATGCAAAACATAAAGCGCTGTTATTAGTGGAATATCTGAGCTCACGCAAAGCTTTAAAAGGCCCATTTTCACGGGGAAATTTCACAGCTTTGGCTGACTTCCTGCTTACACTATGAATCATGACAAAGTGCGGGCGATACACAAAGTCTGCGAATCAGAAGACTATTTCTTTGTTGGCTTGTGACATCTTTGGCGGTATCTACCATCCATGCACCAGAGGAGGAGCAACCGAAGACACGTTGGAACCTCCAGGGTGCTGTGATGGACGATCGCAGTGGGGAGGGTGCACTGACAGCAAGCAGCGCCGAAAAAGAAGAAAGTGTATTACAGGCCACATCAGCGTTCACCATCGACAGGCCGAGGACACTTTCATCAAGAAAACAACGGAACGCACCCTACTGGTCGGAGGTGATAATAGAAATCAACACCATAATGGGCTTGAATTTACCCTGTGATTTTATCTTATCTATGCAATCTACCCCAAGGACTGAGGAAATTGGACAGAAATCTTGTCTTAATTCTGCTTGCAAAGGAAGCCATAACTCGCAAATGGTTTAGGGTGGATCCACCACCATCTTTGGACTCGACAGGGTGTCAAGGAGATTTACGTAATGGAGAGAGTGATTTTTTCCAATAAGCCTTGTGGTTGACAAATGTGAGAAGTACTGGAAGAAATGGGACATTTACCTGAATCAGAGAAATTTGTGAATTCAGAACCAACTGTATGATCAGTGCAGTTATTTTGTTTCATTGGCTTGTATATATTTACTTATTTTCATTTCCTTTGGACTTAACATGCTGTCATCCATCCTAAATGCTCTAAATGTTTGTTAGAAGCAGCCTGTATGTTCCATATTTCTTTTTTCTCTTCTTCTTTCTCAAAAAAAGCTAGAAAGCTATTAAAAATAAAGTTTAAAAAAGAATAAAACAACGGAACAATGATCAAAACTTGCAAGGTACTGTAAGTTTTAGATTTTTTTCTGTCTCTTTAGTTTGTAATTTTACATAAGATGTAAATGGCAAACAGACTGCATTTATGTAGCACTCTTCCATCTGCATCAGACACTCAAAGCGCTTTACAATAATGCCTCACATTCACCTTGATGTCACCCCAGTGTAAAGCTGAACTGGTGGGAAATGGCTTCTATTGGTATTTGAAAAGTGCTGGAGCTGCTCTGCACCCAACTGGATCTCTAGCGCCATCACGCTCTGAATTTCTGGGGAGATCCCTGAGAGTTCGTATTTACACGCTTATACTTAGAAAAGCTGCACAGTGGAACCCGTCACCATCGAAGGCAAGAGTGGTTTCCATCCACAGCAACGTGCCATCACAGTCAGAACGTGGCGGCTGTTGTGCGATTGGCGTGTATGCTCCCTCTCGACGTTATGGCTACATTGTGCACAAAAACAAAGCGTCACAGATGTAGTTGCCGACAGTCGGCTTCCTGAAGTCGAGTGCAAGTCAAAACACAGACACTGAGAAAAAAAAAACCCACAGTCATGCCAGTGGAAGGACAACACATGACAGCATTATTGTACCAGGAATAAGTCTGATCCAGGACTCTTACAGTCTGAGTCATGCTGCAAAACACCTGGTGTCTACAACAGCAACGACTGCACTCGCAAATGTGACTGTACGGACAAAATTATCCTCCTCTACTGCTGCACACGTTGCTTAGCAACCACTTTTTTCAGCGACATGAATGATATTGCTGTGCAGGAAAATCATGTTTTTCAATTAAGATTTTTAAAAGAGCGTTTGACTGAGAAATTACATTAGTGTCGTCGTGCAACAGTGATAATCAAGACACATAAATCTGCATTTTTAACAGCTTTCTGCAAGCAGGCTTCCTGCTTCCACCCCGAAAGCTAATCAAAAGTGAGAAGCTGAAAGGCACAAAATTAACCAGATGACTGTCTGCCCATTTCCAATCCCCAAGTCTGGCATCCAAGTGGATCAGGATCCTGCAGACTGCAGTCAGCACCTCTCATCAGTCACAAAACAACCGGGTCCTGCAGAGGAAGTGCTGCGATGGCACACACTGTTCCTAAGTGTACACACAGTTACAATCGGCAGCTCAGCTTGTGTGTAAAAATGTACACACACACACACACACACACACACACACACACACACACACACACACACACACACACACACACACACACACACACACACACACACACACACACACACACACACACACACACACAAAAAGCTGCCACTGCAAAGGAAATCCCAAAATACTGTGCCAGGGTCCAGCCAGACTGATAACGGTATCTGAAAAGCATTAAGTCAGAATGGGATCCCCAAAAGACCTGGAGGGACATGTGAAGTCATAAGAAACGGCAAAGGGTGTGGTGAAGTGGTGACAGTTACAGGGCATGTGCACAGTATGCGGTTCAACAGGAACTGTGACGAGTCCACAAATACCTGGCAGACAATGAAGTGATACATTCAAAAAAAAAAAAAAAAAAAAAAAAAGGCCAAACCCCCCCCAAAAAACCCAACAACAACAACCCCTAGATCAAAGTACTCAGAGAGCACGATGACATTTAAAAGTCTCCGGTATGTGGGCTTTTAAAAAGATCACAAACAATAAAATGAACTCATTTCCTTAAACTCATTTCTTCCCTCATATTTGAATGGAAGTAGCCCAACAACTGGCCCTGAACTGGGCCGGATTCTGGCCTCTCTCTCCTAGTCTGTGATTGGCTGGTGGCTGAGATGCTGATGTCAGCCTCACTTTCATGGGGTGTGAGTGTTACTCTCCTATTGGTTGTTTGGGAGTGGGAAATCTCACTCCAAAATGGAGGCCAGTATCCGGACTAATTCATAGCCAGAGTTGACGGGCTAGAATGGAGGTAGAAATCTGACCTTGACCTTGATGATTAACTAGGTTTCCAATGAATCATAAATCTCACCGTTCAGATGAGATCTCAGCTCTTATTCACAGACCAGGATAAAGGAGAGAGAATTAAAACTTTGCCTTTGGACTGGCACACCGCTTGGAAAAAGCCAGGAAAAGTAGTTGTTTTTTTTCCCTTTCTGGGGCTCAGTGGACCGTTGCCGCAGCACCCTCCATCCTCAACTCCTCGTATTTCAGAGCGGTTCTTTCCATGCATGAACTCCCAAGTGCTTCGACCCTGCACAGGCTGCTTCAAGCTGAACTGAGGCTGCCTGCTCCTCACCACATGCTTCTCTCCCGTGCACACACAAACTACAGGGCTTGATTTCACAGAAATTTAGAATTAAAATTTACACAATCATCACTTCAAAAATGGTTTGCTGTGACAATAAATCTGTGTTTCATACTATGATGTAAACTTGGGAATTACTCTGCAGTTCATATGCATGGTGAAAACTGTGTGTGTGTGGGGGGGGGGGGGGGGGGGGTTCCTAGACAGATAAAGGAACAACTATGGTCCATTACACAACTATCATTGACCAATCACAACCAAAATCATATGACTTCTTCTCATCAACAGGCCCAATGTACCAACTAAGTCTGATCAAAATCAGAGGAGATTCATGTCGGTCCAAATACAACTTCTTGTATATCCAGATTGATTTTTTTTTTTTTTTTTTGAAGAGGAAAGAAACCCCTAAAATCCAATATTAGCAAAACTGATTCCAAACCACCTCTGAAGGTGGTCTGAAATGTAATTCTATTCAATTTCGACAGATGTGTCTCTGTACACTGTAATCAAATCCATGAAATGTCTCAACTGTTTACAACAGGACACCCAACGGCGATGCCAAACAGAGAGCAAAGAAAACTCCAGAACTCCATGCTGTGTTTGAAGGCCACGCCACCACTGGCGTAGCTGCATAGTTACTGATGTCATGATCAAGACGACGCAAATACGTACATATTGTCAGTGATTGGAAACCCACAAACCCGACTTGAACTGTAAAAAATAACAATGTGGACAGTCTGTCTCAAGCTGAGTGTGTATAATAATAACAATAATAATGATGAGACCAAGAAGCATCATGGGTGTGGCTCATAAACCAAGCAGGTAGCCAGATATGGACTTCTGTGACATACCTCACGCAAGTCTAAAACGAGCCATTTCACACCGAAAAGTTTGGACTTTTTTTTTCCACAATAATGCTCAAAGCACATTTAACTTTAAAAGGTAGATCAGAGAGTCATGTTGTCCAACTGCTTTCAAAGGTGCTGGTGTCCTGTTCAGTCAAACTCACCAGCAGATCGACACTTTCACGGCGGCCCAGAGATCCGTGCTCCACCCGCTCGCTGCCCGGCACAAGGATGTACGGGCTCTGACCTCCAGAGGGCTTCATGTTGGGCAGACTGAGCGATCGCAGATCCTTCACACCCTGCTCCACCTTCAGCTCATCGCCTGGACGCGCTGAGTGGAAAACAAAGAGGTTTATAATTTTTTTTTTTTTTTTTGAGGAAGAAGAATCACACGTTGCTGTAAATGAGAAGCACAATGACAAAGATCAGAATGGAAACCCGCAAGAAAATCTCTGTTATTAATAAGGCCGTTCCTTTCAAAAAAATTAAACCAAACTGTTGTGTGGGCCACTGAAGAGGAGGTACTGCTGGCCCACCACCACCAGATGGCACCCTGCTTGGAGTGCGGGCTCCAAGCACGAGAGGGCGTCGGAGCCGCTGGAGGTGACAGCTGTCACCTATCAACACCAGCTGTCACCCATCACCACCACTACAAAGGCCGGACTGCAACTCCACCTCCTCGCCGAGAAATCTTCTACCATACAGGTAATTCTCTGCTGAACCTTAATTCGAGTATTAGTCTGATCTCTTTTTGCAGTCGTTTTCCTGGGACGGATACCCTGTCTGCTGAGTTGGCGTTTGGTGTGGACTGCGACGGCTTCGCCTCCCACCCCACCCAGATAAGTGGTTATCTCGGGAGCTGCACGAGTGTGTGATTGGAGGTAGAGGTTCTCCCTCCTAACTGTGTACAGACTGTGGGATTACTGAGTGTGCGAACTCACACTCATCCAGAACTGTTTCTGTTTTCTGCCAGCAGTACCGGGTCTGACTGCTGAAGACAGTGGCCACCTGGGGCGCAGGACTTGGCGGCTCCGGTGTTCTTCAGATCCGTTGGTGGTGAAGGCTGTGTGGGATCCGGCTCTTCTCGCACCGGACGTCTCCTATCTTCGAGCTTGCCACACATCACCTTGTGTCGGATTGATATAACGCATATTTGTATTTGTCTGTACTACGTTGTGCACCTTCACAACATTAAATTGTTACTTTTTTGGCTATTCCATTGTCCCTTCATTAACGCCCCCTGTTGTGGGTCCGTGTCACACACTTCCCCAACAGGATTTCTTGGCCAGCGTCATGGATCCCGAGGGGCGTCAACTCGAGCCTGAACGGCCAATGGAAGAGCGAGGTGCACAGGCGCCAGCAGGAGGTGCGTTAGGGACGCTGCAGCAAATACTAACCGCTTTCACTGCTCGGTTGGATCTGGTAACCGAGCAGAACGTTATCCTCAATCGGAGGATGGAGGCTCTCACTGCCAGGGTGGAGGCGCGCGATCAAGGCGCTACTGCAGCACCTCCTCCTGCTGGTCCCTTGTCAGACACAGACGTTCCACTGGTCGTTCAACGACCCCCCCCCACCATCCCCTGAAGCATACATAAGCCCTCCCGAGCCGTACGGAGGTTGTGTCGAGACGTGCGCGGACTTCCTAATGCAGTGCTCGCTCGTCTTTGCACAGCGTCCCGTCATGTACGCGTCAGACGCTAGCCGGGTGGCTTATGTTGTTAATTTGCTTCGAGGAGAGGCACGCGCCTGGGCTACGGCGCTCTGGGAGCAGAACTCACGGCTCCTAACGTCATACGCTACGTTTGTAAGGGAGTTCAAACAGGTTTTTAATCATCCCAACAGAGGCGAGACCGCTTCGAGCGTGCTACTGTCAATGCGACAGGGGCGCCGGAGTGCAGCCGAGTATGCAGTCGACTTCCGCATTGCGGCTGCGAGGTCCGGCTGGAATACCGTTGCACTCCGCGCCGCCTTCATAAACGGACTGTCTCCGGTCCTGAAGGAGCATCTGCTGGCTAAGGAGGAACCGCGGGATTTTGACGGGCTTGTCGACCTGGTTATACGCTTAGACAACCGGTTAGAGGAACACTGTCGGGAGCAGGGCGGGGGGCGTGACCGGGCACGGGCCGTCCCTCTTCCTTCCGGGTCCGAAAGGGTGCCGTCGTCCCCACGCTCCACAGCCAGAGGGCCCCGTGTGGCTACAGCTCCCCCTGCTGACGAAGCTATGGACACGAGCAGGGCCAAAATGAAATCAAATGACAGACAAAGGAGGCTGGCCCGCGGGGAGTGTTTTTTCTGTGGATCTAGTGGTCACATACAGAGGAACTGTCCCAAATGGTCAAAATACAATGCCCGTCCTTAGTAACTGGGCTAAGGGTGGGCCATAACACGCACGCGGGGGAACCCCGAAAATCAGCACAAATCCCAGTTACAATCCTTAGTGAGGATTTAACCCTTCACGCCCCCGGCACTTGTAGACACGGGGTCGGAAGGGAATCTGCTGGACAGCAGATGGGCAAAGGAAGTAGGGCTCCTTCTGGTGGCTCTGCCTTCCCCTGTGAAGGTACGAGCACTAGATGGCACTCTTCTTCCATTAATCACACACCAGACACAGCCAGTGACTTTGGTGGTGTCTGGGAATCACAGGGAGGAGATTGTGTTTTATGTAACACCTTCTACCTCCCGAGTGATTTTGGGTTTTCCATGGGTGTTGAAACACAATCCCCGGATTGACTGGCCGTCTGGGGTTGTGACGCAGTGGAGCGAAACCTGCCACCGGGAGTGTTTAGGATCCTCGGTTCCACCTGGTGAGACAGCTAAGGAGGAGGTCAAAGTCCCGCCCAATCTGACGGCGGTGCCATGTGAGTACCACGATCTTGCTGACGTCTTCAGCAAAGATCTGGCACTCGCCCTTCCCCCGCACCGACCGTACGATTGTGCCATCGATTTGATTCCGGGCGCTGAGTACCCGTCCAGCAGGCTGTACAACCTCTCACGTCCGAAACGGGAATCAATGGAGACCTACATCCGGGACTCCTTAGCTGCTGGGTTGATCCGGAACGCCACCTCCCCGATGGGCGCGGGTTTCTTTTTTGTGGTTAAGAAGGACGGCGGACTCCGTCCATGCATCGATTACAGAGGGCTGAACGAGATCACGGTTCGCAACCGATACTCGTTACCTCTGTTGGATTCGGTGTTCACGCCCCTGCATGGAGCCCAAATATTTACTATACTTGATCTTAGGAATGCGTACCACCTGGTTCGGATCCGGAAGGGAGACGAGTGGAAGACGGCATTTAACACCCCCTTAGGTCACTTTGAGTACCTGGTCATGCCGTTCGGCCTCACAAATGCCCCCGCAACATTCCAAGCATTGGTTAATGACGTCTTGCGGGACTTCCTGCACCGCTTTGTTTTCGTGTATCTAGACGACATACTCATCTTTTCTCCGGACCCTGAGACTCATGTTCAGCATGTACGTCAGGTCCTACAGTGGTTGTTGGAGAACCGGCTGTTTGTGAAGGGCGAGAAGTGCGAGTTCCACCGCACTTCTTTGTCCTTCCTGGGGTTCATCATCTCCTCTAACTCCGTCGCTCCTGATCCGGCCAAGGTTGCGGCGGTGAGAGATTGGCCCCACCCAACAAGCCGTAGGAAGCTGTAACAGTTCCTCGGTTTTGCGAACTTCTACAGGAGGTTCATTAAGGGCTACAGTCAGGTAGCTAGCCCCCTGACAGCCCTGACCTCCACAAAAGTCCCCTTCATCTGGTGGGATCGGTGCAAAGCCGCGTTTAGGGAGTTGAAACGCCGGTTCTCGACTGCACCAGTTCTGGTGCAGCCCGATCCTACTCGCCAGTTCACAGTGGAAGTGGATGCCTCTGACTCAGGGATAGGAGCCGTGCTGTCCCAGAGCGGGGAGTCCGATAAGGTCCTCCACCCTTGTGCCTATTTTTCCCGCAGGTTGACCCCGGCTGAGAGGAATTATGACATCGGCAATCGGGAACTCTTGGCGGTGAAGGAGGCTCTTGAGGAGTGGAGACACCTGTTGGAGGGAGCGACGGTGCCCTTCACGGTTTTCACGGACCATCGGAACCTGGAGTACATCCGGACCGCCAAGCGGTTGAACCCCAGGCAAGCCCGCTGGTCACTGTTCTTCGGGCGCTTTGACTTCCAGATTACATAACGCCCCGGGACCAAGAACCAACGGTTGGATGCACTGTCCCGGGTGCATGAAGAGGAAGCCAAGGCCGAGCTGTCAGACCCCCCAGAGACCATCATCCCCGAGTCCACTGTCGTGGCCACTCTCACCTGGGACGTGGAGAAGACCGTCCGGGAGGCCCTGACACGGAACCCAGACCCGGGAACCGGCCCGAAGAACAAAATGTACGTCCCACCAGAGGCCAGAGCTGCGGTTTTGGACTTCTGTCATGGGTCCAAACTCTCCTGTCATCCCGGAGTGCGCAGGACCATGGCAGTAGTCCAGCAGCGCTTCTGGTGGGCGTCTATGGAAGCCGACGTCCGGGACTACGTCCAGGCCTGCACCACCTGTGCCAGGGGCAAGGCGGACCACAAGAGGACCTCAGGACTCCTCCGACCCCTACCGGTGCCTCATCGCCCCTGGTCCCACATCGGCCTGGACTTTGTCACGGGCCTCCCGCCGTCCCAGGGCAACACCACCATCTTAATGATAGTGGACCGGTTCTCCAAGGCGGCCCACTTTGTGGCCCTCCCGAAGCTCCCTACGGCCCAGGAGACAGCAGACCTCCTGGTCCACCACGTGGTGTGTCTGCATGGGATACCAGCGGACATTGTCTCAGACGTGGCCCTCAGTTCTCCTCTCAGGTCTGGAGGAGTTTCTGCAAGGAACTGGGGGCCACCGTGAGTCTCTCGTCCAGGTATCACTCTCAGACGAACGGACAGGCAGAGCGGGCCAACCAGGAGTTGGAGCAGGCCCTCCGTTGCGTTACCTCCGTGCACCCGGCGGCCTGGAGCACCCATCTGGCCTGGATCGAGTACGCCCACAACAGCCAAGTGTCGTCTGCCACCGGTCTCTCCCCGTTTGAGGTGTGTTTGGGGTACCAGCCCCCATTGTTTCTGCTTGTGGAGGGAGAGGTCGGTGTGCCCTCGGTCCAGGCCCACCTCAGGAGGTGCCGCCGGGTGTGGCGGACCGCCCGTTCTGCCCTGTTGAAGGCCCGGACAAGGGCCAAGGCCCATGCAGACCGCCGGCATTCCCCGGCCCCTGCATACCAGCCCGGGCAGGAGGTATGGTTGTCAACAAAGGGCATCCCGCTCCAAGTGGACTCCCAAAAACTGAAAGACAGGTATATCGGACCATTTCCCATCACCAAGGTCCTCAGCCCGGCCGCAGTGAAGCTACGGCTGCCAGCTTCACTGCGGATCCATCCTGTTTTTCACGTGTCACGGATCAAGCCATACCACACCTCACCGCTCTGCACCCCTGGACCTGCACCGCCTCCTGCCCGGATCATCGACGGCGAGCCGGCATGGACCGTGCTTCGGCTTCTGGACGTCCGTCGCAAGGGTCGGGGCTTCCAGTATCTGGTGGACTGGGAGGGGTATGGCCCCGAGGAATGCTCCTGGGTGAAACGGAGCTTCATCCTGGACTCGGCCCTCCTGGCCGACTTCTACGCCCGGCACCCGGATAAACCTGGTCGGGCGCCAGGAGGCGCCCGTTGAGGGGGGGGGTCCTGTTGTGTGGGCCGCTGAAGAGGAGGTACTGCTGGCCCACCACCAACAGATGGCGCCCTGCTTGGAGTGCGGGCTCCAAGCACGAGAGGGCGTCGGAGCCGCTGGAGGTGACAGCTGTCACCTATCAACACCAGCTGTCACCCATCACCACCACTACAAAGGCTGGACTGCAACTCCACCCCCTCGCCGAGAAATCTTCTACCATACAGGTAATTCTCTGCTGAACCTTAATTCGATTATTAGTCTGATCTCTTTTTGCAGCCGTTTTCCTGGGACGGATACCCTGTCTGCTGAGTTGGCGTTTGGTGTGGACTGCGACGGCTTCGCCTCCCACCCCACCCAGATAAGTGGTTATCTCGGGAGCTGCACGAGTGTGTGATTGGAGGTGGAGGTTCTCCCTCCTAACTGTGTACAGACTGTGGGATTACTGAGTGTGCGAACTCACACTCATCCAGAACTGTTTCTGTTTTCTGCCAGCAGTACCGGGTCTGACTGCTGAAGACAGTGGCCACCTGGGGCGCAGGGCTTGGCGGCTCCGGTGTTCTTCAGATCCGTTGGTGGTGAAGGCTGTGTGGGATCCGGCTCTTCTCGCACCGGACGTCTCCTATCTTCGAGCCTGCCACATGTCACCTTGTGTCGGATTGATATAACGCATATTTGTATTTGTCTGTACTACGTTGTGCACCTTCACAACATTAAATTGTTACTTTTTTGGCTATTCTATTGTCCCATTAACGCCCCCTGTTGTGGGTCCGTGTCACGACACTTCCCCAACACAAACACTGCAATAAAATATATATTCAGTTACTCAGTTGACTTGTTTTGTTTTTTTTAACTGGGTACAAACTATAAAACCAAGCAAAGCCTGGTAAATTTAAACACGTTGCCTAAATTTTATTATTTTACATACACTGCAACAATATAAAATCTGAAGCATATTTGTATAATTTTTTGAGTCAAAATATATAATCTCCACTTAATATAGTAAGTTCCTTCGGCTGCTCCCTTGTTTGCACTCGGGGTCGCCACAGCAAATCCAAGGTGGATCTGCATGTTGATTTGGCACAGGTTTTACGCCGGATGCCCTTCCTGACGCAACTCCACATTACATATGAAGTAAAATTTGAGTAATACAGGATGACTTGTTTTGAGATGAATACATAATCTTGAAAGAATCTTGGAAACATTGAGTTTTGAGTTGTGTCTGAGATGAAGCAAGAGATTTAAGCTGTTATGTCATTTGTGAAAGATGCACTGCTTCCTAACACTAGAAAATAAAACACAAAATGAGGTGTTTCAGCTAATTTCAAGATCTTATTTCAAGTTATCTTGAGTGAATTTCCACAGTGGCATTAAAGCTACTGTATGTAGGAATTAGAGGCATTTATTAGCTCTGTGTTTTAGTGTATAAACTACAGGAAACAACAAATCATTGTGTTTTGGATGAGCCCTTCGTGTCTACATGGTTGCTAGCGCAGGCTAACAAGTTTGACATGTTATTTTGGCGAAATTGAGGATTATAATATTACTTATCCCAATCATCAAAAAATTAAAACAAGAAGGGAAACAATTCGTGGTCGGCAATGCCATAATGCAATCTGCAACCTAACCAGTAGATGACACTAAATCCAACACACTGCAGCTTTAACTTGTAATAAATTAAAAAAAAAACTACCAATGGAAGAAGTGAAAATTCCCTTAAGATTTCTTGAAACAGGTTCTTGAAATGACTTGAATAAACTGATGCTTTATGACCGAAAACAAAACATTTCTGAGACTTCAGATTTTTAAGCTGTATTATCTGAAAAACAAGTCTTTATATCTTACTCAAATTTTGCTTCAGTGATTGTGTCTCATGTTCAGTGCAGATTACATATTTTGACTAGAAATTAGGCAAATGTATTCTGTAAGAGTTTGTGTGTTTTTGTGTGTTTGTGCAGTGTACTACAGAATAAAATGCATGGAAAACCTCATCGCTAACCACTGTGCGACTAAACAGCTGTGGACTGTGACCCTGGGGTCAGACTGTAACAAAACACTGTGGTCAAAGGGTGCAAGTCCGGACGGCAAAAATGTCCAAAGAAGAGCAGTTAATCACGCCACAGTAGGATCTCTCTCGATACACTTAAATCAGCCTTTGATGGAAAAAGTGAAAATGAAACATTTCCATTCAGGGTTTCCACTTGGACTTCAGAGGAAAAAAACGCTGGCAGTGTAACTGTGTCATCATGTCACGATTGCGCGGCAGCAGGAATGACTCATGGGATTGTTGCCAACAATTGTGAGCAGATGAATGACAAATGTTTCTTCTGTAACTGTGATTTACATTTACAGTTGGCTCCTTTTCCTTGTGGTTGGGTGAGACATAAATGGGCGAGATCATGTGTTTGAGTCGGTCACAGTTAGAGGCCGTCACAGAGAACAATAAAAACACATGCAAATTAAAAGCACAAAAAGTCTCATACAGAGATAATTTTCATTTGCTAAACAAAAGAGTGATGACGCCAATTTTACCAGAAACAAAAGGTGCTCTGAGGGGACAAACAAAACTTCAGTCCATATTTTAAACACAGATTCCAGAAAGAGAAATCAAAGGGAGAAGAAACATACAGGAATGTCCACCATCCACTTAAAATTCATATTTTGATCCATAAAATTCAAACCAAATTAAACATATTGTTGAACTCTCTCAAAATGTTAATACTTTAATTTTTTTCATGATGGTTGATTTTAGTTTCTGAGAATGTGAAATGTGAAACCATTAAATTGTCCCATCTTACTATTTTAAAGAAAGAGGAAAGGTTATAGTTTCTTCTTTGGTGCCCCCTCCCCACGACCGGAAGTAATAAATGGAGAAAAAGATGCAGGCAGTAATAATAGTAAATATAACGCAATACTAAAATACCCTCAGCCGTATGAGCATTGTGTTCTTTATAATTTGCAGTTGTCTAATTTAAGCTCCTATTGTCTTACATGCAATGTGTGCATGTTCAATAGCACTCTATCAATCGATCAATCAATCAATCAAAAGCAATATTTACATTTTAAGAGCGGAAAATGTGCAAATCAATATTTGCAGATCACCCTCTGTGCATTTGTAAGTATTAATGAGACAAATTTAACTCCGTAGGAAGTTAGCTTTGGGTTAGCGGAGTTTAGCATGCATGCTAACATCTGCATAATGTCTTGTAAATGACGCCAGAGGTGTTATCAGGTTACAAAAACAGTGTTTTCAGTTTTAGAAGTGTTTATTTGTCACTAGCTATTACATAATATATAACAAAGAGGTTATACTTACAACTATGTTTAATATGTTTTATACTTACAGCTAGCTACCAGCCTGTGATGTCACCATGCTAACATCCGCATAATGTCTTGTAAATAAGTTCAGAGGTGTTATAAGGTTCCAAAAACAGCATTTTCACTTTTAGAAGTGTTTATTTCTCGCTAGCTTTTACATAATATATGAGAAACATATATATATATATATATATATATATATATATATATATATATATATATACAAACACAAAATGAAGCAGTTTTGAAAAGATCAGCCACTGACATCACAGTGCAGCTCTACTCTCTGATTGGCTGTCACCCCCACAATAAAAAAAATAAATAAATAAATAAAAAACCCTGATCAGATTGAAACAGAATGTGACTTTTTAACCTCTTAGAATAGGTCAAAGTGAGCCATCTTTCAACTTGTCCAGGGTCTGTGTCCCAAGAATGTTCCCTGTAAATCTGAAGACCCTGGTGGACGTAAAGCCTTCACAATACCCGAGGCCAAATTTAATGTCCTTGACTAATAACGATAAGAAGGAAGAAGAAGGAAGAAAAAGTAGTAGCAGTTAGTAGCAGCTATAACAACATATATTATTCTATATCCATTTTCTGAACCCAGTAAAGGGTTACAGGCACAAGAAAGTGTGACGTAGGTGTGGGCGGGGTTGGGGGCAGGTGTGGAGGTGATTAAAGGCACACACAGTGAAAATGGCAATATTTAGTTCATTGCTCAAAAGTAAGCAGATTATGTGTGAAAACAGGCAGACCAACTTTTCTTCTCTCTCTGGAAATATCAAAAACAAAAAAACCCAAAGTAAAACTTTCTTTCTTCCATGACTGAATGACGCTACCTTTAACTTTGAGGTAGTGTCCCCCAAAACGGTAGGCCTCGAAGTTGAGAGACAGTGGCGTGTTGGACTGATCCAGGAACAGGTCAACGCGGGACAACTCGATGCCTTTCCTCTCGAACACCGGGCCCAGAACCTCTCTGTTAACACGCATCAAAGAGAAAACAACCATGTTGTAATAACTAAAAAAAAAAAGAAAAAAAGAAAAACTGCGCCGTAGATCACAGTTCATGTCAAACAGTCATAATGTTGCTTATATGTGTGTGCAGCCGGAACAAACGGGAAACCGAAGCTGGCCGAGCTGCTCACCTCAGGGTTTTCTTTTTCATGGCAGGTACAATTTCTGTGTCGATGTCCACATTGAGATCAAACTTCAGGCTGAAGCACTCTTTACTGGGGTCCTGCGGGGGGGAGACGACTCACTGTTAGTTTCCACAGCTGGGCTGCGGCATTCTGGACATTCTGAATTTTGAAGAGAGATTAAACTGTGCTTCTGTGTGTGTGTGTGTGTGGGCTGACTTACATCGGTGTGTCGTCTGCGTGGTTTCTTTTTCACCAGCTTCATTCCTCCCGTTTTATGCTCGCTGAAATACAGTTACATGCACGTTATTATTTAAATCCCACCAAGCTGATAAAAGCACCAAACACTTTGGAAATAAACGTTCAAACACGTTTCAAGCCTCGTGTGAAAACACACAGACGGCCACGCGCATGTCCACGAGCATGACCAAGCGGTGGCTGGTTACTAACCCGCGGTCACTGCTCCCTTCATCCTCTTCCTCCAGGTCAGAGGGCGGGCTGGTGCGCGGGGGGCAAGAGCGCGTGGACACGTTCCGAGCCAGGATGGAGGCTGCAGGGTTTAAAACACACACACACACAAATTTGAAAAATACAAAACAGGCAGAGTTGTAAACATGCAATCCTGCACATATAAGCAACAATAAACCTTAAAGTGGTGAAAAGTGCAGGAAACATCATGATTTGCGTTTTATTTAGCTACAGACAGTTGATTTTGTATTGACACTGTGCAGTTCTATAATGAGAATAATCTGTGAACTGAGCACCAGCCATCAGAGCAACTCTACCTTGAGGCTGTAAGTCAAATCGAGGATGCCGATCAAAGTGCATGTTGTCTGAGTTTTCTGAATGGCAGCGTGAGTCACATGACTCACACAGGTGTAGGGGGCTTTTACTATTCTGATCTTGGCAGTCTGGGTGGTGGCAAACCTAGACAGAAAACAAACAAAGAGGTAGCGAGGTCAGCTTTTTCATGGACTGAGTCTTACTTAAAGAAATCGGCAGAATATTTCAGATAAAAGCCAACTACAGCAATTAAATAGTTGCCCCCCCCGTGCTCCCCTCTGTGCAAATGGGGTCATCATTAGTCCCATTTACACCAGCTGGAAGGTACGAGGTGTTTATTCCACATGGTAAACTTGTGCAGTTAAGAAATCCAACAGTGTGTGCGTCTAATTTAAAATCAATGTTTTGTTAACACAAGACTTGAAGATCAGTTTGAGATATTTAAGTTCAAGTTAATTTATTCCAGACATGTCAGAAACCATATGAAGAAAACATCAGAAATACACCCACATCTACATATCTTTAACACCAAAGAGATTTAAATATATCCATACATACGTATACACATACATATTTACATATACACATACTTACACATTTTTTCCCATTTCTATTTTCATGTTTCATTTTTGTGAATATTTCCAAATAAAATAAATAAAGGTAATCAATAGCAAATTAAATAAATAATTTTCCTATTGTTTATACCCTGTCTATATACCCATACTCTGCACATATAACATACCCACACACACACCTGTGAATTCAAGTACACCCATATCAACATGTCTGGATTTATATTTACATTTTTAAAGGTGGATTGCACCTGATCAGCATCCAGTCCTGAAGTTGATTCACCTTTCAGTACTAAAGATTCCTTCCACAGGAGCAGTTTACCATGTGATATTTGAACACAGACACTCAAATGATGCAAATAAAAGAACATTTAAGTCTGTTTGCTGACTAAAATCAAATCACAATTTGGTGATTTCAGAAAATTCTCAGTTCCACTTCTATGATTATTGATTCAATTCTGATTCCAATTTCAACCCTGCTCAGAATCAACCTCAAAGCTGACATTAACATCTTAAATTTACATGGCCAAAACGCCAGGTATCAAGGTGTCTTTATTACCCCCAATGGGGTAATTTGTTGTGCAGCCAGCAGAGAGAACACATTAAGACATACATAGACTTAAATATGACATGAAAACTCACCAGACAGTGGACATAATAATACAACATGCTGTAGCTGACATTTCCTCACAAGGCAAGTAGTACACCTTATATACTCTCCTTATATAACCATTTAACACAAAGTCACTCCAAGGGAAGACAAAACCTGCTATTAAAAATATCCAGTTGTAACCTTAAATCGTCATTTAGCATCCAAGTCTCACAACCAAACAATAAGACTGGAAGCACTCAGACCCGAAGATTTAGTCCTTCATTCTCCTGCTAAGGTATAACTACGTGTTCTGGGCTATGGCCTGGGTGTGTGTGTGTGTATATATATGACTTTTATCTTCAGTAGTGTATTGATGATCTTATTGATGATCTTAAACATGGGGATTGAAAACTGTAGTTTGATGTTTTCTTAAATAATATTGCGGTAACCGCAACAGACAGACAAAGAACTAAAATATTCCTCTGGACTAAGTGGTAAAAACTGTAAAACCTGCATTGGTAAAAGACAAATTACAGCAAAAACTGTGCCCCACTACAGGATAAACAGCTCCATGCCCGACTATTGTTTTTACCACAATTAAATGGCCACAAATGCTGCTATTGGCAGGATGTGGCGGATCCCCCTGTGCATACCCCCCCCCCCCCCCCCCCCCCCGGGATGAAATCTGCACGACTCTGGAGTACCTCACTGAAGTTAAATTAGTTTCTTTCACCTATGAGCTGACCGAGATGCAGCTTACCCTCACATAACCCAAACTCTTATCTTGAGGGAACTGAAGACCAGACTACGGGTCAAGGTCTGGGACAGCTGGAGTCTCTCAAGGTATAAAAGCTGCAGGAAGAAGCCGACAGGCAGCAGAAGGCTGCAGGATTACAGACTCTCCAGACAGATCTGACCCCCTGCTTCTTCCCGCTCCTAAAAAGTAGACTGGAAATCACCAGGGGTGCTGTTTTACATGTCCTCTAACCACCGGAGCACCACCACCCTCCTCACCATCACACACACACACACACACACACACACACACACACACACACACACACACACACACACACACACACACACACACACACACACACAGGGACTAAGGAAGCGACGTATGGAGAGATACAATGGAAGTGCAGCTCATGTACTTCCTGTCATTGTTTCCATGTACTTGGGAGGAGCAGCGTTTCTGCACATGCGCGAATATACATGGCGGTATCTGTACTCTGCGGTTATCTTCACGCCACCAAAACAAACAGATGCCCGTCCACTACAAAACGCCGTCGCACTGCTTAATGTAACAGTGTCATTACTCGGAATTTTCTCTTACTCTGTCATTGCCAACTATGAATCACAGTGATGACATGAAAATTTAAATACAACAGATTCAAACTGTTCCTGCCCCCCCCCCGTGGCACAGTACTGTTACAGCCTGTGTGTGTGTGTGTGGGGGGGGGGGGGTCTGCCGCAGTCAGGCAGGTTGGCTTCGTATCCACACCAGCAGACACTCAGGACAGCAATAAACATTCACCTCCAGCTCGACCCCTCACCGACCTGCTCCGTGAGGGCACACTGACGAGATGCCTCATTCCTCCACTGGCCAGGTATAAACGTAGATTCTGAGATGGAATTTGCATGGTAGAAGGAGAGAAGAAGGGATGAGATGAAGGAGATATGGGTGGGGGTGGGGGGCAGTAAAGATATAAACCCACGACAGGAAGGAAAAATGTCCGTCCAGAGGATTTTCAAAAGTACAAAGTCCCCGTAATCTCACATCCTAATTGGTGGCTGTGCTCTGTCAAAGCCCCTGTGCTCTTTAACAGCCCCACCTCAGCTCTGCTAACGGGGTCTTCTCTTCGTTTTCTTCCCCCCTCCCTCATCTGTTTGTCTGCCCTCTTCCACACACTCCTCCCTTGCCCTCGTCACTGCACACAGGCTGAGCCTCAACCGGTGAAAGGCTTTAAATAGAACAAGGGAGGCAGAGACCCCCCCCCGCGATTTGAGTCTGGTTGACACAACTGGTCGGTCCTGGGTTTGGTTAGTGACGACTAAAATAACCCAGTTTTAGGTAAACACAGCGCATCATGACGAAATGTGCCCAGAGGGAAGTGTCTCACCTCTGACCGATGCCCTGACGCTGGTTTATCTCATAGCCACGCCCACACAGAACCGGCTTTAATTAGTAATAACAGCCGGCACGTTCGCGCCCTCTGAAGTGACCTCCCTTGTATCCGTGTTTGTTTTAGTGCAGCAGATTTCATGATCTCATCACACAGAGATGGCAGCTCTCAAAGAGATGTGAAGAAG
Source organism: Thalassophryne amazonica (assembly GCF_902500255.1). NCBI lineage: Eukaryota > Metazoa > Chordata > Actinopteri > Batrachoidiformes > Batrachoididae > Thalassophryne > Thalassophryne amazonica. The sequence continues at coordinate 127,650,845 of NC_047108.1, forward strand.
ACCAAGAGTCATCATTAGGACACAAGACAGGGGGGGAACACAGCAACTATTTTAGCCAAAACAAAGACGTGCATCAGGCAATGAGAGAACAGCTTTGTTTCTGGGATAAAAATGTCCTAATGAGAAAAATGAAACACAGTATAGTTGAAAAAGATGTTTGGAACACCCCAAATTCCTGCATGCTGCATTCAATATGATGTGAGTCATTATCCAGTGAATCTTCTCCAAGATGGATCATTTTCCCACTATGAAGAGGAAAGTGGGAAGTGGTGAAGTCGAGACTGACTGCAAGAGGTGATGACAGAAGACAGCTGATGGGAAGCAGCGCGTGCTTTGCATGTATGAACGTGGGTGAGACGACATGTGTCATGTGACTGTATCGCATGTGTCCCATGCACGCCTGCTCTCAGATCTGTCCGGATTAAGGTTCAGGGGTGCAGGACATAGAGGAGCACCGCCGCACACATATGACCAACTGGTCTCAGACAGCTGACGGCACATGCCGGCCCTGTGGTGGGCACCCATTGGCTTAGCACATCTACTGCCACGTGGAACCTGCTTATGCAGCCTCATTTCAATGCATCATGCCGACATGCCAAGGCACCAGTAACCCCCCCACCCCACACACACACACCAAGACAAAGGGAAGACATACAAAGTATTATAGAACATTATTAGAGAATGCAGATGTTCACTCTCAACTCTATATAAGAGACATGGAGAGAGACAGATGGACACATTTTGAATATAAAACTCTTATTTTTAATCTCTATTTTTGTGAACCTCTGTCTTTGTATCATCTATTTTCCTTTTTTTTCTTATTTACTTATGATTTGGCCTTGAGCAGGGCAGCAATAGCTCAGTTGGTTGAGCAGTTCAAATCTGGCTCCCAACCAGTCAAAAATCTGTATGTTGTCGTTGTGTCCTTGGGCAAGACACCTAACCCACCATGCCTGTATATGAATGAGGTGATGGTCGGAGGGGCCGTAGGCGCAGAATGGCAGCCACGCTTCCGTCAGTTTGCCCCAGGGCAGCTGTGACTACACTAGTAGCTCACCACCACCAATGTGTGTGAATGAATAATGCAACTTGTAAAGCGCTTTGGGTGTCATGAAAAGTGCTCTATAAATCCAAGGCATTAATTATTATTATTAGTAGTATTATTATTGACAGGGTCAAAGCCATGGCCTGGGTCTTGAGCGTTTTGAGCTTGACTACAACAATTGTCAGATTAATTGATTGATTGGACAAAGGCGAGATAACAGGGAATGACTGGCCTCAAACTGATGACCTAGTGATGGTAAATCTGTCTGTAGTACCAGGCAGTTCTTAAAACCTGAGTGACTATGCAAGAAGAAGATTAGTGAGGGAAGCCACTTGATTGGACAAAGGCGAGATAACAGGGAATGACTGGCCTCAAACTGATGACCTAGTGATGGTAAATCTGTCTGTAGTACCAGGCAGTTCTTAAAACCTGAGTGACTATGCAAGAAGAAGATTAGTGAGGGAAGCCACTAAGACACCCACAACATCGCCAATGGAGTTATAAGCATCTGACTGGAGAAATTGTGTGTAGAGCTGCAAATTACTCTAAAAGTATATACAATTCCAATGACGTTAGGACATTGTGTGAAATGTAAATAAAAACTGTTTAGAACATTCCACAGATGAACGGGTTAGTTGGAAACAAAAAATGGAAAAAATTGGAAACAAAAATCCCCAAAAGGCTCAGCCATTCAAAAGCAAAGATGGGGTGAGGATCACCACTTTGTGAACAACTGCATGAAAATATAGTCCAACAGTTTAAGAACAATGTTTCTCAGCATTCAATTGCAAGAAATTTAGGGATTCCATCATCTACAGTCCATAATATAATCAGAAGATTCAGAGAATCTGGAGAACTTTCTACACTTAAGCAGCAAGGCCAAAAACCAACATTGAATGCCCGTGACCTTCGATCCCTCAGGCGGCACTGCCACTAGCTTAGCTTATGACAAGCTAAAAGTGGACGCTCTCATTATGGCTGAACAATTGTCCAGTTTCTGGGTATTCTGTGTTAGCATGCGCCTGCAACCAACATGCTTGATGAATTCCTGAGCAAAAAGCAGTTCCCAGATGATTGTGATATATTCCTGTGAGATAATGAGTATATCTCATCTGAATCAATTCCAAAATTTACCAGTAATAAAATTATAAAGATAACTGAAGTTTTAAGAGTGGCTGTAATAAAAGTTTAAGAGACTTAAAGTTTGTGTTCAACTTCACCTGTTATTGCTCAAGCACACTGTAAACATTGACACGATTGAGTTTGATGCGGAAAACTTCAGAAAGACAAGACTTGGAATGTTTTGATGACCATTCACAGTTGGTGATGAAAGACTTCAAATCAAATCAAATCAATTTTATTTATATAGCACCAAATCACAACAAACAGTTGCCCCAAGGCGCTTTATATTGTAAAGCAAAAGCCATACAATAATCACAGAAAAACCCCAACGGTCAAAACGACCCCCTGTGAGCAAGCACTTGGCGACAGTGGGAAGGAAAAACTCCCTTTTAACAGGAAGAAACCTCCAGCAGAACCAGGCTCAGGGAGGGGCAGTCTTCTGCTGGGACTGGTTGGGGCTGAGGGAGAGAACCAGGAAAAAGACATGCTGTGGAGGGGAGCAGAGATCGATCACTAATGATTAAATGCAGAGTGGTGCATACAGAGCAAAAAGAGAAAGAAACAGTGCATCATGGGAACCCCCCAGCAGTCTACGTCTATAGCAGCATAACTAAGGGATGGTTCAGGGTCACCTGATCCAGCCCTTTAGCAAAAAGGAAAGTTTTAAGCCTAATCTTAAAAGTAGAGAGGGTGTCTGTCTCCCTGATCTGAATTGGGAGCTGGTTCCACAGGAGAGGAGCCTGAAAGCTGAAGGCTCTGCCTCCCATTCTACTCTTACAAACCCTAGGAACTAGAAGTAAGCCTGCAGTCTGAGAGCGAAGCGCTCTATTGGGGTGATATGGTACTACGAGGTCCCTAAGATAAGATGGGACCTGATTATTCAAAACCTTATAAGTAAGAAGAAGAATTTTAAATTCTATTCTGGAATTAACAAGAAGCCAATGAAGAGAGGCCAATATGGGTGAGATATGCTCTCTCCTTCTAGTCCCCGTCAGTACTCTAGCTGCAGCATTTTGAATTAACTGAAGGCTTTTCAGGGAACTTTTAGGACAACCTGATAATAATGAATTACAATAGTCCAGCCTAGAGGAAATAAATGCATGAATTAGTTTTTCAGCATCACTCTGAGACAAGACCTTTCTAATTTTAGAGATATTGCACAAATGCAAAAAAGCAGTCCTACATATTTGTTTAATATGCGCATTGAATGACATATCCTGATCAAAAATGACTCCAAGATTTCTCACAGTATTACTAGAGGTCAGGGTAATGCCATCCAGAGTAAGGATCTGGTTAGACACCATGTTTCTAAGATTTGTGGGGCCAAGTACAATAACTTCAGTTTTATCTGAGTTTAAAAGCAGGAAATTAGAGGTCATCCATGTCTTTATGTCTGTAAGACAATCCTGCAGTTTAACTAATTGGTGTGTGTCCTCTGGCTTCATGGATAGATAAAGCTGGGTATCATCTGCGTAACAATGAAAATTTAAGCAATGCTTTTTAATAATACTGCCTAAGGGAAGCATGTATAAAGTGAATAAAATTGGTCCTAGCACAGAACCTTGTGGAACTCCATAATTAACCTTAGTCTGTGAAGAAGATTCCCCATTTACATGAACAAATTGTAATCTATTAGATAAATATGATTCAAACCACCGCAGCGCAGTGCCTTTAATACCTATGGCATGCTCTAATCTCTGTAATAAAATTTTATGGTCAACAGTATCAAAAGCAGCACTGAGGTCTAACAGAACAAGCACAGAGATGAGTCCACTGTCTGAGGCCATAAGAAGATCATTTGTAACCTTCACTAATGCTGTTTCTGTACTATGATGAATTCTAAAACCAGACTGAAACTCTTCAAATAGACCATTCCTCTGCAGATGATCAGTTAGCTGTTTTACAACTACCCTTTCAAGAATTTTTGAGAGAAAAGGAAGGTTGGAGATTGGCCTATAATTAGCTAAGATAGCTGGGTCAAGTGATGGCTTTTTAAGTAATGGTTTAATTACTGCCACCTTAAAAGCCTGTGGTACATAGCCAACTAACAAAGATAAGTTGATCATATTTAAGATTGAAGCATTAAATAATGGTAGGGCTTCCTTGAGCAGCCTGGCAGGAATGGGGTCTAATAAACATGTTGATGGTTTGGATGAAGTAACTAATGAAAATAACTCAGACAGAACAATCGGAGAGAAAGAGTCTAACCAAATATCGGCATCACTGAAAGCAGCCAAAGATAACGATACGTCTTTGGGATGGTTATGAGTAATTTTTTCTCTAATAGTTAAAATTTTGTTAGCAAAGAAAGTCATGAAGTCATTACTAGTTAAAGTTAAAGGAATATTCAGCTCAATAGAGCTCTGACTCTTTGTCAGCCTGGCTACAGTGCTGAAAAGAAACCTGGGGTTGTTCTTATTTTCTTAGTTTTCATTCTGGGTGACTTTAACTCCTGCAGTCTGTCTGACCACCTGCCCACTCTACAGCAGTATGTAGACTGTCCTACACATCTGCATCGCATGCTTGACCGTTGCTATGGCAACATCCCAGAGGCTTATAAAGCGGTATGCAGACCGCCTCTTGGAAAATCTGACCACAATGTGATTCATCTTTTGCCTAAATACAAAGCTGTGGTCAAAAGAATTAAAACAGTTAATAAGCAGGTACAGGTGTGGTCCGAGGAAAGCAAAGAGCAACTCAGAGACTGTTTTGATGAAACAAACTGGGACATTTTCTTTGAATCCTGTCTGGATGGAGACGAACTCACTGACACCATCACATCTTATATTAAGTTCTGTGAGGATAACGTGTCAGAGACTAAAACTGTGAAAATATTCCCAAATAACAAACCCTGGGTGTCCAAACAATTGAAAATGTGTCTTAATGAAAAGAAGGCAGCCTTCTGCTCTGGTAATGTGGAATTAATGCAGGAAAAAAGGAGACAGCTGAGAGCGAATATATTTAAGGCAAAAATAAAGAAGAATAAAGTAGAAAGTAAATTTTTCAGTGACAATATAAAACAAGCCTGGGAAGGTCTAAATACACTGATGGGCAAATCCAGTAAGAGATGTGATGCTCTTACAACCATTAATCAATGTTTTGTTGATGAGTTAAACCGTTTCTTCTGTAGATTTGATAAAGTGGATGATAAACAGGAATAAAATCTTCCAGCAGGAGCTCCCACAGCTATCACTGAGGATGACGTGGCTAAAAGTCTTTCTAAACTGAAGCCAAACAAAGCCACTGGCCCAGATGGCCTGAAAGCCCGTCTACTCAAAGACTGTGCTCCTCAATTAAAAGGAGTCTTTTCCAGATTGTTTAATTCCCTTCTTGTCACAGGAGTGCCCAAATCTTGGAAATTCTCCATAATAAGGCCTATACCAAAAAAGCCAGGGGCAAGCAAACCTGAAGATTTTCGGCCCATTGCCATAACCTTCATATTATGTAAAACTATGGAGAGAGTTTTAGTTGACGTCCTGACGTGAACTAGACCCTCTGCAGTTTGCCTATAAGAGGGACAGAGGTACTGATGATGCCGGACTGATCTTACTGGACATGATCTCAAAGCAGCTTTCACTTGTTAAAGCATACACTCGGGTTTTGTTTGTAGACTTCAGTGCAGCTTTTAATTCTATGAAATTACATATTCTTCTGAAAAGGCTGATTTAAATGTTGAAAAGGGCCTGATGCTCTGGATCAGAGACTTTCTGTCTTGTCGCCCTCAAAGAGTTTGTGCTAACAACATTCTGTCAGGAGAGCTCATCATAAGCACTGGCTGCCCACAGGGTAGCGTTCTTTCACCTCTGCTCTTCTCTCTTTTTACAAACGAATTTGCAGTTAATGACACAAACTTTAAACTGATTAAATACGCGGATGACATGGCCCTAGTCGGCCTGCTACAGAAGTGTGACTCCTCTGGTGAAGCCTCCTATCTCGCTCATATTAAGGCTCTTGAAGCTTGGTGTCTCAACAGCCAGCTGGAAATCAATGTGTCTAAGACAAAGGAGCTTGTTTTTCACACAAAGCAAGAACTGACAGTGCAGCCAGTTTCACTCGATGGCCAGCTTGTTGAAACGGTTGAAACTTTTAAATATCTTGGTACAGTTCTTGATAGTCACTTGAGCTTCTTTGAAAACACTGATTTTATCTTTAAGAAATGTTCACAGCGACTCAGTCTTCTCAGAAGATTGTCTTGGTGTTAATCTGCAGATTTTAAAGCTTGTGTATTCTGCACATATTGAGAGTATTTTAACATTTCATCTTTGTGTTTGGTTTGGTCACTTGAGTTGTAAATGTAAGGACAAATTAAATAGAATTGTAAAAATGGTGGGGAAAATTGTGGGAAAACCCCAGAAGACTCTGGCCCACATTTACACTGACAGGATGAGGAGGAAAGCTGAGAGAGTCCTGGCAGACAGCTCGCATCCTCTGTCCTGTCAGTTTGAGCTCTTGAAGTCTGGGAGGCGCTACAGAGCTCCTCTGGCCAAAGGTTCTTTCAAAAAATCTTTTATACCAAATGCCGTCACCATAATGAACTCAAAAAAGTGACCACTCCACAAATTAAACCTGAACTGCTTTACTTCTGTTTTATTTGATTTTATTAGATCTTACTGTACGTTTTATTTATCTTACTAGGTCTTATTCTATTTCTTCTTTTACTTCCATGTATTTTATGTATCTTATTTTTGTTTTATTCGTGTGTTTGTATGAATGTTTTATGACTGTTTTTTTTTGTCTTTTTTGTGCTGGTGAGCAGAAGACAATTTTCCACATCGGTGGACAATAAAGAATTATTCTATTCTATTCAATGAGTGATGAGTAGTAAGATGTCCTAGCTTTACGGAGGGCTTTTTTGTAGAGCAACAGACTCTTTTTCCAGGCTAAGTGAAGATCTTTTAAATTAGTGAGACGCCATTTCCTCTCCAACTTACGGGTTATCTGCTTTAAGCTGCGAGTTTGTGAGTTATACCACGGATTCAGGCACTTCTGATTTAAGGCTCTCTTTTACAGAGGAGCTACAGCATCCAAAGTTGTGCTCAATGAGGATGTAAAACTATTGATGAGATAATCTATCTCACTCACAGAGTTTAGGTAGCTACTCTGCTACTCTGCACTGTGTTGGTATATGGCATTGGAGAACATAACAAAAAAGGAATCATATCCTTAAACCTAGTTACAGCGCTTTCCAAAAGACTTCTACTGTAATGAAACTTATTCCCCACTGCTGGGTAGTCCATTAAAGTAAATGTAAATGTTATTAAGAAATGATCAGACAGAGAGGGGTTTTCAGGGAACACTGTTAAGTCTTCAATTTCCATACCAAAAGTCAGAACAAGATCTAAAGTACGGTTAAAGTGGTGGGTGGACTCATTTACATTTAGAGCGAAGCCAACTGAGTCTAATAATAGATTAAATGCAGTGTTGAGGCTGTCATTCTCAGCATCTGTGTGGATGTTAAAATCGCCCACTATAATTATCTTATCTGAGCTAAGCACTAAGTCAGACAAAAGATCTGAAAATTCACAGAGAAACTCACAGTAACAACCAGGTGGACGATAGATAACAACAAATAAAACTGGTTTTTGGGACTTCCAATTTGGATGGACAAGACTAAGAGTCAAGCTTTCAAATGAATTAAAGCTCTGTCTGGGTTTTTGATTAATTAATAAGCTGGAGTGGAAGATTGCTGCTAATCCTCCCCCTCGACCCGTGCTACGAGCATTCTGGCAGTTAGTGTGACTCGGGGGTGTTGACTCATTTAAACTAACATATTCATCCTGCTGTAACCAGGTTTCTGTAAGGCAGAATAAATCAATATGTTGATCAATTATTATATCATTTACTAACAGGGACTTAGAAGAGAGAGACCTAATGTTTAATAGACCACATTTAACTGTTTTAGTCTGTGGTGCAGTTGAAGGTGCTATATTATTTTTTCTTTTTGAATTTTTATGCTTAAATAGATTTTTGTTGGTTATTGGTGGTCTGGGAGCAGGCACCATCTCTACGGGGATGGGGTAATGAGGGGATGGCAGGGGGAGAGAAGCTGCAGAGAGGTGTGTAAGACTACAACTCTTCTTCCTGGTCCCAACCCTGGATAGTCACGGTTTGGAGGATTTAAGAAAATTGGCCAGATTTCTAGAAATGAGAGCTGCTCCATCCAAAGTGGGATGGATGCCGTCTCTCCTAACAAGACCAGGTTTTCCCCAGAAGCTTTGCCAATTATCTATGAAGCCCACCTCATTTTTTGGACACCACTCAGACAGCCAGCAATTCAAGGAGAACATGCGGCTAAACATGTCACTCCCGGTCCGATTGGGGAGGGGCCCAGAGAAAACTACAGAGTCCGACATTGTTTTTGCAAAGTTACACACCGATTCAATGTTAATTTTAGTGACCTCCAATTGGTGTAACCGGGTGTCATTACTGCCGACGTGAATTACAATCTTACCAAATTTACGCTTAGCCTTAGCCAGCAGTTTCAAATTTCCTTCAATGTCGCCTGCTCTGGCCCCTGGAAGACAATTGACTATGGTTGCTGGTGTCGCTAACTTCACATTTCTCAAAACAGAGTCGCCAATAACCAGAGTTTGTTCCTCGGCAGGTGTGTCGCCCAGTGGGGAAAAACGGTTAGAAATGTGAACGGGTTGGTGGTGTACAGGGGGCTTCTGTTTAGGACTACGCTTCCTCCTCACAGTCACCCAGTCGGCCTGCTTTCCTGGCTGCTTGGGATCTGGTGGGGGACAGCTAATGGCGGCTAAGCTACCTTGGTCTGCACCAACTACAGGGGCCTGGCTAGCTGTAGAACTTTCCAAGGTGCGGAGCTGAGTCTCCAATTCACCCAGCCTGGCCTCCAGAGCTACGAATAAGCTACACTTATTACAAGTACCATTACTGCTAAAGGAGGCCAAGGAATAACTAAACATTTCACACCCAGAGCAGAAAAGTGCGGGAGAGACAGGAGAAGCTGCCATGCTAAACCGGCTAAGAGCTAGTAGCTGCGCTAAGCTAGCGGATTCCTAAAAACACACAAAGTGAATAATGTGTAAATAATTTAGAGGTGATTCAGCAGAGGGAGTGCTTTAGTTAAGGCACGTGAAGATTACACTGTGAAACAAATCGTTATCTAGTTAACAAGATCAATCTAACTGCACAGATTAAACAGCTAACAGATACAGCAAAACACCGCTGTGCTCCGAAACAGGAAGTGATACAATACCACAGTGAGAGCCAACCACCAGTAGAGGCAAGCAAGAAAGACTTGAGTGTTAACTTCATGTTAAAGTCAGAACAAGAAGCTGCACTGAAACAGATCAATCTGGGACAAAGAGACACATTCTGTGTGAAGTTGCTCCAACGAGAGCGGCACACTGACCAGGATGGTGAAAGTAGTCCAGAGAGCTCAATCTGTGGGCGAACTATCCCACAATGCCAAAACAGCAGAGATGTCGGTCCAATGAGAGCGGCACTCTGAGCAGGGTGCTGTCGCCCATTGAAAATGAAGTCATACATCAAGCAAGAATGGGAAAGAATTCCACCTACAAAGCTTCAACAATTAGTGTCCTCAGTTCCCAAACGCTTATTGAGTGTTGTTAGAAGGAAAGGTGATGTAACACAGTGGTAAACATACCACTGTCCCAGCTTTTTGAAACGTGTTGCAGGCGCCCATTTCAAAATGAGCAAATATTTGCACAAAAACAATAAAGTTTATCAGTTTGAACATTAAATATCTTGTCTTTGTGGTGTATTCAATTGAATATAGGTTGAAGAGGATTTGAAAATCATTGTATTCTGTTTTTATTTACATTTTACACAACATCCCAACTTCATTGGAATTGGGGTTGTATGTCACAAAATCGCCCCCTTTTCAAGAATGAACCAACCCTGTATAAACGGCAAAAGTTAGTACTGTATCCACTCAAAACACACACCGTTTAATTTCTGATTACACTGTATATTAGGGGTGTCGGGAAAAAAAAATTGATTCACGTCCGAATCGCGATTCTTATTTATTACGATTCTGAATTGATCCAAAATGTCCAAGAATCGATTTTTTAAAAGCATTTTTTAAACATAATATTGCTTACTCGCTGCGTGTACTATTTCTCAGGCAACGGCTTCTGTACTACAGCGTCCCCGCGGGGGGTCCGGCGTGCTTCAAACACTCGTGCGCTGCAGAGTTCAGTGGCTGTAGCTTAGCATGGCGGACGAAGAGCTAATTCAGCCAGCACCATTTTTGCTGAAGGCAAATGTTTGGGCGCATTTTGGATTTTATTATTTGCTACATAAGAAGGAGCTTGACATGACTTATGCAGTGTGCAAAATCTGCAAAATGAAAGTCAAGTACTTCGGAAACACTTCAAATCCACAAGCCCACATGCTACGCTATGACCCGGAGCGAAAAGAGGGGAGCAGCGTTATCTGCCGACGACTGACCAGCGCTTCGCTAAACTGCCAGCCAACTCTGAACGAGCAAAGCAGATAAGTAAAATTACATCAAGAATCACTTGATTAACCTTGTAAAGCTGCATTTTCTTAAACATAAACATTTTTTAAGTAATATAACTATTTCTCAGAGCTCTTTGAATCGAAAATCGATTCTGAATCGAATCGTCACCCCAAGAATCGGAATCAAATTGAATCGTGAGTTGTTGTACGATTCACATCCCTACTGTATATTAGTTCCCTCCCTCACTGGTTTGTAAATAATTATTTTACTTGTATTTCTTTGCCAGCCTTAATCTGTGTCTTCGATTTGTCCACTCGGACTGTACGCTCTTGTCAGTAAGTTATCTGTTTTGCATTTGTGTTGTTATGGTCATTTTGGCTGTGTGGCTCATGGAGCCTAATTTTGCTCAAGTTTGGAAAGAAGAATGCTCGCCACATTGTAGATAGAAGCCTGGAAAAATTTGTGCCTTGTCAATCTTGGTGTGTGGAATTATATGACAACTTTAGGGAACAGCCACAGTTAAATTTAAAAGCAGATTAGCAGATGTGATGAAAAGTCCATCCATCCACCCAGGCACTGGGTTGAACCACAGACGGGTGAATCTGCTTTGTAATGCACTTCATCTCCGTGCAGAACAGCCACATTCACATTCATGGGCGGCAAAAGCCAAAACCATATTGGATCAAGCCTCCTGCAAGTCTGCAACCTGCCTCAAATTTTCTCTCTGACGGCAGCTGCTCGGTGGAACAGCTTGTGCTGCCAGAGCACACAGAGTATTTACATAAGACCGTGCATATGTGCGTCTGCATCAGGTCGAAGGAGGAGTTAAAAACAAGCTGTAGTTTCAAACACAGCTGAGCATCAACAGAATCATGTCAGCACCACGACTCACCAAGCAGATGTAAATACGGACGGCGATCAGGTACAGCTGCACCGCACAGACTCCAGCTTTGTAATAAGGCTCCTATTGTGTAATGTTTACTGCTGGGGTGTGCGTTCGTGTCAGGCCGTGCGCGGAAAGGTCAGGTTCGAAGGTGGGGATTAATGAACAATACAATAGTGCTTTCCACGCTAAAAACAGCCTTCGTGTAAAATACTGCAGTATTGTATTACAAAACATTCAGAAATCTTATCTTCCATCAGTACACTGGAACAAAAAAAGGAGCTCCCACACATTTACTGGAGCCGCTGTAACAAAGTGAATTTAAATGGGGAAAGAAAAAAACACACACCCATAAGGCAAACTCAATGCCATCTTAGTCATCCAAGCAGCAATCATCAAAACACTCTTAAACACGCACGTTCTTACTCGTCTGACCTCGTGAGGACGCTGGTAAGAAACCACCAAAACAAACAGACAATTCAACAGCCACGCCCACCTCACCGCAAAGCTGGTCACAGTGCACGCGATTATCAATCAGACCTGTGATCAACGATACGAATATGACTCGTAAGTAAGATGACAAACAAACAAAAACAAAACATCACAAAGTCAAGAAACATGTTGAATTTTATCATTTTATAAGGTAATTCTTTTTTGTGATAACAGGTAGTTCCATCGACACGTCAAGCTACGTTTATGCAACCTCAGTAAGACGGAGGTATACAGTAGTAATATCACAACTTCACGCCGTTTAAATTAATCAGGGTTTTTCCAGGATCAAAATGAAACTGAGGTGGATGCCCACCAGGGGGCGTCGTCGTGTATGGAACATGTTCATACAGTCTTTTACTTAAGGAAGAAAGAAATAATTGATGAATTATTATAAAAGAAGCAAAAGCCAAAAGATTTGACTTTTAATAGCAATGCACGACGTAAACCCTACATGTCTGAATGCTGCAATGACATCACGTTAAAAATAACTAAATAAAACTGAGTTTCTGTGAAGAAAAATTTCCTCACAAGTGTCCTTCCTGCACGGTCAGGCAGTTTTTGATTAACACCTCCTCCAGACAGATTTACCATAAAGTACCACACTGTCTGTATTTATTAAAAACAAAACTTAGTCCAAGACATAGCCAGTGACTTGGAAATGTTTATGTATCCATCCCCAGAAAACTGGATATAAAACTGATGATTTACTTGTGTTACACTAAAAAGGGTGCCATTACTGAGGCAACCCATCATTTAACTTTTCTATTTTTATTTAATTCATGTCATACTGTAGAGATTAGTTTTCACTGTGAGTTTAAAGTGTATCATTTTAGAAATCTTTAGATACAGAACCTGACTTTTTTATTTGATGTCATTTAAACATTCAGATGTGTAATAGCTCAATAGTTCTTGCCACTGTAAAGGCAGAATTAAATTACTGAGGCTTTTTACACGTGCTGCGGAAAGCATAAACAGAATACTACATTTACTGCAACATCACTGGTAACTATTAGAATAAGAAGTGAGCTTTAATGAACTGCAGGTGTGGCACTGCACTCTGGTGCTACACCCAATAAGGTGCAGCAAGTTCCTGATTTGCACCCAGTGAGGTGGCCCTGTGGTCTGTTCTTAATCTCCCAAAAGTAGAGAGCTACCTGGCTCAGCTAAATGCTACATGGAAGCTCTCTTATCCTGGTCCAAGTGGGGACTGACAGCAATTAAGTGCTGAATCGTGCTCAAGAAAATGTCTCACATTTCTTCATGTTGCAGCTGGTGCTTCCTCACACTGCAAGCAATATCCAAGGATTCTCTGGAGAGATGGAGTACTGAGAAGTGCACAGCGCAGTGCATGACACTACTAGTGGACAACGAAGGCAGCCATGTTGGCGCCCAACATCTATAATGTGCAAATCTCAAATATAACTGCTCTCGTGTGTGCCCACACACGTATGCTGGTCTGTGGAGGGGCGCAGTGCCTCTCCAGTGCCACTGTGTGGCAGCAGAAAGTGATTGTGCCACAAGCCGGCCTAAACCTGGTCTAAAGTTTAGCACAATTCAGATATGCCGTCGATAGGCAGGTTCAGAACATCTTCAACCGCTAATTCAACCTGCATACAATTTGCTTGTATGTGTAGGGAGTGCATCTAAATACGCGAAGTGAACTGAAAATGAAAATTAAACAGGAGAAACAAAACAGGAAAGGAACAGTGGTGGGCACAGCTTTGATAACCGCTAATCCGCTAACTGAAAAGTTAACTTTTCTAATGATAAACTGATAAAAAAAATTAGTGGAAGCCACAGCTAACAGCTAACTTTTAGCAGTGACTCCGGTACACTGTCAGCTACTGACAAGCCAGTTTTGAGTTTAAGCACCACCGATGCGTCTGAGTACAATCAAAGGTGATCACAAACCCAACACAAACAATGAGTCAGAGCTTCTGTCTTTGTGCGTCCTGCCCACTGCTGTAAGGACGAGTCATTTACATTTACAGCAAACAGTCCCCCAGACGTGCACAAAAGGCATAAACAGAAAAGCAGCTTTGACTTATGGTTTGATTTAAAAACCAAACTAATTCCATATGGTTTATTGATATTAACATTAACTCTGTCATTTTTACAAAGTGAACATTTCACAAATATCTTTTAGTTTTAAAGTAATGCACTATTTCTGAAGGTTTGAGCATTAAAACTCACAGATGTCAAAAGGCATTATGGGAAATTGAGCATCCTAATCACTGGTTGGTTGGTTGGTTGTAAAAAAACAAAAAACAAACAAACAAAAAACACACATTACAGTAACATGTGTTCATTTTTACAAATACATCTGTCTTTGTAAATATGTAACAAAAACAATTGAAAAAAAAAGGCATTTGCAATAACTGAAATTTCTGTTTAGGTGTGATACACCGCACTGAACGGCGACCGTATGACAGCTGGATGCCATTTACACTCCCACCAGTAGATGGCAGTGTTCTATGCATTTTGGGTCAAAATTTGAGGAGGTGATGGTCTAGTTAGTGGTTAAAGTGTTGGGCTTCAGACCAGAGAATCCTTGTTTCAAATCCCACCCTAACCCGAAAATCACTAAGGGCCCTTGGGCAATGTCCTTAATCCTCTAGTTGCGCCGGTGTGTAATGACTACCTTGTATGGCAGCAGTCTGACACTGGAGTGAATGTGAGGCATTATTGTAAAGCGCTTTGAGCATCTGATACAGATGGAAAAGCGCTATATAAATGCAGTCCATTTAACATTGTTTTAAAAAGAATACTTTGGAGCAAAAATTGAAATTGAAAAAGCCTCAAAACCCTCGAAAACCACTGGGAAGATAAAGACGGGGGGGGGGGGGTGCCCTCAGTTTATAATAATGTCAGTGGGACAGTATAGCATTCAAGCTAGTCCTAACAAAGATATATAAACAAGCACACGCACGCACGCACGCACACACACACACACACACACACACACACACACACACACACACACACACACACATAATAAAAGACATAAAAATCAAAGGCAGCCTGAGTCAACATGCAGCGCAGCGGCTTGACGAATAATACTGGAATAAAGGATAATACTGTTTGGTTTAGTTGAGTACAAACACTACTGTATGAGCCAACATTCTGTTAGGCACTGAAACATCTCATTGGCTCTTCAGACGGCCCTTTGTTGAGACTGTGTGTGACATCCAGGTACACTGTGTTTAATCAGCCGGGCCAACATTAATGCTCGGCCTCACTCCGCTCCCCAAGACGAGGCCGCTTCAAGGCCCACTGCTAACAAGCAAGTCATCGCTGATTTGGCAAAGGGGACAGGAATCTCCTCATCTGTAATCTATGTCAGCATTCACTCTACTCCTCATCCGTCTGGAGGAGTCGACTCACGGGAGCTTCAAATCGACCCCCCATCCTCTGCTCTGGACTCTTCTCCTGCGCTCATCCCTTCTCCTACAGAGATGGCCCACAAATTAAAAAAAAAAAAAAAAAAGGCGCTCAAGCATCCCAATAAACACCTACACACGCAAGTGATTGGTTCCACGTGGCACAGTCATGCACAGGCTTGTTGAAACGGCATGAAAGCTTGGAGCTCAATTCAGACGAGCTCACGCGAAAGACAAACACAAATCATACGACTGGAACTACAGCTTTGTTTTCAAAGTCAAATACAGGAGTGTCCTGATCTTTGATTTAAACTACAGCACTGATTCCCAAAGTGAGGGCCGTGTCCTCCTGCTGGGCTGTAAAGGTACTGCAGGTGGACCATGAGAGTTCATTTAAAAAAAAAAAAGTAAATGTACTGCAGTTATATAGTGCTTTATCATCTATATCAGAAGTTCAAAGCGCTTTACAGTGATGCCTCGCATTAACCCATTCAGACACACACACACACACACACACACACACACACTGATGTCAGGGTGGTGCCATGTAAGGAGCTCACTACACACCAGGAGCATCAAGGGGATTAAGGACCTTGCCTAAGGGCTCATAGTGATTTTTCAGCCAGACTGGGGTTTGAACAGAGGATCCTCTGGTCTCAAGCCCAACGCTTACCACTAGACTATCACCTCCACAGGAAAGAAATAAAAACATCTTCATTTAACAAGTTTGATATTAGGCAGAAATAATAAAAGAAAGATAGTTTAACACACACACACACAAAATGTATGGAAATACTGTACTTCTGTCATGAAATAACATCTGCCCATCTGACAGCAAGTCATCTAATTAAAATGTGAACTGTATCATCTTATGACCGTGTACAGTGATCAGCCATCACACTGTGACCAGCGGCAGGTGAAGTGAACAACACTGATGATCTCGTTACCGGACATATGAGGCAGAACCTTAACAAAGTTGATGTGTTGGAAGCTGAAAAAATGGGGAAGCACAAAGATTAGAGTGACTCTGACAAAGGCTAACTAGTGACAGCTAGACTGGCTCAGAGCCTCTCCAAAGCCACAGTTCTTGTGGGATGTTCCCAGCCTCTAGGGGTCAGTAGTTACCAAAACTGGTAAGAGGAAGGAAAACTGCTGAAATGACAACAGGGTCAAGGGCAGACGAAACTCACGGGAAGGGAAGACTGGCCCATGTGTGCCAATCCAACGAAATGGTCTCCTGCTGAAGTCTTTGTGGTAGATACCACAGCACACATCCAGAGGTCCAGTGGAGTCCGTGCCTCAACAGATCACGGCTGTTTTGGTCACAAAAGGGGCAACTACACAACATTAGGCAAGTGGTCATAATGCTGAGCGCTTAGAATCTGCAACAGATTGAACAATGGCCGCCACCTTTAACTGAAGTAAGCGGTTGAAGATGAGTGAGTGAATGAGATCAAACAATGGAAAAATTTTATTTTATTTTATTTTCAATTCTGGGGGCCTTCAGGGGTCCAAAGGGATTCAGTCAGAAAATCCAACTTACTATAACCAGACAGTCCCAAGGATTGTCCGTCCCAAATGTCAGAAGAAATTCTCAAAAGGTTTTTCAGAAAGTCATCAGACGGTACATCGTGCATGAATCTTGATGGCAATAGTCCTATGAGCCTTTATCCAAATGACTAAAAATATAATCAAATTAAGGATTTGTTACAGTGCTATAAAACACAAAAACACTTCCACTTACAAAAATGCTTTAATGCGGTTGTTTCCTAAACTTCTCAACCCACCAATCAATCACATGCTGGCATCAAGTCTGTGCGGCGCCCATTAGTTTCTAACTGCACTGAAATCGAGTACTGGCTCATGCATTACACACGACGGACGGTCACAGAAACATTTAAACCCGCAGAGGGAGCGTGCTCGTCACCCGGTCCAGCTGACCCAGACAAATGCAACATGGACGCTGGCGAGCGCCTGGTTTCTGAGATATTACACAAAGTTCCCACGAGCTGTGGTCCAGCAGGTGGAACTGAAAACAGCGGCGAGTGCGGCTGCAAGTGATCAAAGGGGGAAGGTTGGGCAGGCCTGGCCCAGGTCTGATTTATTTTACAATAAATACACCACGCATCTGGTGAAGAGCGGTAAAGCCGCCACACACTCTCTTTCTTCTGCTGCCATCTGTCCTCTGGCTGGGCGAGGAGGCAGAGGAGAGCCGAGCCCAGGATCTTTATTTTTTGTTACCCTAATACAAGTAGACAGTCTGTTTGCAGGCCTGCTTCATATTAAGTGAAGCTGGTACAGTGCAGACCTGCTGCCTGCTTGTTGTGTTTCATCCTCCCAGGAGAGCGTGCACGTTACCTAAACACACGCTAAGTGCAATCATTAAAGAAAGACCTGCAGTGATAAATCCTGGCCAATACAAGCATTCAGAGCAATAATTAAAACAGGACAGCGTCACAGCACGCCAAAAAAAAAATCTGCAAGAGAAGATGTGAAAGGAAAGCAGGTGTATGTGCAGTTTGGTCCATAGGTATTTGGACAACGACCTTGTTTGTCTGTAATTAAGGGCCCAGTTACAAGGCGCTAGATGAACAAAGGAAAAAAGTCTCAAAGTTACAAATCGTCGGGAAAAAGTGGAAGAATGAGTCCCATCACCGAAAAGCCTACGAATGACTGCATAAAAGACTGAAACAAAACTGAAACTAACAAAAGAAAAACAAAGCGAATGGTGATCTCGACACAAACAAAATCAAAATGAAGCGTCAGCATGTGATCATTTCTGCAGCCAGTCTGTGACAGCACAAACCCGCTGCAGCTGCGCTGTCTTGACCTCATGTGCGTGCACATGGAGAGAGAGGGGGGGGGGGGGGCTGGATGAAATTGGATAACAATCAAATGGAACACTGACGGTACTGGAAGTACGCAAACAATGAGGAACCGTCAAGACAGAAAGCAAATTGATTACAGACAAAATGAAGTTGTTGTCGGGATTCATTCACATTTTTCAACATTTTCAAAATTCTGATGAGGCGCCAGCTACAGGAACGAGCTGGACGACGGTTAAACAATGTCTCCGAAAGTCAACACAAGTCCAGACTTCTAGTTTCGTTTTGGCTTCGGTGTGCTTCGTTAGTGCCATGTGACCGGGGCTTAAGACGTGTAGTTTTAAGTCATTTAAAGGATTTAGCAAAAATATCGCAAAAAATAAGGCCATTTGTAAACACAGTACCTCCATTTTTCATCAATCATTAAGAAATGCAGACAGTACGGTACTGTATCGTAATTTGTCTGGAGGAGGCAGTGACTGAGAAAGCCATCAAGTGCGAGTTTGTCTGTTGCATCATCAGTTATAACCATAACGTGAAATTTCAGCTACCATTCGCCACAAGACTTACGAAGTACAACTCAAGCCTAGAATTCATCTGCTTTATTGGATGAAAAAAAGCTTCTCTGAGCGTCTCCATTGAAATTTCAAAACTGATTCTCTGGGAACGTTTAATAGACAACTTGACGTCATTTGCCAAACAGCAAAAAATTCACTCATTCATATGATATACGCTATATGATGTAGATAAAGGCACTGTGGTTATTTCATGTCTGTTTTATCATGCGACAGCTTGCTTTTTCCCTTCATTTACAAACATGTAATCATGTAAACTTCAGCTTCGTTACCCCACTCTTTCAGTTTCCCTTTTTTTCCACCTTTTTCTCTCAAGAAAAAATTTACATCAACTCTTGCTCATTACTCCACATCAGCCGACTGATTAACTGATTCCATCTGCTCAAAGTGATATTTAAAAATCAGTGGAATCACCTGGTGGAGTCAGCGGCTGCAAGGAAAACCTGCACCCTCTTGGCCCTTTCTGGAACAAGTTGCCCACCCCTGACCCACATACTACAGTCAATAAAAACATGACTGATAATATGATTTAAAGAAAGCAAGTCAAAATGGCAAGCTCTCGCCTTCATACACGCGTTCCAAAATTATAGTAATGTATATACAGTATTATGGACATTAATTGGAATAAAAGGCAAAAAATGAGTCCAGCCAATTGAAACATCAAAAAAATGTATATATGCAAAAGGAAGAAAACCGGATGCAGAATTACAATATTCTAAAATTCAGACTTTTGCACAGCCCTGAAGTACACCCAAATAAATAAATACATAATCTGGAAAGAAGGACCAACAGCATTTATCATGATATACGCACTGCATCATAAACTGTTTCACTGCAAATAAAAAAAAAAAAAAAAGTTTTCCTTTCTGGTCTCCATATTTTCTCTTTAACCCTCCTTCACATCAGACCGACACCTCATCCTCACTTCCCGTGTTCTCTGAAGATGGCTTTATATCAGGCTGAAAGAGCCTCATGACACCTCTGCTCTTTGCAGATGATGTGGTTCTGTTTTCTTCATCAGGCAGTGACTTCTGATGTGCACTGGGCAGGTTTTAAGTTAACTTTGAAACAACTGGGACGAAGATCAGCACCTGCAAATCTGAGACCATGGTCTTCTGGTGTAAAAGAGAGGACTGTTCGCTCTGGATCAGGGGAGAGTTACTACACCAATTGGAAGAGTTAAAAGTATCTCAGGGTTTTAGTTACAACTAAATGGGGTAAATCAGAGTGTGATAAATGGATTGGGGCTGCATCTGATATTTTGAAGAAGCTGTACCAGACTATCGTGGTGAAGACGGAGCTGAGCCAGAAGGTGAGACTCTCGATTTACCAGTTGATTTACGCTCCCATCCTCACATATGGCCATGACCTTTGGGTAATGACCAAAAGAACAAGGTCACAGATACAAGTGGCAGAAATAAGATTCCTCCGTCGAGCATCTGGGCTCACACTCATGGACAGGGTGAGAAGCTGAAATATCTGGGAGGGACTTGGAGTAGAGCTGTCGCTTCTTTGCAAAAGAAAGCAGCCAGCTGAGGTGGTTCAGGCATCTGGTGAGAATGCCCCCTGGACGTCTCCCTAGGGAGGTCTTCCAAGCACATTCAACTGGGAGGAGGCCCTGGGGAAGACCCAGGACATGATGGAGAGATAACTGGCTTGGGAACACCATGGGATCCTCCAGGAAGGATTAGAGGTCAGAAGATCCCAGACCCAAATAAGTGACAAAAAAATACACGAATGAAAGAGCCTTGACTTTGTTCAAATGCATACAGAAGCCAACTATGGAAATAAGTAACCCTACAAATGTATTAATTTCTTCACACTCACTCATTCACCAATCCCAGTGTGCTGCCATGCGAGGCACACAACTGCACACTGGGAGCATTTTGGGCATGACTGACCTTTCCCAAGACCCTTTAGTGATTTTCTGGTGTTACAGGGATTTGAACTGAGGATTCTCTGATCCCAAGACCATCGCTTTTACCTCTAGACCACCATCCCCCAAAGTTATTTTCCCCAACATGCTGCAGGATCATTTAAGAAAATCCCACCGTCTTCATCTGCATCTGAATCAGATATAACATATTAAGCCCAATGACACGACCCTCCTACAAAGATCTTTATCCTGTTCACATGGTGGGCGAAGGTGGAAAAGTCCTCATGAGATCAGCCTGTGTCAGTGCAGGTGAGACGGTCTGTAAGCGGACACTGAATTTCATAATCTCAGACTCCACTGTGCAATGACACATGAGGGAAGAGGAGCAGGTTATTCCCCACATTACACACTTTTGGTAAGAATGAGCCCGCGTTCCATCACAAACAGCTCACGCTCATAATAAAGGTGTAAAGCACCACCAATAAACACTATTACGAAACAGTGCGAGTGTTTCATCTTCTGAAAATGAACAAAAGGCTTCAGGAGTTCATGAATTCCCACTTCAGTCTTCCTGATCTCCAATTCTGCTCTCAGTGCGAATCCTGGCGAGACACGAGCTTTCATCTTTTATCTTTGCTTCCTGCCGGTCTCACATACAGTGTAGAGCTCACAAATAATCTCAAGGTGAAACAACACTGCTCAAAGGTTGGAGCAGGCTATAGTTCAGCACGTTTGCCAGAGAAAGTAACAAATTCCTGAAGAAACATCCTCACAGGAAATATTGTAAGAGCTTTTTGTGAAAGGGGCTGTGCATTCCATTCAGAGATACGATGTCTCAACATGTAGCAAGGTTTGCCCAAGAAATCCGCATCGTCCATGAATCAGGCTATTGTGAGCCTGGAAGAGAGAATTCACAGTCAGGTTTAGAGTAGAGACGACACTCTTTAAACTGTGTGAGAGACCGGAAACAGAAGTGACCCTGACCTCTGCGGCGCAATCAAATATTTACATGACACCCAAACGCCACATTGCAAGAGCTTCAGTGTCATCACGAGCCACTTCCTCACCTCTGAATCCTCGTAGAACGCAGCCTTGTTCTTCCAATTAGTTCAGTTCAAGTTGATCAATACAGCAGTGAGAGGAAAAGCAGCACTGACCGGCAGCTGGTCTGTTTCTGTGCCGACACCGACTGCCACCTCAAGCAGCGCTGGCCGGACTGTGACGCAACCAACCTTCCAATCCATAGCTCCAGGCCAGGAGAACAGATAGTCAGGAGGGCGGTGAACAAGACCAAAAAAGGAGGAAGTACGAGGTTAAAAAAAAGAAGGGGGGGGGGGGGGACAGCAGGGTACTCAAAGTTAAATCAGAACTTCCACTGGGTTCTGATTCAGACAAAAACTCTTCCAAATTTGACATGGAAACTGATTATTTGGAAGCCACTTCCAATTTGGCATTAAGCGTTTGGGAAAGAGAGAACCCCGGTGGGCATGAAGGGCACGGCGGCTTGTTAATATCAGAAGCAGATGTGACACACGCAGACACAGAAGTGTGGGGAAAAAAGTGCATGTGTGCACAGACGTGTGCCAGTTTCAATAAGCGAGTGGAGCTCTTACAGGAGTGAAGTGAGCTCACACAAAAGCAATCAACGTGAGAGCCGAACACCGTCCTTCAGCCCCACACCGGCAGAGAATGAATGAAAACAAGAAGAACAAAAGAGTCTTTGGAGAAATTAAAACCAGCCACGGCTGAACCAAAAGAAAAAGGACAAAAACAAACATGAAGTGGCTGTTTTCTTCAATAAAAGTGCATTTATTCATTCATGTTACCTACCATAGAAAAAGACGACGTTCCAGAAATCAGTATCTTCAAATAAGAGAGGTGAAGTCTCAAAGTCAGTCAAATTTCCTCTTTAATCCTCCAGATGAATGAGAGTGCAACTTAAATGTTTAATAAAACTTAAAAAAAAAAAAAGACTTAAGAACAATCCGTGTCTTGAGTTGATCTGTGGAGGCTGGGATCAGGAGCGGAGCCGTGAGGCTGACAGTATTTAGTGCAGCAGTCTGCTGGGAGCACACAGACGCACACAAGAACCACCAACCCCACCCACTGTCTTATTCACACACACACACACACACACACACACACACACACACACACACACACACACACACACACACACACACACACACACACACACACACACACACACACACACCCTGGCTGAGTCACGGCAAATCACACAGAAACCGCTTTGTCCCAGAAGGTTTTCGTTGGAAATCAAAGTGACAGCAGACGGAAACCGTCAAATCGCTACTTTTTCCAAATCAATACTGAACACTAACAGCTGAGTTTGTACTTCATTTGAACTCTGACCCGACAGTGACAGGAGGTCAAATGATGGTTTCAGGAAGAGTGTGAACTCAAGATACACGGAAAGAAAATACACAAATAACCTTCACATAAACACCCAGAATCTATAGGACTTTGAAATAAGAAAAAGTAATTTTCTAATCAGTTCTAAAGTAACAAAGAAAATTAGCCTGTGATTTGATTTTCTTTAGAAATAGTCTGTGAATGTCAAAGTACTGTATTTTACACTTTTATGGACATTTCTGAGCAATATTTGGCAAAATGAAAAAAAAAAAAAAAACAAGGCTCATTAAATGGTAAATGGACTGCATTTATATAACTCAAAGCATATATATATATATATATATATATATATATATATATATATATATATATATATATATATATATATATATATATAGCATCAGACACTCAAAGTGCTTTACAATAATGCCTCACATTCACCCCAATGTCAGGCTGCTGCCATACAAGACGCTCACTACACACCAGGAGCAACTCAGGGATTAAGGACCTTGCCCAAGGGCCCTTTGTGATTTTCTGGTCAGGCTGGGATTTGAACTGAGGATCCTCTGGTCTCAAGCACAACGCTTAACCACTAGACCATTCCACATTTCTCTTGAACATAAAAAAATAAAAAAATAAAAATTGTCATTTATTTTAACAAATTAACTTGTGGAACATCTTTAATAAAGTTATAGAAATTAAACTGAAAATATTGGAACTATTACTGCTTACTTCCACAAAAGCTGAAACTTAAAGGTGTACTCTGCTTCCATATTTTAGCACAGAAATTAGAAAGAGGATTTTTTTTTTCCTTTGTATGCTATAGTGGTCTTCTTTAGTACGAAGGATTTACAATCTTATATCACAAATATACAGAAGGTCCCAGGTTAAGTTCTAACTTGGTTCTTTCTGTGTGGAGTTTGCATGTTCTCTACGTGTTTGCACAGGTTCCCTGCGGGTGCTCCAGCTTCCTCACACTTCCAAACACATGCAGGTTAGGTGAAGTGGTGATTCAAAGTTGACCGTAGGTCTGAGCAACAGTGTGACTGTGATTGTTTACACTGTATATGTGTTGGGAAAGTGTAGGAACACGGACCCACAACAGGGGGCGCAAATGAACGGACAATGGAGTAAGTCAAAATAACAACGCTTTACTGTTGTGAATGTGCACAACGAATACAACCAATCACAGAAATGGACAACAGTCAATTCACAAAAGTGTCGTGTGGGCAGGCTCAAAGATAGGAGACGCCTCTCCAAGGTAAGACCGGAACCACACGGCTTCCTCCGCCACAGGACCCCGGGAATACTGGAGCCGCCAAGTCCCGAACTCCCAGGTGGCCACTGCCTCCGCGTGTCGGACCTGGTACTGCTGGCGAGGAACAAAGAACAGTTAGATGGGGGCGCGTTTGCACCCAGGACTCCGAACAGCAGGAAAGTTACATCCACCTCTCGTCGAAAAAAGAAACAGAATATCTGCTGTCCAACACACACAAGCAACAGATATTCACAGTCAGCTGAGAACGTTACCTCTCCGGTAGAAACGATATCTCGGCAATGAGGTGGAGATGCCGTCCTGCTGATATACCCCACTGATGATTGCCGTCAGCTGTCTCAGGTGATGGGTGACAGCTGTCACCGAGGCTGCTCCCGTGAGGCGGCGGCGCCCTCTGGTGCCTGGAGCCCGCACTCCAGGCAGGGCGCCCTCTGGTGGTGGTGGACCAGCAGTACCTCCTCTTCAGCGGCCCACACAACATGTCTCGGCCCTTCAACAGACTGGAGGACTGGTCAGAGTGGACTCGGACTCACACCCAATGACCATTGGTGTAAGTTACAGATTTATTCCAGTGGGAATAAAAGGGTTTAGAAGATGGATGGAATTTTGACCCACACTGGCTAAAATACAGCACCAAAATGCCATGATACAATTTCAGTGGTGACATCATAGATCACTGGGAGGGGACAGACTGATGATGATCATGACAGATTCAGCTCAGAAGCACAGGGAACCAGAGGCCCCACTGCAACAACCTCAGGAAAAAAAAAATCTGGAAATATTTCAAACAAAAGTTTTGCTGGATATCTGCTGGACAGGTAAAACATGCTCACGCAGGAACCCTGCATATCAATCAATCAATCAATCAATTTTTTTTTATATAGCGCCAAATCACAACAAACAGTTGCCCCAAGGCGCTTTATATTGTAAGGCAAGGCCATACAATAATTATGTAAAACCCCAACGGTCAAAACGACCCCCTGTGAGCAAGCACTTGGCTACAGTGGGAAGGAAAAACTCCCTTTTAACAGGAAGAAACCTCCAGCAGAACCAGGCTCAGGGAGGGGCAGTCTTCTGCTGGGACAGGTTGGGGCTGAGAGAGAGAATCAGGAAAAAGACATGCTGTGGAGGGGAGCAGAGATCGATCACTAATGATTAAATGCAGAGTGGTGCATACAGAGCAAAAAGAGAAAGAAACACTCAGTGCATCATGGGAACCCCCCAGCAGTCTACGTCTATAGCAGCATAACTAAGGGATGGTTCAGGGTCACCCGATCCAGCCCTAACTATAAGCCTTAGCGAAAAGGAAAGTTTTAAGCCTAATCTTAAAAGTAGAGAGGGTATCTGTCTCCCTGATCTGAATTGGGAGCTGGTTCCACAGGAGAGGAGCCTGAAAGCTGAAGGCTCTGCCTCCCATTCTACTCTTACAAACCCTAGGAACTACAAGTAAGCCTGCAGTCTGAGAGTGAAGCGCTCTATTGGGGTGATATGGTACTACGAGGTCCCTAAGATAAGATGGGACCTGATTATTCAAAACCTTATAAGTAAGAAGAAGAATTTTAAATTCTATTCTAGAATTAACAGGAAGCCAATGAAGAGAGGCCAATATGGGTGAGATATGCTCTCTCCTTCTAGTCCCCGTCAGTACTCTAGCTGCAGCATTTTGAATTAACTGAAGGCTTTTTAGGGAACTTTTAGGACAACCTGATAATAATGAATTACAATAGTCCAGCCTAGAGGAAATAAATGCATGAATTAGTTTTTCAGCATCACTCTGAGACAAGACCTTTCTGATTTTAGAGATATTGCGTAAATGCAAAAAAGCAGTCCTACATATTTGTTTAATATGCGCTTTGTATGACATATCCTGATCAAAAATGACTCCAAGATTTCTCACAGTATTACTAGAGGCCAGGGTAATGCCATCCAGAGTAAGGATCTGGTTAGACACCATGTTTCTAAGATTTGTGGGGCCAAGTACAATAACTTCAGTTTTATCTGAGTTTAAAAGCAGGAAATTAGAGGTCATCCATGTCTTTATGTCTGTAAGACAATCCTGCAGTTTAGCTAATTGGTGTGTGTCCTCTGGCTTCATGGATAGATAAAGCTGGGTATCATCTGCGTAACAATGAAAATTTAAGCAATACCCTCTAATAATACTACCTAAGGGAAGCATGTATAAAGTGAATAAAATTGGTCCTAGCACAGAACCTTGTGGAACTCCATAATTAACCCTAGTCTGTGAAGAAGATTCCCCATGTACATGAACAAATTGTAATCTATTAGACAAATATGATTCAAACCACCGCAGCGCAGTGCCTTTAATACCTATGGCATGCTCTAATCTCTGTAATAAAATTTTATGGTAAACAGTATCAAAAGCAGCACTGAGGTCTAACAGAACAAGCACAGAGATGAGTCCACTGTCCGAGGCCATAAGAAGATCATTTGTAACCTTCAATCAATCAACTCAATCAACTTTTTTCTTATATAGCGCCAAATCACAACAAACAGTTGCCCCAAGGCGCTTTACATTGTAAGGCAAGGCCATACAACAACTATGAAAAACCCCAACGGTCAAAACGACCCCCTGTGAGCAAGCACTTGGCAACAGTGGGAAGGAAAAACTCCCTCTTAACAGGAAGAAACCTCCAGCAGAACCAGGCTCAGGGAGGGGCAGTCTTCTGCTGAGACTGGTTGGGGCTGAGGGAAAGAACCAGGAAAAAGACATGCTGTGGAGGGGAGCAGAGATCGATCACTAATGATTAAATGCGGAGTGATGCATACAGAGCAAAAAGAGAAAGAAACAGTGCATCATGGGAACCCCCCAGCAGTCTACGTCTATAGCAGCATAACTAAGGGATGGTTCAGGGTCACCTGATCCAGCCCTAACTATAAGCCTTAGCGAAAAGGAAAGTTTTAAGCCTAATCTTAAAAGTAGAGAGGGTATCTGTCTCCCTGATCTGAATTGGGAGCTGGTTCCACAGGAGAGGAGCCTGAAAGCTGAAGGCTCTGCCTCCCATTCTACTCTTACAAACCCTAGGAACTACAAGTAAGCCTGCAGTCTGAGAGCGAAGCGCTCTATTAGGGTGATATGGTACTACGAGGTCCCTAAGATAAGATGGGACCTGATTATTCAAAACCTTATAAGTAAGAAGAAGAATTTTAAATTCTATTCTAGAATTAACAGGAAGCCAATGAAGAGAGGCCAACACGGGTGAGATATGCTCTCTCCTGCTAGTCCCCGTCAGTACTCTAGCTGCAGCATTTTGAATTAAATGAAGGCTTTTTAGGGAACTTTTAGGACAACCTGATAATAAAGAATTACAATAGTCCAGCCTAGAGGAAATAAATGCATGAATTAGTTTTTCAGCATCACTCTGAGACAAGACCTTTCTGATTTTAGAGATATTGCGTAAATGCAAAAAGGCAGTCCTACATATTTGTTTAATATGCGCTTTGAATGACATATCCTGATCAAAAATGACTCCAAGATTTCTCACAGTATTACTAGAGGTCAGGGAAATGCCATCCAGAGTAAAGATCTGGTTAGACACCATGCTTCTAAGATTTGTGGGGCCAAGTACAATAACTTCAGTTTTATCTGAGTTTAAAAGCAGGAAATTAGAGGTCATCCATGTCTTTATGTCTGTAAGACAATCCTGCAGTTTAGCTAATTGGTGTGTGTCCTCTGGCTTCATGGATAGATAAAGCTGGGTATCATCTGCGTAACAATGAAAATTTAAGCAATACCGTCTAATAATACTGCCTAAGGGAAGCATGTATAAAGTGAATAAAATTGGTCCTAGCACAGAACCTTGTGGAACTCCATAATTAACTTTAGTCTGTGAAGAAGATTCCACATTTACATGAACAAACTGTAATCTATTAGACAAATATGATTCAAACCACCGCAGCGCAGTGCCTTTAATACCTATGACATGCTCTAATCTCTGTAATAAAATTTTATGGTCAACAGCATCAAAAGCAGCACTGAGGTCCAACAGAACAAGCACAGAGATAAGTCCACTGTCCGAAGCCATAAGAAGATCATTTGTAACCTTCACTAATGCTGTTTCTGTACTATGATGAATTCTAAAACCTGACTGAACCTCTTCAAATAGACCATTCCTCTGCAGGTGATCAGTTAGCTGTTTTACAACTACCCTCTCAAGAATCTTTGAGAGAAAAGGAAGGTTGGAGATTGGCCTATAATTAGCTAAAATAGCTGGGTCAAGTGATGGCTTTTTAAGTAATGGTTTAATTACTGCCACCTTAAAAGCCTGTGGTACATAGCCAACTAACAAAGATAAGTTGATCATATTTAAGATTGAAGCATTAAATAATGGTAGGGCTTCCTTGAGCAGCCTGGCAGGAATGGGGTCTAATAAACATGTTGATGGTTTGGATGAAGTAACTAATGAAAATAACTCAGACAGAACAATCGGAGAGAAAGAGTCTAACCAAATACCGGCATCACTGAAAGCAGCCAAAGATAACGATACATCTTTGGGATGGTTATGAGTAATTTTTTCTCTAATAGTCAAAATTTTGTTAGCAAAGAAAGTCATGAAGTCATTACTAGTTAAAGTTAATGGAATACTCAGCTCAATAGAGCTCTGACTCTTTGTCAGCCTGGCTACAGTGCTGAAAAGAAACCTGAGGTTGTTCTTATTTTCTTCAATTAGTGATGAGTAGAAAGATGTCCTAGCTTTACGGAGGGCTTTTTTATAGAGCAACAAACTCTTTTTCCAGGCTAAGTGAAGATCTTCTAAATTAGTGAGACGCCATTTCCTCTCCAACTTACGGGTTATCTGCTTTAAGCTACGAGTTTGTGAGTTATACCACGGAGTCAGACACTTCTGATTTAAAGCTCTCTTTTTCAGAGGAGCTACAGCATCCAAAGTTGTCTTCAATGAGGATGTAAAACTATTGACGAGATACTCTAACTCTCTTACAGAGTTTAGGTAGCTACTCTGCTCTGTGTTGGTATATGACAATAGAGAACATAAAGAAGGAATCATATCCTTAAACCTAGTTACAGCGCTTTCTGAAAGACTTCTAGTATAATGAAACTTATTCCCCACTGCAGGGTAGTCCATCAGGGTAAATGTAAATGTTATTAAAAAATGATCAGACAGAAGGGAGATTTCAGGGAATACTGTTAAGTCTTCTATTTCCATACCATAAGTCAAAACAAGATCTAAGATATGATTAAAGTGGTGGGTGGACTCATTTACATTTTGAGCAAAGCCAATAGAGTCTAATAATAGATTAAATGCAGTGTTGAGGCTGTCATTCTCAGCATCTGTGTGGATGTTAAAATCGCCCACTATAAGTATCTTATCTGAGCTAAGCACTAAGTCAGACAAAAGGTCTGAAAATTCACAGAGAAACTCACAGTAACGACCAGGTGGACGATAGATAATAACAAATAAAACTGGTTTTTGGGACTTCCAATTTGGATGGAAAAGACTAAGAGACAAGCTTTCAAATGAATTAAAGCTCTGTCTGGGTTTTTGATTAATTAATAAGCTGGAATGGAAGATTGCTGCTAATCCTCCGCTCCGGCCCGTGCTACGAGCATTCTGACAGTTAGTGTGACTCGGGGGTGTTGACTCATTTAAACTAACATATTCATCCTGCTGTAACCAGGTTTCTGTTAGGCAGAATAAATCAATACGTTGATCAATTATTATATCATTTACCAACAGGGACTTAGAAGAGAGAGACCTAATGTTTAATAGACCACATTTAACTGTTTTAGTCTGTGGTGCAGTTGAAGGTGCTATATTATTTTTTCTTTTTGAATGTTTTTGCTTAAATAGATTTTTGTTGGTTATTGGTGGTCTGGAAGCAGGCACCGTCTCTACGGGGATGGGGTAATGAGGGGATGGCAGGGGGAGAGAAGCTGCAGAGAGGTGTATAAGACCACAGCTCTGCCTCCTGGTCCCAACGCTAGACAGTCACAGTTTGGAGGATCCCAAAAAATTGGCCAGATTTCTAGAAATGAGAGCTGCTCCCTCTAAAGTGGGATGGATGCCGTCTCTCCTAACAAGACCAGGTTTTCCCCAGAAGCTTTGCCAATTATCAATGAAGCCCACCTCATTTTTTGGACACCACTCAGACAGCCAGCAATTCAAGGAGAACATGCGGCTAAACATGTCACTCCCGGTCTGATTGGGGAGGGGCCCAGAGAAAACAACAGAGTCCGACATTGTTTTTGCAAAGTTACACACCGATTTAATGTTAATTTTAGTGACCTCCGATTGGCGTAACCGAGTGTCATTACTGCCGACGTGAATTACAATCTTACCAAATTTACGCTTAGCCTTAGCCAGCAATTTCAAATTTCCTTCAATGTCGCCTGCTCTGGCCCCCGGAAGACAATTGACAATGGTTGCTGGTGTCGCTAACTTCACATTTCTCAAAACAGAGTTGCCAATAACCAGAGTTTGATCCTCGGCGAGTGTGTCGTCGAGTGGGGAAAAACGGTTAGAGATGTGCACGGGTTGACGGTGTACACGGGGCTTCTGTTTAGGGCTACGCTTCCTCCTCACAGTCACCCAGTCGGCCTGCTTTCCCGACTGCACGGGATCTGCCAGGGGGGAACTAACGGTGGCTAAGCCACCTTGGTCCGCACCGACTACAGGGGCCTGGCTAGCTGTAGAATTTTCCACGGTGCGGAGCCGAGTCTCCAATTCGCCCAGCCTGGCCTCCAAAGCTATGAATAAGCTGCACTTATTACAAGTACCGTTACTGCTAAAGGAAGCCGAGGAACAACTAAACATTTCACAACCAGAGCAGAAAAGTGCGGGAGAGACAGGAGAAGCCGCCATGCTAAATCGGCTAAAAGCTAGTAGCTACGCAACCTAGTGGATTCCTAAAAACACGCAAAGTGAATAATGTGTAAATAATTTAGAGGTGATTCAGCAGAAGGAGTGCTTTAGTTAAGGCACCAGACAGGCCATGAAGCAGCACAAGTAACGCACGGCAACAGCGAACGCACGACAACAGTGCTAAAATAAAATAAAAATCCACTAGACAGGCTGCGGAGCAGCACAGGCAACGCACGACAACGGTGGCAAAAAACAAAATAAAAATCCACTAGACAGGCTGTGGAGCAGCACAGGTAACGCACGACAACAGTGCTAAAAAATAAAATAAAAATCCACTGGACAGGCTGTGGAGCAGCACAGGTAACACACGACAACAGTGCTAAAATAAAATAAAAATCCACTGGACAGGCTGTGGAGCAGCACAGGTAACACACGACAACAGTGCTAAAATAAAATAAAAATCCACTGGACAGGCTGTGGAGCAGCACAGGTAACGCACGACAACAGTGCTAAAAAATAAAATAAAAATCCACTGGACAGGCTGTGGAGCAGCACAGGTAACGCACGACAACAGTGCTAAAAAATAAAATAAAAATCCACTGAACAGGCTGTGGAGCAGCACAGGTAACGCACGACAACAGTGCTAAAAAATAAAATAAAAATCCACTGAACAGGCTGTGGAGCAGCACAGGTAACGCACGACAACAGTGCTAAAAAATAAAATAAAAATCCACTGGACAGGCTGTGGAGCAGCACAGGTAACGCACGACAACAGTGGTAAAAAATAAAATAAAAATCCACTGAACAGGCTGTGGAGCAGCACAGGTAACGCACGACAACAGTGCTAAAAAATAAAATAAAAATCCACTGGACAGGCTGTGGAGCAGCACAGGTAACGCACGACAACAGTGCTAAAAATAAAATAAAAATCCACTGGACAGGCTGTGGAGCAGCACAGGTAACGCACGACAACAGTGGTAAAAAATAAAATAAAAATCCACTGAACAGGCTGTGGAGCAGCACAGGTAACGCACGACAACAGTGCTAAAAAATAAAATAAAAATCCACTGGACAGGCTGTGGAGCAGCACAGGTAACGCACGACAACAGTGCTAAAAAATAAAATAAAAATCCACTGGACAGGCTGTGGAGCAGCACAGGTAACGCACGACAACAGTGCTAAAATAAAATAAAAATCCACTAGACAGGCTGCGGAGCAGCACAGGCAACGCACGACAACGGTGGCAAAAAACAAAATAAAAATCCACTAGACAGGCTGTGGAGCAGCACAGGTAACGCACGACAACAGTGCTAAAAAATAAAATAAAAATCCACTGGACAGGCTGTGGAGCAGCACAGGTAACGCACGACAACAGTGGTAAAAAATAAAATAAAAATCCACTGGACAGGCTGTGGAGCAGCACAGGTAACACACGACAACAGTGCTAAAAAATAAAATAAAAATCCACTGGACAGGCTGTGGAGCAGCACAGGTAACGCACGACAACAGTGCTAAAAATAAAATAAAAATCCACTGGACAGGCTGTGGAGCAGCACAGGTAACGCACGACAACAGTGGTAAAAAATAAAATAAAAATCCACTGAACAGGCTGTGGAGCAGCACAGGTAACGCACGACAACAGTGCTAAAAAATAAAATAAAAATCCACTGAACAGGCTGTGGAGCAGCACAGGTAACGCACGACAACAGTGCTAAAAAATAAAATAAAAATCCACTGAACAGGCTGTGGAGCAGCACAGGTAACGCACGACAACAGTGCTAAAAAATAAAATAAAAATCCACTGGACAGGCTGTGGAGCAGCACAGGTAACGCACGACAACAGTGCTAAAAAATAAAATAAAAATCCACTGGACAGGCTGTGGAGCAGCACAGGTAACGCACGACAACAGTGGTAAAAAATAAAATAAAAATCCACTGAACAGGCTGTGGAGCAGCACAGGTAACGCACGACAACAGTGGTAAAAAATAAAATAAAAATCCACTGAACAGGCTGTGGAGTAGCACAGGTAACGCACGACAACAGTGGTAAAAAATAAAATAAAAATCCACTGAACAGGCTGTGGAGCAGCACAGGTAACGCACGACAACAGTGCTAAAAAATAAAATAAAAATCCACTGGACAGGCTGTGGAGCAGCACAGGTAACACACGACAACAGTGCTAAAAAATAAAATAAAAATCCACTGGGCAGGCTGTGGAGCAGCACAGGTAACGCACGACAACAGTGCTAAAAAATAAAATAAAAATCCACTGGACAGGCTGTGGAGCAGCACAGGTAACGCACGACAACAGTGCTAAAAAATAAAATAAAAATCCACTGGACAGGCTGTGGAGCAGCACAGGTAACGCACGACAACAGTGCTAAAAAATAAAATAAAAATCCACTGGACAGGCTGTGGAGCAGCACAGGTAACGCACGACAACAGTGGTAAAAAATAAAATAAAAATCCACTGAACAGGCTGTGGAGCAGCACAGGTAACGCACGACAACAGTGGTAAAAATAAAATAAAAATCCACTGAACAGGCTGTGGAGTAGCACAGGTAACGCACGACAACAGTGGTAAAAAATAAAATAAAAATCCACTGAACAGGCTGTGGAGCAGCACAGGTAACGCACGACAACAGCGCTAAAAAATAAAATAAAAATCCACTGGGCAGGCTGTGGAGCAGCACAGGTAACGCACGACAACAGTGCTAAAAAATAAAATAAAAATCCACTGGACAGGC
Source organism: Thalassophryne amazonica (assembly GCF_902500255.1). Taxonomy (NCBI): domain Eukaryota; kingdom Metazoa; phylum Chordata; class Actinopteri; order Batrachoidiformes; family Batrachoididae; genus Thalassophryne; species Thalassophryne amazonica. The sequence goes on from NC_047108.1 coordinate 127,684,728, forward strand.
TGTGGAGCAGCACAGGTAACGCACGACAACAGCGCTAAAAAATAAAATAAAAATCCACTGGGCAGGCTGTGGAGCAGCACAGGTAACGCACGACAACAGTGCTAAAAAATAAAATAAAAATCCACTGGACAGGCTGTGGAGCAGCACAGGTAACGCACGACAACAGTGCTAAAAAATAAAATAAAAATCCACTGGACAGGCTGTGGAGCAGCACAGGTAACGCACGACAACAGTGCTAAAAAATAAAATAAAAATCCACTGGACAGGCTGTGGAGCAGCACAGGTAACGCACGACAACAGTGCTAAAAAATAAAATAAAAATCCACTAGACAGGCTGTGGAGCAGCACGACAACAGTGCTAAAAAATAAAATAAAAATAAAAACGAAAGCGTTAGCAAGCTAGTTAGCTTGCCAACGCTGATGAAAGTTAGCTGATAAAAGTGCTCCGTCGCGATGTTTCGACCGTTAGAGGTCTTCTTTAGGCGTTGGAGCACGGTGAAAAAGTAAAAAAAAAAAAAAAAAAAAAAAAAAAGTAAAAAGTAAAAAAGTCTTGGACCTTCTGTCATCTGCAAGATCTCACAGGGAAAACTCATCATGTTTGCCATGGGATCCCCCTCGCACAAATAAATATTTTATGAGCAATAAAAAGTAGAAAAGTCCCTTCAGCTGCTCCCTTGTTTTCACTTTGTGCCGCCACAGCACATGCATGTTGATTTGGCCGAAGTTTTGCACCGGATGCCCTTCCTGACACAACTCCACATTACATGAAAAACGGGCAGGGGTAGGTCTGAACCAGGAACCTTCCACAGTGGAAAGAAGCGCACACTTAACCACTAGGCCAACAGTTTACATGGAAAAAAGGCACTTTTTAATAACTAGACTGTCAAACTTCAAGAACTTTGTTGTTATTTCTGTGCACAATGAAACTCCACTCTACTAAACACAAAACTATAAGTGGCCCTGTAACAGACTGGCATCATGTCCAGGGTGTACCGCACCTTGTGCCGTATGCCTGCTGGCACAGGCTCCACCTCCCCCGTGAGCCGTAACTGGAGTAAGCTGATACAGAAAATGAAAAAAATGAATGAATGAATGAGATTATAGTTACATCAGTATCAAATAAAAAAAATAAAAAAATAAGAAGAAGAAGCGTAACAGTACAACAGGAAGTACAACTTTAAGTTTGCTGCACTTGGAAGTGATCTATTCAAACAATGAGCTGAATGTTTTTCCCTTGATCTGTAAGTTGCCTTGAGTAAAAGTATCTGCCAAATACATAAATGTAAATGTGAGACAAATTGGATGTATATGTGAAGTTATAATGGTGTAATATCCTCTTAAAGTTGAACATAGTCTGAACATAAACAGCCCACTACAATGTTCTTCTATCATTCAGGTTAATCTGAGATGAGTCACGTTTATCCTAACTAGCTAACAAAAACAATTCAGACTGCTGAGACGTGGGGGCCACATGGCTGGAATATGAGAGCGGTGGGGGTGAATGGGCAAGTAAGCGGGTAGCTCCGCCTCTCCCTGCTGTGTTTTCAAAACAAGGCGATCTGTTGAATCTGTGTCTGCCCGCCACCCCCCGTCGTCAGCCTTAATTAGTGGAAGCTATATTTAAAAGGCAGCGGCGATGTGGTTACCCTGCAGGATTAACCCAACTGGCACTGCCATTGTTGGAACCAGAAAGAGGGGAGGGAGGGTGGGACAGAGGGTGAGTGACCTCCCCTTGATGCCTGACCTTGGCATTAACCCTTCAGTGACCCTAAGCATTGAATTCTTCCACAACGTTAATACTTCAAGGGTGCAGTTTAATAAGAGAGGAAAAAAAACAATGGGAACCAAAGGAGAAAATAACAAGGATGAACAAACTAAAAGGGAGATAAAATGTAGAAAAGGAGAAGGATTAAAGCCAAAATATGTCACCCATAATGCCTTTGGAAGTTCCACGGGTGAATGTTTATATGCCACATTTTTCAACATTTATTCTCATCTCCCTCAATGACCACCATTCTCAAAGCATTTTATGAAACAGCAGCTTTTACCTTTTTACTTTTGCAAACCAGTAATCAGCGGGGTTTACTATGAGCAGACTGTTTGCATGCAAGAGATTTAGGGGGCTGTTTTGTCAACCCATCAACCCATGGAGGAACCTCCTCTTACGTCTGTGAAACCAGCTACATTAGTCAGCTCAAACAAGCCCATTTCCACCAGCACATTTGTAACCTCTTCCTCTTATCCCCCCCCCCTCTGTCACAATGCTGCTTCCGGTCTGGCACAGTCCAGGGACTTTGAGCTGGTGTCAATGGAAGCCCTCTTCTAATCTTGGTGCTTCCCTGAGGTTGTCTCTTGATGGACATGTGTTGTATAATTCAGTGTCACATACCTTTGAAATTGCAGCAGGTCTGTTCACCTGCCAACCCTGAACTCTGTTCGAACATGACTTTAACATCCACCAGCTCGAAACTGTGAGCTGAATCTTATTACGTCATCCTCGATGCAGAGGGAAACTAATCCAGATCAAATCTCAGCCATTTTCAAAAGTTTTACGTTGGTAGAATATGAATAATCACTTTGTGCATGCCGACGAACGGTGCACGGACGTGCATCATGGTCTTACCTAATTCATGCACGACACAGGAAAACATCTTAAGTCGGTATTTTGTAAACGTGTGCGTGGATGTAAACATGTGGGTACAAATTTGAGAGAAAAATGAGTTGTCTTCTGTAACACCATGGCACCAAAACATAATACACATACAAGCCCAAGCTGAATGTGCACTGTAAAAAAAGTCATGTTCAGAAATAGTCACACAAAGTGCTGCATAATTAAAGGCTTTAACGAAGGCACATGATGTGGGCACAGACTAAGCAGCAGCTGAAATGGTGCCGTGTAAATGCATGCACGAAAAACCCCTGTGATACCCATGCATGTTCAACGCGACATGTAGTGTGTTTTGTGTGCGAGGCGTCAGCTGAGCATTCTTTTTAATAATATGGCTTAATGTGTGCTTAAGCCATATTATTGTGCTTAAGATTAGAGCATGTCATAGGTATTAAAGGCATTGCGCTGCGGTGGTTTGAATCATATTTGTCTAATAGATTACAGTTTGTTCATGTAAATGGGGAATCTTCTTCACAGACTAAAGTTAATTATGGAGTTCCACAAGGTTCTGTGCTAGGACCAATTTTATTCACTTTATACATGCTTCCCTTGGGCAGTATTATTAGACGGTATTGCTTAAATTTTCATTGTTACGCAGATGATACCCAGCTTTATCTATCCATGAAGCCAGAGGATACGCACCAATTAGCTAAACTGCAGGATTGTCTTACAGACATAAAGACATGGATGACCTCTAATTTCCTGCTTTTAAACTCAGATAAAACTGAAGTTATTGTACTTGGCCCCACAAATCTTAGAAGCATGGTGTCTAACCAGATCGTTACTCTGGATGGCATTTCCCTGATCTCTAGTAATACTGTGAGAAATCTTGGAGTTATTTTTGATCAGGATATGTCATTCAAAGCGCATATTAAACAAATATGTAGGACTGCCTTTTTGCATTTACGCAATATCTCTAAAATCAGAAAGGTCTTGTCTCAGAGTGATGCTGAAAAACTAATTCATGCATTTGTTTCCTCTAGGCTGGACTATTGTAATTCATTATTATCAGGTTGTCCTAAAAGTTCCCTAAAAAGCCTTCAGTTGGTTCAGAATGCTGCAGCTAGAGTACTGACGGGGACTAGCAGGAGAGAGCATATCTCACCCGTGTTGGCCTCCCTTCATTGGCTTCCTGTTAATGCTAGAATAGAATTTAAAATTCTTCTTCTTACTTATAAGGTTTTGAATAATCAGGTCCCATCTTATCTTAGGGACCTCATAGTACCATATACCCCATTAGAGCGCTTCGCTCTCAGACTGCGGGCTTACTTGTAGTTCCTAGGGTTTGTAAGAGTAGAATGGGAGGCAGAGCCTTCAGCTTTCAGGCTCCTCTCCTGTGGAACCAGCTCCCAATTCAGATCAGGGAGACAGATACCCTCTCTACTTTTAAGATTAGGCTTAAAACTTTCCTTTTCGCTAAGGCTTATAGTTAGGGCTGGATCGGGTGACCCTGGACCATCCCTTGGTTATGTTGCTTTAGACGTAGACTGTGTTTCATAATTATTGTATGGCCTTGCCTTGCAATGTGGAGCGCCTTGGGGCAACTGTTTGTTGTGATTTGGCGCTATACAAGAAAAAAGTTGATTGATTGATTGAACTACAGCAGTTCATCAAAGAAGTCTGTGCTCCAGGTTTTTCACTAAGTGACATTTGAGCATAATTTCATTTGCATGCTAACACAAATTAGCAGGTATTTATAGCAGAGGTGATGGTCTAGTGGTGAAGTGTTGGGCTTCAGACCAGAGGATCCTCAGTTCAAACACCAGCCAGACTGGAAAATCACTAAGGGCCCTTGGGCAAGGTCCTTAATTCCCAGTGCCCTGACATTGGTGTGCGAGTGTTTGTGTGAATGGGTGAATGTGAGGCATCATTGTAAAAATCTTTGCACTTCTGATGCAGGTGGAAAAGCACTATATAAATGCAGCCCATTTGGCATGCGTGTGTGTATGTGTGCATGCGCACGTGCATGTACAACCCCTGGCAAAAATTATGGAATCACCGGCCTCGGAGGATGTTCATTCACTTGTTTAATTTTCTAGAAAAAAAGCAGATCACAGACATGACACAAAACTAAAGTCATTTCAAATGGCAACTTTCTGGCTTTAAGAAACACTATAAGAAATCAAGAAAAAAAGATTGTGGCAGTCAGTAACGGTTACTTTTTTAGACCAAGCAGAGGGAAAAAATATGGAATCACTCAATTCTGAGGAAAAAATTATGGAATCACCCTGTAAATTTTCATCCCCCAAATTAACACCTGCATCAAATCAGATCTGCTCATTGACATTGACCCTATGCCATGACATTGACCCTATGTGTCTTTTTGCAAGGAATGTTTTTGCAGTTTTTGCTCTATGGCAAGATGCATTATCATCTTGAAAAATGATTTCATCATCCCCAAACATCCTTTCAATTGTCCAAAATATCAACATAAACGTGTGCATTTATTGATGATGTAATGACAGCCATCTCCCCAGTGCCTTTACCTGACATGCAGCCCCATATCATCAATGACTGTGGATTATTTACATGTTCTCTTCAGGCAGTCATCTTTATAAATCTCATTGGAACAGCACCAAACAAAAGTTCCAGCATCATCACCTTGCCCAATGCAGATTCCAGATTCATCACTGAATATGACTTTCATCCAGTCATCCACAGTCCACGATTGCTTTTCCTTAGCCCATTGTAACCTTGTTTTTTTCTGTTTAGGTGTTAATGATGCCTTTCGTTTAGCTTTTCTGTATGTAAATCCCATTTCCTTTAGGCGGTTTCTTACAGTTCAGTCACAAACGTTGACTCCAGTTTCCTCCCATTCGTTCCTTATTTGTTTTGTTGTACATTTTTCGATTTTTGAGACATATTGCTTTAAGTTTTCTGTCTTGACGCTTTGATGTCTTCCTTGGTCTACCAGTATGTTTGCCTTTAACAACCTTCCCATGTTGTTTGTATTTGGTCCAGAGTTTAGACACAGCTGACTGTGAACAACCAACATCTTTTGCAACATTGCGTGATTTACACTCTTTTAAGAGTTTGATAATACTCTCCTTTGTTTCAATTGACATCTCTCGTGTTGGAGCCATGATTCATGTCAGTCCACTTGGTGAAACAGCTCTCCAAGGTGTGTTCACTCCTTTTTAGATGCAGACTAACGAGCAGATCTGATATGATGTAGGTGTTAGTTTTGGGGATGAAAATTTACAGGGTGATTCCATAATTTTTTCCTCAGAATTGAGTGATTCCATATTTTTTTCCTCTGCTTGGTCTAAAAAAGTAACCGTTACTGACTGTCACAATCTTTTTTTCTTGATTTCTTATAGTGTTTCTTAAAGCCAGAAAGTTGCCATTTGAAATGACTTTAGTTTTGTGTCATGTCTGTGATCTGCTTTTTTTCTACAAAATTAAACAACTGAATGAACATCCTCCGAGGCCGGTGATTCCATAATTTTTGCCAGGGGTTGTATATGCTTGGGTACCAACAGCATATTTATTTATTTATTTCATTTATACAGCGCCAAATCACAACAAAGTTGCCTCAAGAAGCTTCACACAACAATGCAACACTGGTAAGGATAAACTCCCTCTGAGGAAGAAAGCTCAAGCAGTCCAGACTCAAAGGGGTGACCCTCTGCTTGGGCCATGATACAGACTTAAATTACAGAACGAATATACAAGAAATGTTGCCGGTGTACAGGACAGGAGGGTCTCCAGCACAAATACCTAGGGATGGGTATCGTTAAGATTTTATCGATATCGATACCATTATCGATTCTGCTTATCAATCCGATTCCTTATCGATTCCCATACAATAATTACGGAAAAACCCCAATTGTCAAAACAACCCCCTGTGAGCAAGCACTTGGCAACAGTGGGAAGGAAAAACTCCCTTTTAACAGGAAGAAACCTCCAGCAGAACCAGGTTCAGGGAGGGGCAGTCTTCTGCTGGGACTGGTTGGGGCTGAGGGAGAGAACCAGGAAAAAGACATGCTGTGGAGGGGAGCACAGTCTGTCTTTGAGCGTCCTGCCCCCTGCTGGAAGCTCCTACTTACTACATAACTTCCAGCAGTGAAGCAGTTGAGAGGAGCGGCAAAGCTCTGATTTATGGATTTGATTTATAAATAAAATTAATACAGATAGAATAACTCCATTAATGTCAATTCTGCCATTTTACAAAGTTAAAAATATAACATATATTTTAATTTTAAATAATGCACTAATTCTGAAGTTTTATAACAAACACAGACAGATGCCAAAGGGATTATGGATAAATGAGTCTCCGCTAACACTGATTGGTTGACTCATTCATTCTATGTAAAAACCAACACGATAATGTGAGGTGTGTGTGTTGGTGTTTACATATAAATGGACTTTTGTAAAATATGCCTTTTCTATTTGTAAAAAAAAAAAAAAATCCAAAAAGTCAAGTATTTTGACAATCGTCTGATCAAACCAAGGTCAAAATAAATAGAACACTGCCATCTACTGGCGTCCAGACGCTCATCCTGCCATGAACACTGAACACTACTGACCAGTAGATGGCAGTAGAGACTGATAACTTGCCAAAACAAAATTCCAGATAATCTGTGTCTGCTACGTTTAAGATGCATGGAATTTAATAAATGCAAACTGAATTTCAGACATCTTATATAAATATTACTCTAGAACAAAGACGACAGACAGTGTTTGACATAAACAGGACTCTAAATAGCAAACAGGATTGATTGCAATGATTCCAATTGAAAATAATGGAGAAGCAACCTGGGCTTCTTCTGGCATTTTTACATAAAACAAATACAATAACAACGTCTATAAACCCAGAGAATATATTCACGAGAGTTTTAGGCACAATATACAAAGGGTTTAATGTTGTTCGTATGAAGCCTGATCACAGCGTCTCAAATGTATTTCTTCTGTCGTGAATGTACTGACATTACCCATAATGCACCTGGACACAGCATGTCCACACTAAAACCTTCAAAATTAGTGCAATACTTTAAAACTAAAACATATATCTGATATTTTCACTTTATAAAACTTCAGATGTGACGTTAATTTAAATAACTTGTCCGAAATTAGTCTGGTTAAAATTTTTAACCATAACTTAAAAATGTATGCCTCTGGATGACTTGGGTGATATTGCCAGTGTATCAGTAGGGGTCAAAAGAAATTAGTTTTTTTTTTTTACCAGTTCTCCTTTGCCTGCAGAGGATAGAGCAGTTTCTTCTGGAACCAGTTCTCCTCTGTTTGCAGAGGATAGAACTGCACATCCTCCACAAAACATTTAACAGGTACATACTCAACTGATTTTAGATTTTATAAATGTTTGTAACTATAAAGCTTTGTTCACCACGCCTCCAAAAATACGTTAGTGGTCTAAAAATTATCTAACCAAAATTTAATGGAAGATAATTGGTCCGATGATGGTTTTCAAAGTTATCTGAAAAGCTAATCCGATAATGAAAACTTTAGCTTCGAGGATTAGCGGAACTGTGCCGACCACTGGAGCCGCACCTCAGAGAGAAAAAACAGAATCAGGCATCAGAAAGACAAGAAATACAGTATAATTTGTCAGCATTAAAGGACATGTTGCACAGAAATCATAATTTAGATTTAGTCTGTTAGTGACCATATGATGATCCACCGGGATTACTTTGTGCACTTCTGTGACAAGTTTCAAAGTATACGGCATTCACAGCAAACAGCTACAGAGATGTCAGAAAACAAAGTACTCATGAGTACTCAGGTGTTTCCGACAGGTGACGTAGTTACTGGAAGCGTCCCAGCATGCTTCAATGTATGCTTCAATGTATCTAATAACGTTAAGAACGGAGGCATTAATTCCAAAGTTGACATAAGTGTGATGTTGTGTTGTGATGACTTGTTTTTAAAGTGATAACTGTTAATTTTGATGGAGTCACGGTAAAAGCGCCAATGCAACATGTCCTTTAAGCAACAAGAAAAATAGATGAAATACTAAGGTGATCGCCGGCCACTCGCCCTAAGCTTCACTAAAAGACCCAGACTTTAGATAAAGTTGAGGCTGCGGCATGCTCCATTTACTAATAAAATGAATTAAAGAGTAAAAAGCATAGTAACATACTATGCTAGTATGCTAGACATACGAAAGGGAAAATAAGTGTGTCTTAAGTCTGGATTTGAAAGTCTCCACAGAATCTGTTTTACTGATGCAGGGAGATCATTCCACAGAACAGGGGCACGATAAGAGAAAGCTTTAAGTGACGTCTCCTGGATTCCGTAAGGAATCACAGCGGCAGCTTTTTTTTTTTTTCCGTGCGAACTAATCGTCCGTGAAGATAATTTTATTAACTACACAGATGTATAATAAAACAAATGGTGACTGGTTTATAACACAATGATGACAGAGTTTGAGGGGGAGAGCAAGAGAGACAGAGGATCCGCAGCCAGACAGTTTTTTCTTTTCTTTGTTTATATGTGCGTGCACAAACACAACAAATAGAGCACAGCAACTCGCTCCGTGTGTGAGAGTCATAAAACGCAGGGAAGATGAAGACAACACACTGGAAATTGTTTTTTTCCTTATTTATTCCTTTATTGGTTCATTTTACTGGTGCTTATAGTTGATCAAACTGGGATAAAGTTACTTGCACCAGTGCAAGTGCAGTATAAAATTACGTGCACCGCTCGAATAATACGTGCACAAACTAGCACATGCATGTACTATTTCGAGCCCTGCAAATGCATGAATCAGGGTCTCAGCATCAGCCATAGACAGGATGGGATGAGTCCTTGTAATATCTCTCAGTGTGATGTATGATACATTAGCCTAGGCTCAATGTTAGCTGGTCAAATTGATGCAGATGTCTCACTGTCTTATCAGAGTTTAAAAGTAGGAAGTTTCTAGACATCCAGCTTCTCACTAATGCAAGGCAATCTTCTAAGGATTGTATGTGGATGAGATTACCAGCAGTTACTGGCATGTATAACTGAGTATCATGTGCATAGCAGTGAAAGGTAATCCCAAAACGCTGAAATATGTGCCCAAGGGGTGCTATATAAAGGGAGAAAAGCAGGGGGCCTAAGACGGACCCCTGTGGAACCCCAAATTTCATTCACTAAGGTTAGAGGTAGTGTTACTGTACAAAACACAGTGAGAACGACTGGTCAAATGATTTTCCAGCCTATCAAGTAGAATATGATGATCCACTGTATCAAATGCAGCACTGAGATCTAACAGCGACAGAACCGTAGTGGTGTCTGAATCCATTGTAAGCAGAAGATCATTCAACACTTTAGTGAGAGCCGTCTCTGTGGAATGATATTTTCTAAAAGCAGACTGCAGTGGCTCAAAGAGATTATTCTCAGTAAGATAGTCTACGAGCTGCCGTGAAACCACTTTTTCAAGAATTTTGGAGCAAAATGATAGATTTGATATTAGCCAATAGTTTTTCAATACACTAGGGTCAAGATTAGGTTTCTTAAGTAATGGTTTAATCACTGCAGATTTGAAACATTTAGGAACAGATCCAGAAGGTGGGCCAGGGGGCCTATATATAGTGACAAAGTAATACGGCTGATTTTTATTCTTCTGACCTTGGCAATACGTAGCATCATGCGCAGAGCGGAGAATGAGATGTTCAAATTAATTATATTTGTGACCCCCAACAGCTAATAAACTAAGCCTAGATTTATAAATATAAGAGCAACACCCCTGCTTTGCTTCACATCACGAGGGACGTGACTAAACGTGTACACCGGTGGGCAGACCTCATCTAAGGGGAGGACAGCTGTAGGTTTAAGCCAAGTTTCACATAACCCAATCATATCTAAGTGATGATCCATAATTAGATCATTAATCAGCAATGATTTTGAGGGCAGTGTTAATGATTTGATTTGATTTTGATTTGATCGTTTATTTAGTCCCCTTGGGGGCAATTCAGGTGCAGTCAGCAGTAAAAATTACATTCATAAAAACACATCATACAAGTTCACAAAAACACAGCAGAATAAATATACAAAACAAAAACCAAGAAATAAGGTGCAAGTCAATGTAGACTTAAGTGCAACAGTGAGTCATTAAGTATTATTTAGGAGAGCAATGGCTGCAGGAATAAAAGAGTTTTTTAGTCTAGTTTAGTAATGAGGCCCAGACTAAGGACCTCAGTGGGGTTGACAGTTGGACTGTTTGGATTTAGGGGTGCTTCCAGAGTAGCAAACATAAGATGCCTGAAGTTTGAGACATTTCATGTGGGTTGTAGGTAGCAGACAGAAAATACAGATGACAGCATACCTGATATGGACTTGTTTGTTGATTTGGCACAGGTTTTAAGCAAATCCACATTACATGGATTATGGTCACAGGTGGTCTTGATGTACGCTCAAACCATGCACGCAGGCTTTGGCAAAAGTCCAAGGCTTCATTTTCAATGGCAATGGAGAGCTTTCAGATGACTTGTGTACCATAAGTAACAATGCTCTAGTAAGAAATAAGTTAATGTTCTTGAAAGTGTGGAAACGTCCTTTTTCAGGCCAGCTGAGACTTGACACAAAGGTGTGTTTTCAAGAAAGACGATCTTTCCCATATAAATCTCTCACTCAGTGCCAAAATCATACAGAATCACACCAGGATCACGTTGCTTTGTACAGGTCAGATTTATAAAGTAACACGTGCAATAAAGGTGTATCAGCTCCCAGCATAAAATGACTCATTTTTTATAACAATTTGTCATCATATGATTCCTGCTTTCGTCAATCGTGTCTACACCGTGTGCGCACGCACTATAAATGATCTTATAAAATTCATGAGATGTCTCAAACAGGAATGACGAGATGCCAACTTACACAAGATTCACACTGTTCACTCACAAGCCGACTGGTGCAAATAAAGGAAGGTCTTTTCAAAACAATTTTATACTTGAGTTTGCTTTTAGCTACAGAGGTACAAACTTTTCATCCGTTCACGCTGGGCCGCTTTAGTTTAAAAGTTGTGTTAACCAGAGCACCAGTGGCACAGAGCTCACCCAGATTTATATGGAAATGATGACATAATGTAAATACAATTCTTTAGCAATACTTGGAAACTATCTAAGAGTCATTTTAGCATTTACACTATTGTGTAAATACACTCTGGAACACACCTGAAGTAGCAGGTGATGTCTTTACAGCAGTGTTTTAACTGTCTTGGGGGGGGAACACGACAGTAATTTACACACTACTCTGAAGTTTTTTGCTGGTAGCTGAGTTTCTCTTCCAAAAACATTATGGAAATGAGAACATTTCCTTGAATTTCAGGCACATGTCTATTTGCAGTGAAGTCCACTGTTTTCACCACCAAAAGCCTATATTCCTAACTCCTTTGTCCCTCAGGTAATCAGACTGAACAGCTCTTCACTCGGCGGGGAGAAGGAGTAACAGGAAGACAGAGGACGGGAAGGAGAGGAACAGTAATAGCCAGTAAACCAGTAGCAAGCAGTATTTCTTGTATTTACAGTATATTTATATTTACAAATATTTTTTCCATTCATGTTTAATACTCTGTTTGCTGCTATACAATGCTGCTGGAACTTCAATTTACCTGAGGGAGTCCTTCCAAGGGATTAATAAACTTAAACCTTATCAAATCTAATTTCCCCCAAAATTATACATTTCAAAACTCTGCAAAGGAAAAACAGTGAACAGTGATTAGATGAAGCAAACAAAACCATCAGTGTTCAAATTGATCAGAAACTGAATTCTGAATTTCAAAATTTTCAAATCAAATCAATTTTATTTATATAGCGCCAAATCACAACAAACAGTTGCCCCAAGGCGCTTTATATTGTAAGGCAAAAGCCATACAATAATTACGGAAAAACCTCAACGGTCAAAACGACCCCCTGTGAACAAGCACTTGGCGACAGTGGGAAGGAAAAACTCCCTTTTAACAGGAAGAAACCTCCAGCAGAACCAGGCTCAGGGAGGGGCAGTCTTCTGCTGGGACTGGTTGGGGCTGAGTGAGAGAACCAGCAAAAAGACATGCTATGGAGGGGAGCAGAGATCGATGACTAATGATTAAATGCAGAGTGGTCCATAAAGAGCGAAAAGAGAAAGAAACACTCAGTGCATCATGGGAACCCCCCAGCAGTCTACGTCTATAGCAGCATAACTAAGGGATGGTTCAGGGTCACCTGATCCAGCCCTAACTATAAGCTTTAGCAAAAAGGAAAGTTTTAAGCCTAATCTTAAAAGTAGAGAGGGTGTCTGTCTCCCTGATCTGAATTGGGAGCTGGTTCCACAGGAGAGGAGCCTGAAAGCTGAAGGCTCTGCCTCCCATTCTACTCTTACAAACCCTAGGAACTACAAGTAAGCCTGCAGTCTGAGAGCGAAGTGCTCTATTGGGGTGATATGGTACTATGAGGTCCCTAAGATAAGATGGGACCTGATTATTCAAAACCTTATAAGTAAGAAGAAGAATTTTAAATTCTATTCTAGAATTAACAGGAAGCCAATGAAGAGAGGCCAATATGGGTGAGATATGCTCTCTCCTTCTAGTCCCCGTTAGTACTCTAGCTGCAGCATTTTGAATTAACTGAAGGCTTTTCAGGGAACTTTTAGGACAACCTGATAATAATGAATTACAATAGTCCAGCCTAGAGGAAATAAATGCATGAATTAGTTTTTCAGCATCACTCTGAGACAAGACCTTTCTGATTTTAGAGATATTGCGTAAATGCAAAAAGGCAGTCCTACATATTTGTTTAATATGCGCTTTGAATGACATATCCTGATCAAAAATGACTCCAAGATTTCTCACAGTATTACTAGAGGTCAGGGAAATGCCATCCAGAGTAAGGATCTGGTTAGACACCATGTTTCTAAGATTTGTGGGGCCAAGTACAATAACTTCAGTTTTATCTGAGTTTAAAAGCAGGAAATTAGAGGTCATCCATGTCTTTATGTCTGTAAGACAATCCTGCAGTTTAGCTAATTGGTGTGTGTCCTCTGGCTTCATGGATAGATAAAGCTTAGTATCATCTGCGTAACAATGAAAATTTAAGCAATGCCATCTAATAATACTGCCTAAGGGAAACATGTATAAAGTGAATAAAATTGGTCCTAGCACAGAACCTTGTGGAACTCCATAATTAACCTTAGTCTGTGAAGAAGATTCCCCATTTACATGAACAAATTGTAATCTATTAGATAAATATGATTCAAACCACCGCAGCGCAGTGCCTTTAATACCTATGGCATGCTCTGATCTCTGTAATAAAATTTTATGGTCAACAGTATCAAAAGGAAGGAGAAAAGGAAGGTTGGAGATTGGCCTATAATTAGCTAAGATAGCTGGGTCAAGTGATGGCTTTTTAAGTAATGGTTTAATTACTGCCACCTTAAAAGCCTGTGGTACATAGCCAACTAACAAAGATAGATTGATCATATTTAAGATTGAAGCATTAAATAATGGTAGGGCTTCCTTGAGCAGCCTGGTAGGAATGGGGTCTAATAGACATGTTGATGGTTTGGATGAAGTAACTAATGAAAATAACTCAGACAGAACAATCTGAGAGAAAGAGTCTAACCAAATACCGGCATCACTAAAAGCAGCCAAAGATAACGATACATCTTTGGGATGGGAATACTTGGGAATACTTGGGATCTTTGGGAATACTCGGCTCAATAGAGCTCTGACTCTCTGTCAGCCTGGCTACAGTACTGAAAAGAAACCTGGGGTTGTTCTTATTTTCTTCAATTAGTGATGAGTAGTAAGATGTCCTAGCTTTACGGAGGGCTTTTTTTATAGAGCAACAGACTCTTTTTCCAGGCTAAGTGAAGATCTTCTAAATTAGTGAGACGCCATTTCCTCTCCAACTTACGGGTTATCTGCTTTAAGCTGCGAGTTTGTGAGTTATACCACGGAGTCAGGCACTTCTGATTTAAAGCTCTCTTTTTCAGAGGCGCTACAGCATCCAAAGTTGTCTTCAATGACGATGTAAAACTATTGACGAGATACTCTATCTCACTTACAGAGTTTAGGTAGCTACTCTGCACTGTGTTGGTATATGGCATTAGAGAACATAAAGAAGGAATCATATCCTTAAACCTAGTTACAGCGCTTTCTGAAAGACTTCTAGTGTAATGAAACTTATTCCCCACTGCTGGGTAGTCCATCAGAGTAAATGTAAATGTTATTAAGAAATGATCAGACAGAAGGGAGTTTTCAGGGAATACTGTTAAGTCTTCAATTTCCATACCATAAGTCAGAACAAGATCTAAGATATGATTAAAGTGGTGGGTGGACTCATTTACATTTTGAGCAAAGCCAATTGAGTCTAATAATAGATTAAATGCAGTGTTGAGGCTGTCATTCTCAGCATCTGTGTGGATGTTAAAATCGCCCACTATAATTATCTTATCTGAGCTAAGCACTAAGTCAGACAAAAGGTCTGAAAATTCACAGAGAAACTCACAGTAACGACCAGGAGGATGTTAGATAACAACAAATAAAACTGGTTTTTGGGACTTCCAATTTGGATGGACAAGACTAAGAGTCAAGCTTTCAAATGAATTAAAGCTCTGTCTGGGTTTTTGATTAATTAATAAGCTGGAATGGAAGATTGCTGTTAATCCTCCGCCTCGGCCCATGCTACGAGCATTCTGACAGTTAGTGTGACTCGGGGGTGTTGACTCATTTAAACTAACATATTCATCCTGCTGTAACCAGGTTTCTGTAAGGCAGAATAAATCAATATGTTGATCAATTATTATATCATTTACCAACAGGGACTTAGAAGAGAGAGATCTAATGTTTAATAGACCACATTTAACTGTTTTAGTCTGTGGTGCAGTTGAAGGTGCTATATTATTTTTTTATTTTTGAATTTTTATACTTAAATAGATTTTTGCTGGTTATTGGTGGTCTGGGAGCAGGCACCGTCTCTACGGGGATGGGGTATTGGGGGGATGGCAGGGGGAGAGAAGCTGCAGAGAGGTGTGTAAGACTACAACTCTGCTTCCTGGTCCCAACGCTGGATAGTCACGGTTTGGAGGATTTAAGAAAATTGGCCAGATTTCTAGAAATGAGAGCTGCTCCATCCAAAGTGGGATGGATGCCGTCTCTCCTAACAAGACCAGGTTTTCCCCAGAAGCTTTGCCAATTATCTATGAAGCCCACCTCATTTTTTGGACACCACTCAGACAGCCAGCAATTCAAGGAGAACATGCGGCTAAACATGTCACTCCCGGTCTGATTGGGGAGGGGCCCAGAGAAAACTACAGAGTCCGACATTGTTTTTGCAAAGTTACACACCGATTCAATATTAATTTTAGTGACCTCCGATTGGTGTAACCGGGTGTCATTACTGCCGACGTGAATTACAATCTTACCAGTTTCAAATTTCCTTCAATGTCGCCTGCTCTGGTGTCACTAACTTCACATTTCTCAAAACAGAGTCGCCAATAACCAGAGTTTGATCCTCGGCGGGTGTGTCGCCGAGTGGGGAAAAATGGTTAGAAATGTGAACGGGTTGGTGGTGTACAGGGGGCTTCTGTTTAGAACTACGCTTCCTCCTCACAGTCACCCAGTCGGCCTGCTTTCCCGGCTGCTCGGGATCTGCTGGAAGGGAACTAACGGCGGCTAAGCTACCTTGGTCCGCACCGAGTACAGGGGCCTGGCTAGCTGTAGAATTTTCCACGGTGCGGAGCCGAGTCTCCAATTCGCCCAGCCTGGCCTCCAAAGCTACGAATAAGCTACACTTATTACAAGTACCATTACTGCTAAAGGAGGCCGAGGAATAACTAAACATTTCACACCCAGAGCAGAAAAGTGCGGGAGAGACAGGAGAAGCCGCCATGCTAAATCGGCTAAGAGCTAGTAGCTGCGCTAAGCTAGCGGATTCCTAAAAACACACAAAGTGAATAATGTGTAAATAATTTAGAGGTGATTCAGCAGAGGGAGTGCTTTAGTTAAGGCACGTGAAGATTACACTGTGAAACAAATCGTTATCTAGGTAACTAGATCAATCTAACTGCGCAGATTAAACAGCTAACAGATACAGAAAAACACCGCTGTGCTCTGGAACAGGAAGTGATACAATACCGCAGTGAGAGCCAACCACCAGTAGAGGCAAGCAAGAAGCTAGAAGAAGAAATTTTGTGAGGAAACATGAACAGTTTTTAAATGAATTAATCAAAACTGCCTCAACCAAAATCCATCAGAAATGAAGGGAGAAGAACAGTGGCGGCACCAGGAAATTTTTGCTGGGGGAGCTGGGGGGGCTGGGTAAAAGTTGGAGGGGCTCCTCAAAAAGTCATCGAAATCAACAATATATAGTAAATTGCTTTGTAAATACCAAGGTATATGTTTTAGTCTCCCGTGCTCCTCTAAAATGTGGTATCAACACACATCACTTAGAATGACTGCATTCATCACTTTGCTCAGTTACGCAATACTGAGACATTCTCAGCGCAAAACTGCAGTTGAGATCCACAAATATGCCAGGCGCTACTCATATTATTGGCAGAATTATTGGGGGGGGGGGGGGGGGTTGAAGGGACGCTTGGCTTAACCCCCCCCCCCCCCTTTGGCACTGCCACTGGAGAAGAAACATTTTGGGTAAATTAAATTTTTCACACATGTGACCATTCCCCGTTTCTCCATTCACACCCACAGAAGCCTATAACTGTTTTACAGTTGTCTAGCTGTCTTGGTGGCTTCCCTCACCAAGTCTCCTTCTAGTGTGGTCAATCAATTTTTGAGAACTGTCCACTTGACACAGATTTACCATATAGTTTGTATTTCTTCATGACTGAAGTGAATTTAGTAAAAGACATATTTGGCGACTTGGAAATGTATATCGGCTAACTTGTCTGAAGTAAGCATGCTGTAACAGTGATGATTTAATCTTTTTATTGTATATTAGCAAATAAAATTAAGTTGACCACACAAAACATTAAATATTTTTTAAAGACTAAACAATAAATAAACTACAGCAGGGTTCATCTTAATGTCTATGTTGTTGGATTTGTCATGATGCAGTTCAGCTGCCCCCTTTTTGTTTTTTTTAATTCATTAAAGTAAGTCCCTTCGGCTGCTCCCTTGTTTTCACTCGATGTCGCCATGGTAAATCTGAGGTGGATCTGCATGTTGATTTGGCGCATGTTTTCCACCGGCTGCCCTTCCTGATGCAACTCCATATTACATGGAGAAATGGGAAGGGGTGGGGTTTGAACCGGGATCCTTCTGCAGTGAAACCACTCATCCACCACCCCTTTTTTTAAATTATTTATTTATTTATTTTAAACTGCTGATATCATCTGTAGTTGTTAATTATAGTGAAAATAGAACATTGCAGGAAACTCTACACTTAACTTGAACCAGGCCACCCCCCAGAGGAGGACGAGCAGCTGTCAGGTGCCACAGGAGGACAGTCCCGTTAATCCTGACCTCTTGCAGGTGGCTAACATGCTATCAGGTTAGCACAACCCCCCCGTCTAATGTTAGTCGACTATTTTCACGGGCATAAGCAACCTTGCGAGTGCCGTTGCCAAGAAATGCCTCCAGTGCGTCTGAGTTTTGTTTATTTCCAGATTGGTCCATCTGCTACAAACATGGCTGAGTCCGCTGCACCAGAGGAGAAGTGCTCCCGACCTCATCGTCCGTAAACATCTCCAATGGATTATTCTGGTCCCGGAACACCTGCTCCCGCTGCAAGTCTCTCCTTCCTTCCTCCTCCATCAAGTGGTGGTACATTATAGCTGCCTTTTTTGAGGTAAAATGCTTAAGTTTTACTGACTAAAATAAGATTAGCCTCCTCTGTAGCAGGTTAAAAAATTTTAGTTGGCTAATACGAAACTTTAGCCAAGTAAGTGCTTTGTGCAATGACTAACGTCAAAAGATCAGTCGACCAAGTGAGTGTGGTTGACTAAACAAGATTAGGCCACTTTATGAAACCGGGCCCAGGACTGTCTGTTAAATGCAGCTTTATTTTTTGTGGAAGTCATAGGCTCTTCTTCCGTCTCCTCACTGGGCTGTTTCCCCTTTGCAAAAAAAAAAAAACCAAACAAAAAAAAAAAAACTGTCCAAAAACATTGGTTTTTACACATTTTGCTAGCCCATGGGTTTAATTTTATCAGGAATGTATTGCAGGACTGAGACAAGCATCTCGACGTGCGTCAAGAGCGAGTCATAGGCAGATGAACAGAGAGGATTTGATCATTTTTCAAAATAAAATCATTCAGACTCAGGTAATAAATAAAACAAAAACAACATGAGTTATTTATTCTTTCTGTGAGACCTGGTACCAAATGACCCACAGACCGGTACCGGTCCGCGGCCTGAGGGTTGGGGACCTCTTCTCTAAAATATATCAGCAGAAGAGGACAGCTGCACAGACAGACAGACAGACAGACAGAGTTTTGTTGGGCTAAAAGATATGATTACCAAGAACTCTAAAGGAGTAATCTCAGTGTGAAGAAGTGAATCTTCAGAGCTAAAAGTTGAATGATTCAGACTGTAATGCAGTGATTTGAAACAGGTTGCGTCTGTGATGGTGTGACTAATATATTACTGACCGTAAACACTAGCGATACTTTACTCACAGTGTAACCGAATAGGTACAAAAGAAGAAGAGACAAAGACCCAGGATGGAGGTGAGGGTGTGAAAACACACGCAGAGCCCAAATGTCAAAGTCAGGCGAGTCAATCTGCTCTGCTTCTTCCTCAGCCCGAGTCCCTACACATCATCTCTGCGCCTCCAGCTGTTTGGGCTGGGAGCGGCGCATCGCCAGGCAACCCACACCTTAAAGATCCCTGCCTGGTCCTGCCCCGTCAACGCTGCACAAGGGCGAGGCAGGCGAGCGACAGAGGATAATAAGGCCTTCTCTGAGGTAGACTCGAGCCACGCAGCAACTCCAGACAAGCTCACTGCCTGTCCGCAATGACAAAAATGACCTCCGGACTTAAGCTCACCTTCCCGCTGATTTAAAAGTGTTCCAAGAGCCCAGCAGGGAAGTCCTGGAAGCGCACGTGTCACATGTGTGACACCTGGTGTGAGTTCAGAGGCTGTAGGTGATCTCGTGTGGTTCCAGCGCTCACATGCTGGGACTGGAAGAGACGCGGCCCTGGAGCTGTTATATGACAGCCGAGGATAAAAGCAGATCCATATGGGAATAAAAGTGGTTTAAATGAAGAGCAGGATGGTCCTGAGAAATGAGACTGCAGGAGATTTTCTCCCCGTCTGCGTTTGAGTCTGCTGCGTCCTGTTTGCCAAATCCATCGGCGTATCAAAAGGACTATTCAAAGTATTTCTCAAAGCTTTTAAAATGAAATATAAAAGTTTAATGTTTTTCATTTTCAAAGCAAAAAAAAAAAAGACTTTTTGATGACGTCAATGTGTTTAGGTGCAGGGGTGGGTGAAAGTCAGGAGATGGATTTATGTTCTTCTTACAAATATTTGTGCCTTCAGCTTGTCAGCTGGATGTGAACCGAGTGAGCTCATGATGAGAAAAATAAGCAGCAGTGAGTCACACAGCTTCAGGTCAGCCTTTCAGTGACACTGCCCCCTGCTGGTTTAAACCCGCTACAGGACCATCATGCACATGCAAATGTGACATGATGCATTTGAAAACACATGCTTCAATTTTTCTCTGCTCGTACAAACACAGGTGGGTTTTTTGTTTCTTCTTCTTTCTCACTCACTTATCTTCAACCGCTTTCTCCAACTAAGAGTCGCAGGGTGCTGGAGCCTAAACCCAGCAGTCGCAGAGCGTGAGGTGGGGTTTACCCTGGACAGGATGCCAGTCTGTCACGGGGCCACAAATAGACAAACAAACACAGTCACACCTACGGACAATTTAAAGTTTCTAATCCATCTAACATGCATGTCTTTGGATGTGGGAGGAAGCCAGAGGACCCGGAGGGAACCCACACAAACACGGGGAGAACACACAAACTCCACACAGAAAGGCCACAGGTGGGAATCGAACCCATGACCTTCTCGCTGTGAGGCAACAGTGCTAACCACTAAGCCACCGTGCTGCCCTTTCGTTTTTCTTTCTCTCTGTGACCTTAGATGAAGCCAAGACACGCCAAATGAAATGTGGCTGCAGCAGAAACAGACATCGGCCACTTCATTAGGTACAACTGTTCATTAAAGCAACAGTGTGCATGATTTTGGGGTGTTTATTAACAGAAATGGCCTGTAGTATTCATAACATCTGCTCATGTTTTCATACATACGCACACACCTGAGCAAATGTTGAGGTGCACCCAAAAGTAGGCTTTTTAACACTGGAGCCAATTCACTAACACGGCACAAACTCTGGTATGGAAGCCGAGAGGGACGCACAACCACAACGCCACATTTACAGCAGTGAAGAGAAACTGACTGTTTTCGAAAGTTCTGAATCAATTTTGAATTGTTAAGGATAAGAATCTGATGTTGATTTTTCAACACCCCTGTTATGTACACATACACGATATCTACACATCTACATATATATATATATATATATATATTTATATATAGATATATATACATATATATATATATATATATATATAGATATATATATATATATATATATATATATATATATATATATATATATATATAGATATATATATATATCTATATATATATATATAGATATATATATATATCTATATATATAATATAATATGTTTTTAGTCCCTTCGGCTGCTCCCTCTTTTACACTCGGAGTCACCACAGCATATCCAAGGTGGATCTGCATGTTAAATTGGCACAGGTTTTATGCCGGATGCCCTTCCGGACTCAATTCCACATTACATGGAGAAATGTGGCAGGGGTGGGGTTTGAACCAGGAACCTCCCCCACACGCACACACAATTTGACAGCTTGGGTCACTGGGTTACATATGTATATATTTAAAATATTTAACAGAATATTCACGTGTTCTTTTGTACGGTTTAATCTATAGCAGTCTGCCATGACCATAAATACAACCCCAATTCCAATGAAGCTGGGATGTTGTGTAAAATGTCAATAAAAACAGAATACAATGATTTTCAAATCCTCTTCAACCTATATTCAATTGAATACACCACAAAGACAAGATATTTAATGTTCAAACTGATAAACTTTATTGTTTTTGTGCAAATATTTGCTCATTTTGAAATGGATGCCTGCAACATGTTTCAAAAAAGCTGGGATGGGGCAACAAAAGACTGGGAAAGTTGATGAATCCTCAGAAAACACCTTATTGGAAACATGTGAGTGTCATGATGGATATAAAAGGCTCGGCCGTTCACAAGCAAAGATGGGGTGAGGATCAACACTTTGTGAACTGCATGAAAAAATAGTCCAACAGTTTAAGAACAATGTTTCTCAATGTTCAATTGCAAGGAATTTAGGGATTCCATCATCTACAGTCCACAATATAATCAGAAGATTCAGAGAATCTGGAGAACTTTCTACATGTAAGCAGCAAGGCCGAAAACCAACATTGAATGCCCGTGACCTTCGATCCCTCAGGCGGCACTGAATTAAAAACCGACATCATTGTGTAAAGGATCTTACCACGTGGGCTCAGGAACACTTCAGAAAACCATTGTCAGTTAACACAGTTCATCGCTACATCTACAAGTGCAAGTTAACACTCTACCATGCAAAGTGAAAGCCAAACATCAACAACATCCAGAAACACCGCTGCCTTCTCTGGGCCCGAGCTCATTTGAAATGGACAGACACAAAGTGGGAAAAATGTGCTGTGGTCTGATGAGTCCACATTTCAAATTGTTTTTGGAAATCATGGACGTCGTGTCCTCTGGACAAAAGAGGAAAAAGTCCATCCAGATTGTTACCAGCGCAAAGTTCAAAAGCCAGCATCTGTGATGGTATGGGGGTGTGTTAGTGCCCATGGCATGGACAACTTACACATCTGTGATGGTATGGGGGTGTGTTAGTGCCCATGACATGGACAACTTACACATCTGTGATGGTATGGGGGTGTGTTAGTGCCCATGGCATGGACAACTTACACATCTGTGATGGTATGGGGGTTTGTAGTGCCCATGGCATGGACAACTTACACATCTGTGATGGTATGGGGGTGTGTTAGTGCCCATGACATGGACAACTTACACATCTGTGATGTATGGGGGTGTGTTAGTGCCCATGGCATGGACAACTTACACATCTGTGATGGTATGGGGGTGTGTTAGTGCCCATGGCATGGACAACTTACACATCTGTGATGTATGGGGGTGTGTTAGTGCCCATGACATGGACAACTTACACATCTGTGATGGTATGGGGGTGTGTTAGTGTCCATGACATGGACAACTTACCCATCTGTGATGGTATGGGGGTGTGTTAGTGCCCATGGCATGGACAACTTACACATCTGTGATGGTATGGGGGTGTGTTAGTGCCCATGACATGGACAACATACACATCTGTGATGTATGGGGGTGTGTTAGTGCCCATGGCATGGACAACTTACACATCTGTGATGGTATGGGGGTGTGTTAGTGCCCATGGCATGGACAACTTACACATCTGTGATGTATGGGGGTGTGTTAGTGCCCATGACATGGACAACTTACACATCTGTGATGGTAGGCCCATGCATGGACAACTTACACATCTGTGATGGTATGGGGGTGTGTTAGTGCCCATGACATGGACAACATACACATCTGTGATGTATGGGGGTGGTGTTAGTGCCCATGGCATGGACAACTTCACATCTGTGATGGTATGGGGGTGTGTTAGTGCCCATGGCATGGACAACTTACACATCTGTGATGTATGGGGGTGTGTTAGTGCCCATGACATGGACAACTTACACATCTGTGATGGTATGGGGTGTGTTAGTGTCCATGACATGGACAACTTACCCATCTGTGATGGCACCATCAATGCTGAAAGGTACATCCAGGTTTTGGAGCAACACATGCTGCCATCCAAGCAACGTCTTTTTCAGGGACGTCCCTGCTTATTTCAGCAAGACAATGCCAAGCCACATTCAGCACGTGTTACAACAGCGTGGCTTCGTAGTAAAAGAGTGCGGGTACTAGACTGGCCTGCCTGCAGTCCAGACCTGTCGCCCATTGAAAATGTGTGGAGCATTATGAAGCACAAAATACGACAACGGAGACCCTGGACTGTTGAACAACTGAAGTTGGACATCAAGCAAGAATGGGAAAGAATTCCACCTACAAAGCTTCAACAATTAGTGTCCTCAGTTCCCAAATGCTTATTGAGTGTTGTTAGAAGGAAAGGTGATGTAACACAGTGGGAAACATACCACTGTCCCAGCTTTTTAGAAACCTGTTGCAGGCATCGATTTCAAAATGAGCAAATATTTGCACAAAAACAATAAAGTTTATCAGTTTGAACATTAAATATCTTGTCTTTGTGGTGTATTCAATTGAATATAGGTTGAAGAGGATTTGCAAATCATTGTATTCTGTTTTTATTAACATTTTACACAACGTCCCAACTTCATTGGAACTGGGGTTGTAGTTTTAATAACCATAAATGGGTAAAGAGGTGGAGTGTATCTCCAGAGTAAGCTAACAGGCTAATGTTGCTTCAGGGGTTACTGTTTATTAAAACATATCTATATTTATTTAATGGGTGGCTTAAAATTAAAAATTATGACCACGTTATTGCCTCAGTCACGCTACCTGCTAGCACGTTAACATCAATATCATAAATTAAATTCATTTGGAGGAAATACTGGACCACACACACACACACTTCTTAGAACATCCGTTTGGACAATTAACCACAAAACAAGACATATTATCACAGATATTTGCACTAGAATGCTCAGAAAGGCATTCAGCTCATGCTAACATTAGCCATTAGTATTGCATTATGTGATACCAGCAACTTCTAAAAAATTATGTCGTTTTCAAGACAACAAGGTTAAATCCATTGTGAATCACCTTAAAGCCTTAAACCAGGGTCCATTTATTCATTATTGGTGACTGTAGCCAGGTACCTTTGCTAGCTAGTGTGTAATTCCTGCAACAATGACTCAATGCGTTTTCTTAAGGCGTGAATGAGGCCTTCATACCTACACGGGAGTGGGCCCCGTCGTGGAGGACGCAATGCTGCACTGTGATGTTGATACAGTAGCCCAAAAGGAACATACATACTCTGACTTTAGCATTCTGCAACACACTAAGGAGACCAAAGAAGAAAAAGACGTGGAGTCAGTGGTTGTTCCCCTTCACACTGTCTACTGGTTGCTACAGCAGGCTAAAAAGCTTGAGAACCCTTTTGCTAAACTAAACACAAGAGAAGGCTGTGGCCCAAGAAGTAAAAAGATGGTGAAGGTATAGTGGTAATCTGCAACCTCGCCACTAGATGTCACTAAACCCTATACACAGGAGCATTAATGAAAATAAATAACCAGCCAATTACGTGACAGAAACTCATTCAGGCATACAGAGGATCTGCTGACATGCAAACCAAGCATCTGAATCAGGAACAAATTTGGAGCTGTTTTACTGAACTCTTAATGATAAGGTTGGCTCTGACCTGAAACAGAATCCAGCTTCTGGAGATCACCTGTGCTACATGTTTTCCATGTGTACCTGCTGCAGCTGATCAGCCAGGTTTGGGTGTTTGTTAGTTTCTGATTGGCTTGAGTACATCTAACTAGTTAATTAGCAATGGGTGGAGCAAGGAGAGTTAGATAACATGTCAGGCAGGTGCTGGTGACCTCTGCTGTTGGGGCTCCGCTGCACATGGTGAGGAAACTTACCTGGGCAGACTGTCACTTTAAGAGCAGTTGCTTGTTTCTGACATTATCTCGGTGTGATGTTTGTTGTGCCAGGTTGTGGTGAGGTGGAATAAAATTTCCTTGACAGGAGTGAACTGGAGGAGTTGCTTCATGCCTGCTGTTTGACCACAAACTCTGACAAACCATCAATTATGGGGTGACTCCGCAAAGAAGAGACGGAGCTGGAAAATTAAAACGCATTTACTGCAAGACAGGGTGTGTTAATGTGAAATCTGGTGAAAAGTTTGAATATTATATTTTTAAAATCCCTGATCTGCATATTAATAATAATTTTAAAAAACTGATAAGACATAGGGTTTTTTTAACCTTCTAAGATGTGATCACTCTGGTGCAGTCCTATTTTTACAGCTTCATCCATCACTAAAAATATGAGAAATGTTAGGCATTGCAACATTCTGTGATATTCAGCTCTTTACTAAAGCTGGAATAATCCTCGTCTGTGGAGGCGGTGATGGTGCAAAAACAATTTAGAGCTCCACAGTCTGAATCTTTATAGTGATTATGTTCTCATGGAAACTCAATCAATCAATCAATCAATTTTTTTATATAGCGCCAAATCACAACAAACAGTTGCCCCAAGGCGCTTTATATTGTAAGGCAAGGCCATACAATAATTATGTAAAACCCCAACGGTCAAAACGACCCCCTGTGAGCAAGCACTTGGCGACAGTGGGAAGGAAAAACTCCCTTTTAACAGGAAGAAACCTCCAGCAGAACCAGGCTCAGGGAGGGGCAGTCTTCTGCTGGGACTGGTTGGGGCTGAGGGAGAGAACCCCCCCAGCAGTCTACGTCTATAGCAGCATAACTAAGGGATGGTTCAGGGTCACCTGATCCAGCCCTAACTATAAGCTTTAGCAAAAAGGAAAGTTTTAAGCCTAATCTTAAAAGTAGAGAGGGTGTCTGTCTCCCTGATCCGAATTGGGAGCTGGTTCCACAGGAGAGGAGCCTGAAAGCTGAAGGCTCTGCCTCCCATTCTACTCTTACAAACCCTAGGAACTACAAGTAAGCCCGCAGTCTGAGAGCGAAGCGCTCTAATGGGGTGATATGGTACTACGAGGTCCCTAAGATAAGATGGGACCTGATTATTCAAAACCTTATAAGTAAGAAGAAGAATTTTAAATTCTATTCTAGAATTAACAGGAAGCCAATGAAGAGAGGCCAATATGGGTGAGATATGCTCTCTCCTTCTAGTCCCTGTCAGCACTCTAGCTGCAGCATTTTGAATTAACTGAAGGCTTTTTAGGGAACTTTTAGGACAACCTGATAATAATGAATTACAATAGTCCAGCCTAGAGGAAATAAATGCATGAATTAGTTTTTCAGCATCACTCTGAGACAAGACCTTTCTAATTTTAGAGATATTGCGTAAATGCAAAAAAGCAGTCCTACATATTTGTTTAATATGCGCTTTGAATGACATATCCTGATCGAAAAGGATCAGGATATGTCAAACTCAAGCTGACACTCAAAAAATCCTGGGCTTTGACCGGCTGATTGATTGTTGCCAGATACTCGATTATGCAGCGACAAACTGGAGGCAGCGAGTGCATCCCCGACCAAACACATCACCACACTCAGCTGCTGACCTTTGAGGCAGATGCCCAGCGTTAAATCTGAGTGGGGCCGCCCTTGAGTTGGCACTACTGTGCACGTCTGTGCCATCTTGACTGATGTGCATACAGTGGAGGGTTGTATATCTGCTCCTCTTCCATTTGCCACTGGGGGCAGTGTCACATACTCTACCACAAAGTGCAGGATTAAAGAAGGCCCCCTAACCCCCCCAAAAAATGCCTCTTAGCATAACAAAGCATACGATTTCTGTGTGCGCTGATGTTTGATGGTAATTTTGTTGTCTTCTCATGGTTCAAGCCAGTTGTCCAGCAGACAGGATGCACTCTTACAAGTTGGTGAAAGTACTTCAAAAAAAAAACAAAACAAAAAAAACCTCTACATGTTGCATCAACCAGACAACCAGAAAAAAAACACACGTGCATCAGCACAACTGTAAAAACAGTCTGGAACAAGTGCTTCCACACGCGTCCTGTGCTATGGACTGGTATGAAGGTAATTACACATTTTGAGGTCTCATCAGGTCTGGGTGCATGCACTTGTTGAGTATCCCGCCATATCCACCACACAACAGTCTTGGGTCCTGGATGACAACCACCCGGGTAAGCAGTCTAACCAGTCCATTCCCACATCTTAAAAGTATCTATCTGTCATCTATCTGCCAAGAGCCAAGTGAAACATCAGCATCCCACTGGCCTTCTTCAGTCACTGGGTGTCCTCAATACAGGTGCACCACTACATGGGCAAAATGTCATAGCTGATACTCCTCATCTGAGTTTCCCAAAGTAACCATTAGTTTCATACAAGGTCATTCCAGCGGTACAAAAATTAAACATTTGGAACCACTTTATCATTCAGTTAATATACCGCCAACTGCTACCCTGTAATGCATTATGGCAACATCATATCACTAGTTCTGTAAACAAGGGGGCAGTATTGCATTATTCAAAACAGTAATTGCACAATCAGGTGTACCACTAGTGTTTCACTTTTGGCGAAAAATGAAATTCAGTATAATGCTTAATAGTTTGTTTCACAATGATAACAAGATCCCAAGGGATCTTCATGCAGAATTTCATGAGCAAATACCATTTAGATTTTTTTTGGTGACAGACTGAGTGCTTGATCCTTGTGAACAAAAACAGGTACTACACACCAAAGCATTGAAAATGGTGTTATTTCTGTGTCCTATAATGTGAGTCAAAAGACTGGACCAAAATTTCTGCTGTAAAACCTCAATCATAGTTTTACAAGTGATTCCAGTATAGAGCTACTACTACGGAGACTACAAGGCTCTACGGAGACTACATTTGGCACAAATTGTCATTCTTGAGGTACTAAAAATAAATATATCACTTCCAATTTCTAGATCATGGTTGAGACAAAGACACTCTAGTGAAATATATTGGTATCATTCCTGCACCTGTGAGTATGCTACTACGGAGAATACAATATTTTGGGGGACATCCACATCCCTGATTATGTGAATTTCCCAGAAGTTCCAGCAATAAAACTGAAACAAATTACTAGCACTGTTTTGTAGGGGATCCATTTAGGTGTCAAATCTAATAAACAGGAATTATGAAATCAAAGGATTTATGTTTAGAACATAGTGTTTTCTCAAATGAATTGACAAATTTGGATTCTGGTTACAAACGTATGATTTTACTGAAATGACTGCTGCTTGGCTCCAAGTGAAGATATTTTGTTTCCGTAACTTGTGTCATGACCAGAGAAATACTGGGAATGTCACTGAATGGTGTAGTTCTTTGAAAGGTTTGAGAGGATAAATATCAGCTTTATTATATAATGAGCAAATTTCACATGAAACGAGGTAACATGCAAAAAATTGCATTTTTTTTTCACTATACGAGGTCTGTCCGTAAAGTATAGGTCCTTTTTATTTTTTTCAAAAACTATATGGATTTCATTCATATGTTTTTACGTCAGACATGCTTGAACCCTCGTGCGCATGCGTGAGTTTTTCCACGCCTGTCGGTGACGTCATTCGCCTGTGAGCACTCCTTGTGGGAGGAGTCGTCCAGCCCGTCGTCGGAATTCCTTTGAGAAGTTGCTGAGAGACTGGCGCTTTGTTTGATCAAAATTTTTTCTAAACCTGTGAGACACATCGAAGTGGACACGGTTCGAAAAATTAAGCTGGTCTTCAGTGAAAATTTTAACAGTTGATGAGAGATTTTGAGGTGATACTGTCGCTTTAAGGACTTTTCACGGTGCGAGACGTCGCGCAGCGCTCTCAGGCCGCGTCATCAGCCTGTTCAAGCTGAAAACCTCCACATTTCAGGCTCTATTGATCCAGGACGTCGTGAGAGAACAGAGAAGTTTCAGAAGAAGTCGGTTTCAGCATTTTATCCGGATATTCCACTGTTAAAGGAGATTTTTTTAATGAAAGACGTGCGGGCGGATTGCAGCGTCGGCTCGCAGCCGCCGCGACGCTCCGCCACAGGAAAAACACCTCTGTTGGAAGCCTTGAGGACAAGTTGGAACATCTCCAGCTGATAAACAATTTCTCATATACTCACTCCACTGAAAGCCATCAAAAGCCAACTGGATTTTAACAAATGGTTATCAACACAGAGGTGTTTTTCCTGTGCCGCCGCACCGGCTGCGTCCCAACGCGCGGACCCGTCCGCACGTCTTTCATTAAAAAAATCTCCTTTAACAGTGGAATATCCGGATAAAATGCTGAAACCGACTTCTTCTGAAATGTCTCTGTTCTCTCACGACGTCCTGGATTAATAGAGCCTGAAATGTGGAGGTTTTAAGCTTGAAACAGGCTGACGACGGCGGCTGAGAGCGCTGAGCGACGTCTCGCACCGTGGGAAGTCCTTAAAGCGACAGAATCACCTCAAAATCTCTCATCAGCTGTTAAAATTTTCACTGAAAACCAGCTTAATTTTTCGAACCGTGTCCACTTCGATGTGTCTCACAGGTTTAGAAAAAATTTTGATCAAACAACGCGCCAGTCTCTCAGCAACTTCTCAGACAAAGGAATTCCGACGAGGGGCTGGACGACTCCTCCCACAAGGAGTGCTCACAGGCGAATGACGTCACCGACAGGCGTGGAAAAACTCACGCATGCGCACGAGGGTTCAAGCATGTCTGACGTAAAAACATATGAATGAAATCCATATAGTTTTTGAAAAAAATAAAAAGGACCTATACTTTACGGACAGCCCTCGTATATTCACCATTTTTGAGGTTTTTTTATGCATATCCAAACTGTAAAAAGCAGGGCACAGATAAAGGTATGCCCAAGGGTCCTTAGCAATAGCTTCTAATGTCCCTAATGGCATTATTTTATGAGATATAGGTTGGTAACATTGCATTATTAAAATGCTAACACCTGATTGTGCACTTACCGAAAAGTCATCTTTGACACTGCACAAGATGGTCAATAAAACAACTGTGTGAATTTGTGTTCTTATATGAACCACATGGGGGTTGGAATGAAAGAACCTACTGTCATGCAAAAGGACTTGTGAACAATGTTGCCAAATTTCATTGTGTAATTGTGATGTATAAATGTGAATAAATACATGAGGTTAGCATAACTGTTGAATTGCCGCATTCACACAATTACTTGACTTTGTGCCATTTTATTTTCCTGTTGAAATGAGGCCTTTCATCTCTTTTCAACAAACCAGTGTTAGAAGAAGAAGAAGAAGAAGAAGAAGAAGAAGAAGAAGAAGGGCCCTTATTGTCACTGCACACAGAAGAATACACACAATGAAATGTGTCCTTTGTATTTAACCCATCCTAATTAGAGTTAGACACAATCCAACCATGAGGAGCAGTGGGCAGCCGCAGTCCTTTGCCCGGGGACCAGACACATATGTAGAGAAGCTGCCTGTTTTTTAATAGTGATAGGAAAACTGTGTGCCACGAGGAACCCCACGCAGACATGGAGAGAACATACAAACTCCACACAGGAAGAACCAGGTGGGAATCGATCCCAGGACCTTCTTGCTGTGAGGCAACAGTGCTAACCACTAAGCCACCGTTCTGCCATATGGATGGTTATGATCTTCAGTAGGATATTGGGGACTTTGAAAGATTATACTGGACATAAAAAAGTGGCACAAAAGAAATTTCAGTGCATGTTAGAAAGCAAATATAACCATATTTTCTGGTGTGTAAGTTGGCAGTGAATAAATCACAACCTATCAAACCCTGTCTACTGAAGACAGGGGAAAACCCCACATACGTCAAACTGGAGTATAAATCCCACCTTTTAATATATTATCACCTCTTTAATTTAGGATTTTTGTGTGTTGTTGTAGTGTATGGTTTTTTATTATTGAAGTTTATTTTGTTTGGTTTGATTTCTGCAAAGTCCCAATATACATACAAAAGTGTGATTTTTCTGTATACAGTAGTGTTCAGAATAATAGTAGTGCTATGTGACTAAAGAGATTAATCCAGGTTTTGAGTATATTTCTTATTGTTACAGGGGAAACAAGGTACCAGTAGATTCAGTAGATTCTCACAAATCCAACAAGACCAAGCATTCATGATATGCACACTCTTAAGGCTATGAAATTGGGCTATTAGTAAAAAAAAAAAGTAGAAAAGGGGGTGTTCACAATAATAGTAGCATCTGTTGTTGACGCTACAAACTCAAAACTATTATGTTCAAACTGCTTTTTTAACAATCCTGTGAATCACTAAACTAGTATTTAGTTGTATAACCACAGTTTTTCATGATTTCTTCACATCTGCGAGGCATTAATTTTTTTGGTTTGGAACCAAGACTTTCCTGGTTTACTAGCGTGCTTGGGGTCATTGTCTTGTTGAAACACCCATTTCAAGGGCATGTCCTCTTCAGCATAAGGCAACATGACCTCTTCAAGTATTTTGACATATCCAAACTGATCCATGATACCTGGTATGCGATATATAGGCCCAACACCATAGTAGGAGAAACATGCCCATATCATGATGTTTGCACCACCATGCTTCACTGTCTACACTATGAACTGTGGCTTGAATTCAGAGTTTGGGGGTCGTCTCACAAACTGTCTGCGGCCCTTGGACCCAAAAAGAACAATTTTACTCTCATCAGTCCACAAAATATTCCTCCATTTCTCTTTAGGCCAGTTGCTGTTCCGGAGCACAGCGGTGTTTTTCTGTATCTGTTAGCTGTTTAATCTGAGCAGTTAGATTGATCTAGTTATCTAGATTACGATTTGTTTCCCAGTATAATCTTTACGTGCCTTAACTAAAGCACTCCTTCTGCTGAATCACCTCTAAATTATTTACACATTATTCACTTTGCGTGTTTTTAGGAATCCGCTAGCTTAGCGTAGCTACTAGCTCTTAGCCGATTTAGCATGGCGGCTTCTCCTGTCTCTCCTGCACTTTTCTGCTCTGGGTGTGAAATGTTTAGTTATTCCTCGGCCTCCTTCAGCAGTAACGGTACTTGTAATAAGTGTAGCTTATTCGTAGCTTTGGAGGCCAGGCTGGGCAAATTGGAGACTCGGCTCCGCACCGTGGAAAATTCTACAGCTAGCCAGGCCCCTGTAGTCGGTGCGGACCAAGGTAGCTTAGCCGCCGTTAGTTCCCCTCTGGCAGATCCCGAGCAGCCGGGAAAGCAGGCCGACTGGGTGACTGTGAGGAGGAAGCGTAGCCCTAAACAGAAGCCCCGTGTACACCGCCAACCCGTTCACATCTCTAACCGTTTTTCCCCACTCGACGACACACCCGCCGAGGACCAAACTCTGGTTATTGGCGAGTCTGTTCTGAGAAATGTGAAGTTAGCGACACCAGCAACCATAGTCAATTGTCTTCCGGGGGCCAGAGCAGGCGACATTGAAGGAAATTTGAAACTGCTGGCTAAGGCTAAGCGTAAATTTGGTAAGATTGTAATTCACGTCGGCAGTAATGACACCCGGTTACGCCAATCGGCCAAC
The DNA here is from genome assembly GCF_902500255.1 of Thalassophryne amazonica. Lineage (NCBI taxonomy): Eukaryota > Metazoa > Chordata > Actinopteri > Batrachoidiformes > Batrachoididae > Thalassophryne > Thalassophryne amazonica. The sequence continues at coordinate 127,717,653 of NC_047108.1, forward strand.
CAGCAAAAATCTATTTAAGCATGAAAATTCAAAAAGAAAAAATAATATAGCACCTTCAACTGCACCACAGACTAAAACAGTTAAATGTGGTCTATTAAACATTAGGTCTCTCTCTTCTAAGTCCCTGTTGGTAAATGATATAATAATTGATCAACATATTGATTTATTCTGCCTTACAGAAACCTGGTTACAGCAGGATGAATATGTTAGTTTAAATGAGTCAACACCCCCGAGTCACACTAACTGTCAGAATGCTCGTAGCACGGGCCGGGGCGGAGGATTAGCAGCAATCTTCCATTCAAGCTTATTAATTAATCAAAAACCCAGACAGAGCTTTAATTCATTTGAAAGCTTGACTCTTAGTCTTGTCCATCCAAATAGGAAGTCCCAAAAACCAGTTTTATTTGTTATTATCTATCGTCCACCTGGTCGTTACTGTGAGTTTCTCTGTGAATTTTCAGACCTTTTGTCTGACTTAGTGCTTAGCTCAGATAAGATAATTATAGTGGGCGATTTTAACATCCACACAGATGCTGAGAATGACAGCCTCAACACTGCATTTAATCTATTATTAGACTCTATTGGCTTTGCTCAAAAAGTAAATGAGTCCACCCACCACTTTAATCATATCTTAGATCTTGTTCTGACTTATGGTATGGAAATAGAAGACTTAACAGTATTCCCTGAAAACTCCCTTCTGTCTGATCATTTCTTAATAACATTTACGTTTACTCTGATGGACTACCCAGCAGTGGGGAATAGGTTTCATTACACTAGAAGTCTTTCAGAAAGCGCTGTAACTAGGTTTAAGGATATGATTCCTTCTTTATGTTCTCTAATGCCATATACCAACACAGTGCAGAGTAGCTACCTAAACTCTGTAAGTGAGATAGAGTATCTCGTCAATAGTTTTACATCCTCATTGAAGACAACTTTGGATGCTGTAGCTCCTCTAAAAAAGAGAGCTTTAAATCAGAAGTGCCTGACTCCGTGGTATAACTCACAAAGTCGTAGCTTAAAGCAGATAACCCGTAAGTTGGAGAGGAAATGGCGTCTCACTAATTTAGAAGATCTTCACTTAGCCTGGAAAAAGAGTCTGTTGCTCTATAAAAAAGCCCTCCGTAAAGCTAGGACATCTTTCTACTCATCACTAACTGAAGAAAATAAGAACAACCCCAGGTTTCTTTTCAGCACTGTAGCCAGGCTGACAAAGAGTCAGAGCTCTATTGAGCTGAGTATTCCATTAACTTTAACTAGTAATGACTTCATGACTTTCTTTGCTAAGAAAATTTTAACTATTAGAGAAAAAATTACTCATAACCATCCCAAAGACGTATCGTTATCTTTGGCTGCTTTCAGTGATGCCGGTATTTGGTTAGACTCTTTCTCTCCGATTGTTCTGTCTGAGTTATCTTCATTAGTTACTTCATCCAAACCATCAACATGTTTATTAGACCCCATTCCTACCAGGCTGCTCAAGGAAGCCCTACCATTATTTAATGCTTCAATCTTAAATATGATCAATCTATCTTTGTTAGTTGGCTATGTACCACAGGCTTTTAAGGTGGCAGTAATTAAACCATTACTTAAAAAGCCATCACTTGACCCAGCTATCTTAGCTAATTATAGGCCAATCTCCAACCTTCCTTTTCTCTCAAAAATTCTTGAAAGGGTAGTTGTAAAACAGCTAACTGATCATCTGCAGAGGAATGGTCTATTTGAAGAGTTTCAGTCAGGTTTTAGAATTCATCATAGTATAGAAACAGCATTAGTGAAGGTTACAAATGATCTTCTTATGGCCTCAGACAGTGGACTCATCTCTGTGCTGGTTCTGTTAGACCTCAGTGCTGCTTTTGATACTGTTGACCATAAAATTTTATTACAGAGATTAGAGCATGCCATAGGTATTAAAGGCACTGCGCTGCGGTGGTTTGAATCATATTTGTCTAATAGATTACAATTTGTTCATGTAAATGGGGAATCTTCTTCACAGACTAAAGTTAATTATGGAGTTCCACAAGGTTCTGTGCTAGGACCAATTTTATTCACTTTATACATGCTTCCCTTAGGCAGTATTATTAGACGGTATTGCTTAAATTTTCATTGTTACGCAGATGATACCCAGCTTTATCTATCCATGAAGCCAGAGGACACACACCAATTGGCTAAACTGTAGGATTGTCTTACAGACATAAAGACATGGATGACCTCTAATTTCCTGCTTTTAAACTCAGATAAAACTGAAGTTATTGTACTTGGCCCCACAAATCTTAGAAACATGGTGTCTAACCAGATCCTTACTCTGCATGGCATTACCCTGACCTCAGACACAGACACCCTCTCTACTTTTAAGATTAGGCTTAAAACTTTCCTTTTTGCTAAAGCTTATAGTTAGGGCTGGATCAGGTGACCCTGAACCATCCCTTAGTTATGCTGCTATAGACGTAGACTGCTGGGGGGTTCCCATGATGCACTGTTTCTTTCTCTTTTTGCTCTGTATGCACCACTCTGCATTTAATCACTAGTGATCGATCTCTGCTCCCCTCCACAGCATGTCTTTTTTCCTGGTTCTCTCCCTCAGCCCCAACCAGTCCCAGCAGAAGACTGCCCCTCCCTGAGGCTGGTTCTGCTGGAGGTTTCTTCCTGTTAAAAGGGAGTTTTTCCTTCCCACTGTAGCCAAGTGCTTGCTCACAGGGGGTCGTTTTGACCGTTGGGATTTTACATAATTATTGTATGGCCTTGCCTTACAATATAAAGCGCCTTGGGGCAACTGTTTGTTGTGATTTGGCGCTATATAAAAAAAAATTGATTGATTGATTCTTCTGAACAATGTCTTGAACGTCCCATTTTCCTCAGGCTTTCAAAAAGAAAAGCATGTTCAACAGGTGCTGGCTTCATCCTTACGTAGGGGACACCTGATTCACACCTGTTTGTTCCACAAAATTGACAAACTCACTGACTGAATGTCACACTACTATTATTGTGAACACCCCCTTTTCTACTTTTTTTTACTACAACCCTGGCAATAATGATGGAATCACCGGCCTCGGAGGATGTTCATTCAGTTGTTTAATTTTGTAGAAAAAAAAGCAGATCACAGACATGACACAAAACTAAAGTCATTTCAAATGGCAACTTTCTGGCTTTAAGAAACACTATAAGAACTCAAGAAAAAAAATTGTGGCAGTCAGTAACGGTTACTTTTTAAACCAAGCAGAGGGAAAAAAATATGGACTCATTCAGTTCTGAGGAATAAATTATGGAATCACCCTGTATATTTTCATCCCCAAAACTAACACCTGCATCAAATTAGATCTGCTCATTAGTCTGCATCTAAAAAGGAGTGATCACACCTTGGAGAGCTGTTGCACCAAGTGGACTGACATGAATCATGGCTCCAACATGAGAGATGTCAATTGAAACAAAGGAGAGGATTATCAAACTCTTAAAAGAGGGTAAATCATCACGCAATGTTGGCGAAGATGTTGGTTGTTCACAGTCAGCTGTGTCTAAACTCTGGACCAAATACAAACAACATGGGAAGGTTGTTAAAGGCAAACATACTGGTAGACCAAGGAAGACATCAAAGCGTCAAGACAGAAAACTTAAAGCAATATGTCTCAAAAATCGAAAATGCACAACAAAACAAATGAGGAACGAATGGGAGGAAACTGGAGTCAACGTCTGTGACCGAACTGTAAGAAACCGCCTAAAGGAAATGGGATTTACATACAGAAAAGCTAAAGGAAAGCCATCATTAACACCTAAACAGAAAAAAACAAGGTTACAATGGGCTAAGGAAAAGCAATCGTGGACTGTGGATGACTGGATGAAAGTCATATTCAGTGATGAATCTTGAATCTGCATTGGGCAAGGTGATGATGCTGGAACTTTTGTTTGGTGCTGTTCCAATGAGATTTATAAAGATGACTGCCTGAAGAGAACATGTAAATTTCCACAGTCATTGATGATATGGGGCTGCATGTCAGGTAAAGGCACTGGGGAGATGGCTGTCATTACATCATCAATAAATGCACAAGTTTACGTTGATATTTTGGACACTTTTCTTATCCCATCAATTGAAAGGATGTTTGGGGATGATGAAATCATTTTTCAAGATGATAATGCATCTTGCCATAGAGCAAAAACTGCGAAAACATCCCTTGCAAAAAGACACATAGGGTCAATGTCATGGCCTGCAAATAGTCCGGATCTTAATCCAATTGAAAATCTTTGGTGGAAGTTGAAGAAAATGGTCCATGACAAGGCTCCAACCTGCAAAGCTGATCTGGCAACAGCAATCAGAGAAAGTTGGAGCCAGACTGATGAAGAGTACTGTTTGTCACTCATTAAGTCCATGCCTCAGAGACTGCAAGCTGTTAGAAAAGCCAGAGGTGGTGCAACAAAATACTAGTGATGTGTTGGAGCGTTCTTTTGTTTTTCATGATTCCATCATTTTTTCCTCAGAATTGAATGAGTCCATATGTTTTTCCCCTCTGCTTGGTCTAAAAAAGTAACCGTTACTGACTGCCACAATTTTTTTTCCTGATTTCTTATAGTGTTTCTTAAAGCCAGAAAGTTGCCATTTGAAATGACTTTAGTTTTGTGTCATGTCTGTGATCTGCTTTTTTTCTACAAAATTAAACAACTGAATGAACATCCTCCGAGGCCGGTGATTTTTGCCAGGGGTTGTAGCCCAATTTCATAGCCTTAAGAGTGTGCATATCATGAATGCTTGGTCTTGTTGGATTTGTGAGAATCTACTGAATCTACTGGTACCTTGTTTCCCATGTAACAATAAGAAATATACTCAAAACCTGGATTAATCTTTTTAGTCACATAGCACTACTATTATTCTGAACACTACTGTATCATTCACACTGGAAGTTAAGTCACATGACCTCCCACAGTGGTCAAAAAAGTGACATATGCTGAAAAATATTATGTAAATACTTGTGAAGATAATCAGTGTCAACCTCAAAAGTCAGAAAAGTACAAAAAGAAAAGTCTCTGATTTTGTTTTCTTTTTTTGTCCATTTACACTGCTGTGGTGTGATTTATGATCAGATATCACTGCAGGTATTTCAAACGGTAACTATCTTGCCAAACATTGGGCGGAGGTGGAAACACTCGGGAAAGGTCGGAGGCCATCGCAGGACTAATGCATGTTTGATTAAATGGTGATGCAAAGAGAAAGACTGACCCCACTCACATAAAAACAAGGTTGTTTCTCGTCTTGTATCCACTCTACACCTGCTGTCAGGCCGTCTTTTTTTTTCCTCTGGCTGTTCAACTCCACACTGTGTGAGCAAGGTTTTTCTATTCCCTTTATACAACATCAGCTCTGACCCTGCACAAGGAGACAGGTGACTTGAGACACGTTTTGTCCACCACTGCTTCCCGCTGAGCCACACGAAAGGTCATGTGTACATACAGTGCACGTCTTCAGATGAACTCATCTTCAGTTTTTATCAAAAGTTCAGAAAAGGGAAAGAAGCAATAAAAATCAGTCAGGTTCTTTCACTCAATTCGTCCTCCACTTCATTTATTTTCAATTACCACAGAGAAAAACCAAATATAACAAACTGCCTTCCTGACCCGTCTGTATTCAACATCTTAAATGTGTCATGTTCTGTTTTTGTGGCAGGATGCAGAGTATGAAGCAGAGGTGACAGACAAACCGACTGACCAGACGCTGTCGGCGTCTCGTGGTCTTCTGGCGAGACTCCCACTTTCAGAAAGCAGCAGGATCAATGGAATAATTCATCTCACAGTCTAGTGGCCAGACACACAATGACACCGCTCACGCTTGTGTTAACAACTAAAAGAAGAAAAGATAAGCAGCTTCCGCCTTCAGTTTGACCTTCATTGTGTTCTCGTGTCAAACACAGATACTACCTCTTATGAGGGTCAACAGACAGACCGACTGGGGGTTTAGGGACAAAGTCAAACTGCCTACGTGGTGAATTTAATGTGACTTCATTCTGGAAGTGAAGCTGATCATCAGGATTCCCTGATTTACCTCCACAGCTTCACAGACTGCATTGTTCTCCAAATGGAAGGAAAAATGGACAAGAAAGTAGAAAAACTGCGATGAGCTTCAGAAATTGTGGTGTTTATCATATAAGCTCCTGATTCCATTGACAACCTGTGAACAATGCTGAACAACAAAGAACATTTCTTTCATGTGACTCTTAATTTATTTATTATCTGGATGGGATCTGCTTTGGAAAAAAGGGAGAAGCCAAATGTTAGTCACGATGGCTTTTCCTGCTTTTGTTGTTACTGAGCTACTGGGCAACTGGTTTGAGTTTGTTGGAAAAGTCATTTGAGTCTGCTACCTTTGTAATGCTTCTGTGTAAAGATGGTTCACCTCTCAAAAGTACCAGACCAGGTTGGAGATATCTAGAGGGGCACACTACAACAAGCAGACTTCTTGTTCTTCTGGATCAGTGGCTCTCAATCTTTTTACAAGAT